>NC_138030.1:36502591-36901707 GCF_964106645.2 Podarcis pityusensis
ATTAAGAAGTAACAGGAATGGAGGGAGAAGGGGAGCTGTGATGAGAAAAGCCAGGCAAGTTTGTTGTTCAAGATGCAAGCGGTAAAGTTTGGAGACAGATGGAAATTTGAAGTGTAGCAGAAGTCGTTTGAAGAACACACATCCTCAGCCTTGTGAATTGTCTTGCAGTGTTTCAGATGTGTGTTTCATCTATCTTTACCATGCTTCAGAGTGTATGACTTCACTCCCGAGTTGGAAGGTAGCATTGCACCAGTTTTTGCTTCCCTACTTGTTCTTGGTAATTGTGTAAATGTTTACAAAAGCTTATATTTAATGTGCGAGTCTATGTTCCATTTGCAGAAGCAGTTTGAACATTAGAGTCCCATCCATATGTTAACTTCCATTACATTTGGTTCTGCAGTTAAAACATATGGGTAAAACAGCAGGAGGTGTCCTAGATATGTTGGACGAGAGCTCTAAGGTACAAAGAACATCAGGAATCCACCCCATAATCAGGGATCCTGGCATTCTTAAAGACTACCCAAGGGCCATTCTGAGGAAAGAGCAATTTGTGGACCATCTAGGTAGATGGTCTGCCAGATGCTGCAGGGCCCCCAGATGTTGTTAGACTGTAATTCCCATGGTCCCTGAACTTTGGCCACGCCACCTGGGGTTGATGGGAATTGGAGTTCAGCAACATATGAAAGGCCACAGGTCCCTCTTCTCTAATCTAGAGCAATCTGGTGCCCTACAGCTGTTGTGGATTACAACTCCCATCATCCTCATCTAGCATAGCTAATAGTTAGGAATTTTGGATGGAGGGCAATACATCTGGAGAGCTCCAGATTGGCTCCCCCTGATGTAGAGGAAGAGGACATGTGAAGGGGCTTAGACTCTTCAAGTGAAGAACTGAGTCCACAGCTATGTACCTCTGCCCATCATCCCTCACATTCGCATAAGCTTGTAGAGAGAAGGCAGGTGATCTACGCCGTGACTAGGAATCTAAGGCTTCATCGCATGGCATAGCCCCTCTAAGCTGTATTTTGCACCAAAATAGGCTAAAATACCCAGTATATTTGGATTGTGTGATGTGGGAGTGCTGAAACAGCATTCTTGATCATCAAAATAATCCTTGTCTTAAGAAGCCCTATTTGGCCGGCTAAGTGATTTTTTTTTTTTTTTTAAAAGAATTTGTACACAATTTTACACAGTATACCAAACTAAGAAGACAGTAAAATGTATTCTACATTTTTAAACATGGACATGTTTGGGACCACAATGTTGTTGCATTATCAAGGTAATTAAAAAATGTGGCTCATAAGAAACAAATAAAGAAGCATGAAATTGGTGTTTTCGTGATACGCAGCTCTTGAAAACTGCGAAAGGAAGAAAAATTCTGCAAAGAGAAAATAGAAACATATGGTATAGTGTAGGAAGATGAGTAAGATAGGTCATGATCCACTCAGTGGATTTGTAACTGGCTGACTGACCGAACCCAAAGGGTGCTCATCAATGGTTCCTCTTCATCCTGGAGAAGAGTGACTAGTGGGGTGCCACAGGGTTCTGTCTTGGGCCCAGTCTTATTCAACATCTTTATCAATGACTTGGATGATGGACTCAAGGGCATCCTGATCAAATTTGCAGATGACACCAAACTGGGAGGGGTGGCTAACACCCCAGAGGACAGGATCACACTTCAAAACGACCTTGACAGATTAGAGAACTGGGCCAAAACAAACAAGATGAATTTTAACAGGGAGAAATGTAAAGTATTGCACTTGGGCAAAAAAAATGAGAGGCACAAATACAAGATGGGTGACACCTGGCTTGAGAGCAGTACATGTGAAAAGGATCTAGGAGTCTTGGTTGACCACAAACTTGACATGAGCCAACAGTGTGACGTGGCAGATAAAAAAGCAAATGCAATTCTGGGCTGCATCAATAGGAGTATAACATCTAGATCAAGGGAAGTAATAGTGCCACTGTATTCTGCTCTGGTCAGACCTCACCTGGAGTACTGTGTCCAGTTCTGGGCACCACAGTTCAAGAAGGACACTGACAAACTGGAACGTGTCCAGAGGAGGGCAACCAAAATGGTCAAAGGCCTGGAAACGATGCCTTATGAGGAACGGCTAAGGGAGCTGGGCATGTTTAGCCTGGAGAAGAGGAGGTTAAGGGGTGATATGATAGCCATGTTCAAATATATAAAAGGATGTCACATAGAGGAGGGAGAAAGGTTGTTTTCTGCTGCTCCAGAGAAGCGGACACGGAGCAATGGATCCAAACTACAAGAAAGAAGATTCCACCTAAACATTAGGAAGAACTTCCTGACAGTAAGAGCTGTTCGACAGTGGAATTTGCTGCCAAGGAGTGTGGTGGAGTCTCCTTCTTTGGAGGTCTTTAAGCAGAGGTTTGACAACCATATGTCAGGAGTGCTCTGATGGTGTTTCCTGCTTGGCAGGGGGTTGGACTCGATGGCCCTTGTGGTCTCTTCCAACTCTATGATTCTATGATTCTATGATGCTGCTACAATCAAAGTAAATGGAAACTTCAGTGTCCTGAAAGCCAGGCCAAATCACTGGGACAGAGTGAGGGAAGCATCAGTAAAGTACCAGAGTGAGACTGACAAAGCAGTCCTAACTATAGGAAGCTGGAAGGTTTTATGCTACCTTAAATTAAGCTGGCAAAAGTTACCCGTATTCCAAATTCTGTTCAGGAGTGAGGCTATGCACATCTACCATTGATCGGGGGGGGGGGGGAGCTTACTTCTCAGTAAATCTGCTTGAGATTGGCAGCACAATAAGAAAATAGACACAAAACTGCAATTATGTTGTGGGGGGGGGGAGAGAAGGGTGAAGTAGAAGAAGAGGTAACATTGACAGATTTGAATAGATTTTTGTGGATAGGATAGCTGAAATAGCTTGCCTTTTGTATCCAGCACCCACAAATCCCTCAGTATTCTTCCCATTTGTTCCTTGCACTTATTGTACTAGGTCCTCACCCCCACCACCAGTCCTGAGGGCTTTTAAAATTTATTTTAATGTCAAAATTGTACGTATAATGTTAATTATAGTGGGGGAGCTAATGGAGCTATGTCAAGAAGCCCGTTAGATAAGTTCTGTTGAGATGATTGCCATGAATTAGGGACAGGTAACAGCTGACCTGACATGCTGTGGGGACTTTTCAAGAGGATTTTACTGTGAAAGTCTGAAACACACAGGGAAAGCAGTATGCTTTCCGTCAGCAAAACAGTTGGGAAAGGGCTGTGACTCAGCAACAGAGCACAGGCTTTGCATGCAAAAGATACCAGGTTTAATCCCCAAAATCTCTCGGAAGGGCTCAGGAAAGTTCCTGCTTGAAACCTTGGCGAGACATCGCTGTCAGTCAGTGCCATAGACCACTGCTTCCCAGCTACGGTTTCTTCATGATAATGTATTTGCTTTTAATGGTGGCAATATGCTTGAGACCAAAAAAGAATAAATTTCCCCCATCTGTTCACATTCTTTTAAATGCATTATTATTAAGCCTTGAAAGGAGCGGAGAATAGCAGCCAGACAGAAAAAGTGACCTGTTCAAGAACTGGGTTTTCAGCACTTGCCCTTAAGTCCAAAGAAAGAAGGAGAATGGGTGCTGAATCTGACCCAAGATTAAAGCTGACTAATATTACACTGAACATCAAAGAACTTTGTTTAACACAGCAGGCACATCCATCGCATGAAATATTCATATTGATTTTCAATTTCAGTTTCATAGAATTCAAGTTGTAATACAATGCCCTTTAAATAAAAGAAGCAATAAAAAGACAATTAAAATCATATGGCATCTGGCAGCCACACTACAGGCAGACAGATTATTAGGTGGTCCACCATTTTTCAAGTGGTCCATATGGGGGGAAAGTTTGGGAACTACTGGCCTGGGGTAAAGAAGGAAACTGGTTGATTCCAGTTTATCTCTGATAAAGCATACATCTCAAGTAGTGGACATTTTTTTATACAACCAAACCACTGGCACAAGCTTGAGATGAAGTCATCAACAACAACAACCTAGGAACAGACTCCACCTGAGGCACTCCTTGTGATTTCAAAGTAATAAGCGAACTTCTTAAGATTTCTCGAAGTAACAAGTAAGCAACACACCTTGAGGTAATTATCACTTTCCTGTATTCTCAGGCTATTCCTTTGCATATACACTGCTCTCCTTAAGAAACAGAAATTGGGTAATTATATTTACATACTGAGCACAAGCACCAATGAATACCAAGAGCTGGCAAAATTAAATTGATAGAGCTTACAAGAAAAAAGAACCACTCTGTTTTGGGTTTACATGCAGTTCATTCATGGGAACGCCCTGATTATGGGCCAAAGGGGACCTGGCTTTTCTTGTGGCATCCTTGGGGACACAAACGTAACTTGTGTTCTGTAAGCATAGGTCCATACACATCTGAAAATACAGGTCCATATACGCAAAGGAGCAACTGATTATATTCCTGTATTCTTTCCCTTCCATTTCTGCTTGGCTTGTTTCTTGTGGCAGTGCTGGCTACTGCTGCTGCTGCTGCTGCTACGTATGATTTGAGTTGCACATTTTGACCACTGCGCATGAAAAATATTCCATTTCCAGACTTTTCTAGCAACTAGAGTACCATGGTTCAGCTTTCTTTCTGTGATGGTTGCACTCTCAAAATCTTTTACTCGGTCAGTCAATGGGTGAGGGTCTGTGCTTTTTTCTATTAAAAAAAAATTGTTTAGGGGTACTCGCATTTTGACTCAAGAAAATCACCATTTTAGAGTTCAAATCGGGGGAAATAAATACAGTAAATGGACAAAAGTACAAAGATTCACAAAATGTTTAGGGGTGTGCATAACCCTGCGTCGTCGACCCCCCCCCCCCCCGGAAAAAAAGCACTGGTGAGGGTTAAGCATTTCTAAATAAAGTCAGCCTCCCTTCTGCATGCGTAAGTGTGCTTCTGGCTGCCACTGCTAATGCATTCAAGTACAGCTAGGAATGTCTCCTGTCTGAAATTCTGGGGAGCTGCTGCCAATCAGTGTATATAGTACTGAGTAGATGGACCAAGGGTCTGCCTCAGCTTCCCAAGTTTCTAGAAAGCGTGTTCTCACTAGTAGAGAGCACGTGTTGCAGTGGGGTCTAGCAGGCCACCCCACTGTTGCTGGGCTGATCTGTTGGATGGCCACAGCCTATGATTGGGTGGGTGTGTTTTTGGGGAGATTTTGATGTTGCCAATTTGGGGGTTGGGCTAAAAGGTTTCAAATACTGGGCACGCAGCTTTGAGCGTCCTCTTTTGTTGCATGCATTGGATCACCCGCCCACCCTCCCTGAAATGGGGATTTGCGCTTGACCTTGCTATGCCTGTCATGGGGTCGCCTGCTTTGGGGGCAGGGGCCTGGTAGGAATTTTGTCTATTTGGCTGATTGGCTGGAGCCATTTGGTTTTTGCCTACTGCGTAGCAAATCGTCACAACTTGTAAGGTTTGCGGTTAGGCATTGGTTAAAAAATTCGTTGGTGGAGAGGTAAGTGCCTACCCCTCCAAATGCTGGTGCTGTAAGGGAATTCCGTTAAAGGAATCCGGGGGCTTGTCATGCTTTCGTCCAAGTCCCTGGCATCAGGCTTGGGCCGCATAAGGCCTCTGGGAGCATGTGGGGAGAGGTGAGGGTCTGGTGCCCAGCTTCATGTCTCCCCAATATTGTTTTCCCTGACTGGCTTTCGCTGGAATCCGGAAGTCAGTTCTGTCCCTAGGCGGTGGGACAGATAGTCGGAACCAATGCCTAAGCAACCACTCACAGTTATGTATTTAAATAAAGTTGTGGCCAAAATTATGCCAAAAACCTTAAACAAAAATTACATGTGATGTGTGAGTTATTGGGGTGGCTTGGGGACCTCAACACGCAATGCTCAGAATTGGAAACCCTCCCACCCTCCCAATTCTGCAACTTACTTCAACCTCCTCTTAAGCATTGAAAGGACTGCATGACAAAACATACAATGTTTAGGTGTTGTTTTGCTTTACACTGTGTCAGAAAACAAACAAACCCCAAAACCTTTGAGGTCTCATACTTCTTTTACATTGAATTCATTAACAGTGCATAAGTAAGTTAAAAACATAGAAGCATGGGAAGGGAAACTTCTTAGTGAAATGATGAAAAGCTGTGCAAGCCCTGAAGGACTCATAGTTTGCCTGGGAGAATTCAACAAGTTTAAAATACAAGCAGCTAGCCCCTTGAGTAAATAGCATGGAAATGTGTGTGTACATTAAGCTACAGAGCCAGGCTTTGGGTCAAGTAAATAACACGTCAATGCATTAGCAAGAAAACGAATCCAGAATCTGCAGTGCCAAGAGATGAGGGAGGCTCCATGAAGAGGAAAGAACAGCACTGGTATGACATTAAACCAAGGAAAATCTAATCTCAGAAAATGCTACATCATAATAATATAAAAAAATCTGGCAGACAGGGTGTAGTGCCCCTATAGAATTCTGTTCTATTCTGGTCTGTAGATTGCTGTCATCGGAATGGCTCACAATCATCTTCAAGAATCTATTTTTCCTACATAGCCAACTGAAAACGGTAAAATAATTTGTATAAAGATCCATTTTTCATCACTCAAGTGTGTGTGGCAAAAAAAAGATATTAATAAAAACTTGTAGGTCATTTTTTTTTTTATGTCAAACACTATTTGCTCTGTCTTCCCCACAGGAATATTATTATCTACTTCATTTCTATGGTCACTTGAGAACACTTGAGATCTTTTAAAGCAACTGAGATTGGCACTTTAATGTATCACCATGACCTCATGTGTATATGTGTACTGCACACATAAAATACACTGGGGAAAGGATTCATCTGCAGATACCTATTGAGATTATAGCTGGTTTTGTTTGCCTCTGTAGTCCTATGAGCAAAGGCAACAGAATAATATGAAAGAGGCTTGTATCAAACCAAGAGCTAGGGAGGTATCTGAAATTTTCAATCCAGTGAGACTTTCCCCCCAGAATAAGTGGTTTCAGGGATAAAACGGCTTCTCCCCTTTTCTTTAATGGGGTTCTGACTACATGCTAGAAGTTTAAATGATTATGCAAGATTGTTTGCCTCTCTAATTAAAAGCTGGAATTTCAGTAGGCTGAAGACTATTTGTTAAAGCTTAGTGTATTTTAAAATTTGAACCTTCACAGCTCAAAGTAAGCACCACTGAGTTCAGTGGAGTTTCGTCTCTGGTAACTATTTATTTGATTTGATTTATTAAATTTGTTTACTGTCCTTTATCCAAAGATCACAAGATACGAGAACACCAATTACATAACAAAACACAAAAACAAGCCAACGATCCCTGACCTCCCACAGACACATTTAAAAGGCCATAGATGGTTTTATCAGCCCAAGGCCTAGTTATAGAGAAATGTTCTTGCTTGGTGCCTAAAGACATGTAGTGAAAGCGCCAGGCAAGCCTCCCTGGGGAGAGCATTCCACAAGTGAGCAGCCACCACAGAAAAGGCTCATTCTCATGTTGCCACCCTCTGGGCCTCTCGTGGAAGAGGCACATGAAGAAGGATATTGGATGATGATTGCAGGGTCCAAGTCTATTAATATGGGCAGAGGCGGCGCTTGAGGTATTGTGCTCCTGAACCGTTTAAGCTTTATAAGTAAAAACCAGCACTTGGAATATGCATAGGATTGTAGTCATGCTGATCCTAACAAGTTAGGCATTATGCTATGTTCTGCTGATCTTGGGAGTGGGGGGCAAGGTAAGATATGTATCAACACAGCTACCTGCATTTTTAAATGCTCCTTGGCTATAGGTTGTCTTGATGACCCCCCCCCCCCACTCTTCCAAAATGCACCAGCTTCATTTAATACCAGATCTCATGCAAAAGAGGCACAGAATCAACTAACAACTTGTAGAGGAATCTTGCAGCCCAATATTTCTAAATCCTATCCCCTACTCCAAAACAAAACACTTTTTCTGTCCTAGATTATAAGAAATTGGCTGGATCTTAGAAGTACTGCAGCTCAGAAGTGTTGATAATTTAAGAAATTTCAGTCTGTCGGACTCTCATATAACCCATGCAGAGCTAGTAGGCACTTGAGATTCAATTTTTATAGGGATGCTCTGGAGAGATTTTTCACCCTTATTAATCATCTAAATGATTCATGTCAAGTTTCAGTAGATAGGCACCTGGGCCAAAAATTCAGCAACCCAACATAAGCAGAAGAATTCCAATGAGACACAGATCCTTAAAAGTTAGGAGTGATCCAGAGTCAATGTGTATCTTAGACATTTATGTGAGGCCTCTAAACCTCCTCATTCAAAGTGGAACAAAAATGTAGCAAGCATTATTTTATTTGTTTATCTGAAAGAGCGAAACTTTGGGGGTCATTAAAACATAGAGCAACATCTGATAAACAACAATCTGAAATTCAGCTTTGCATCAGATTTTCTAGGTACAATATATATCAGGCATAGGCAACCTCGACCCTCCAGATGTTTTGGAACTACAATTCCCATCATCCCTGACCACTGGTCCTGTTAGCTAGGGATCATGGGAGTTGTAGTCCCAAAGCATCTGGAGGGCTGAGGTTGCCTATGCCTGATATATATGGAAGCATTCCTAGCTGCATTAGTGTGCTTGTCTGCAACAACTCTGAGCATATATTGTGTGAGCCAGATAGCCACAGAGATACTTGCATCCACCTAGCAGTTCGTTCTCAGAAAACCTGGAACACTTCAGCTTTACACATAGCAAAAACAAGGTACACACTACTTTCTCCGCAGTAAACATCATCCTCTGCAGTAGTCACAGCATGCTCATCCTAATCTGTGCGTGCATCCCGAGCTGGATAAAGAGCATATGCGTATTGTTCATTTGGTGCCAGAAACACTGAAATGCCGTAAGAGAGAAATGTATTCATGCAGCCACAGGTCTTACGCAGATCGTGAAATCCTGGCAGACTTTGGAAGCCATCAAGTTTTCTAAAACTGTAATTTCAATGTTTGAATTAAGACTCTGGTGCAACGGGATTGCCCTATTGAAGCGGAGTTCCATGTTATATGCATTTGGGGTGCATTCTTGGCGTGCATCGTGGGTAAATATCACCCAGCAGGGACTGATGTTCCATTTCAAGTAATTTGCTGGTACAGCCTGTGCTGCCCCTACTTCTGTGTGTATGCCATGGATACTTCAGCAAGAGATCATACAGGCCTCAGCTCGGAGCATATGTGCGTTGCAAGGATTCTGTGCACTCACACAGTGCATCTGATCCCTGAAAACAGAAGCCCATGGAGATGTGCTCTTAATGTAAAAAAGCAGCAGGAAGCATGGAGTCAACCCTCATAGCCTATCGATTTATCTCTCCTAGGCATGCTGATATGCAGTTATGCAGAACCAAAGGGTTTGGTTTTGAGATTTTAAAATCGAGTTGAGTTTTTAAATCTTCTCTTTGCATCATTTAGCCCTCTTTCTGTAAATCGGCTCTTCTCTGAAAGATGAGGCCAGAATATTGGAAACCACAGAAAAAACAGCCAAGCTTCATTTATTTATATTTTAATGAGGCACCTAACAATAGCACGTTAGTGTTTTCTCTCCTCCTTTACTTTTATTTGCATTTGTTCTGGTGAAAATTGCTAAAGATAAATAAATCTTCTAGATCACTTTTTAAAATTTTGAATTCTGCCTTTGCTCGATTGTCTTCCTTGTTTGCTGGCACTCTCTTGCTAACATGACACAAACAATCGTGTTAGAGCTTGAGTCTCCTTGTCGCTTCATTCACTTGCTGGAGCAAGGAGGGTCCACTCTGGTCTGGCAGGTGATGTCATTGCTTACGCTCTGAAAAAGGCCTCAGAGCAGGAACCCTGCAGCTGATTGAAGAGGTAATGAGGTGGAAGAGTCCTGAGGTGCTAAAATGGACTGCTAGGGAAGGGAACACATTTTGTGTGTGTGTTTTCCCCCACGCCTGCTTATAGAAATAAATGCTCTGCAGTCAGGAAAGTAGCATAATGTGCTAGTAAGCTGGGATGGGACTTACTTCCTTGCCATATTTTCCTTGGGGAAAGTCTGGGACATAGAAAAGGAATTTGCGAAAAGAAAAACCCAGAATCTCCACCTGCAGTCTGTAAATGTTTCAACTCTGTTGACCTAATCCTAATCTCTGAAGATTAGAATCCACACACATTCCTGCAATGCAAGATTATGCAGATGTTCTATACAGGGATCAAACCTTCAGCCTTAGGGCTATCAGCATCATGTTCTAACCAACTGAGCTATGTAGGCTGCCTCATTTTGCTGCATGTATAAATCAGGATTAAAGCTAAAGCAAAATGAACTCCTCCTCCCATACGCTGCCTCATTTGTGGGGTGGGGGTTGAAATGGGATGCATTTTGGCTGAGTTAAGGCGTGCACTTGGAGATAGAGGGGGGGTAAACTTACTGTCCCTCTGGTGGCCTTCACTAACTGTTGACAGTTGTAGACTATGAAAAGGAGACATTTGGGCTGTATTGGGGGCCACAGAATTAACTTCAAGGGTAAGGGAAGTAACTATTTCTCTCAAACGCCACTCCTTTGCTGAGTTGCGGGGGTCCTTAAAGGACCTCTTCATAGCTTCCATCACCACTTCATAACTTCCTGCTTGACATAGTCCCTGCACCATAGAGGGAATTTTGGAGTTGGAGATCACATGCTGGAGGTGGGGACTCAGAAAAGCCTGATTCAGGGACACAGTCTCTGGCAGACCTGGCTCAGTGTTGGGACTGATCTGTTAGTATTTCACGCCTCCGATGCTGCAGGTGAGATTGATGTAAATCACATGCCTGTGGGAAGAGTGTGTGAATGGAGGACAGTCTTATCTCTTCTGCTGTATTAGCTATTGTACTTTTTTGCTTTTACTTCGGCCTGTTCTTCTCTTGGAGCTGGAAAGAGAGGACGCCATGAATCCTTTGTCGGTACTTAGTGTGTAAATAAATACGTAGATTAGCTCTACAATGTCTCACACTTCTTGCTGTGATAAACTAGAAGATTAGTGTGCATATATCATTTCATATATGTCACTGAAGCGTACTGGAGAAGGGAAATGCCTTTTCCAGAGCTGCGCATACCAGAGGATGCTCGGAGGTTGGGGGCTGCAGGGGCACAACAGGGTGTTTTCCCAACATGATCTGTACTTGCTGCCCCACTTTGAATCTTGACTGTTACTGGAGTCCGGGGTTGTGAGAAGACTGTTTTTGGTTGTGGTGCCTAGAATCTTGCATTGTCTTGCAAGAAAGCTATGCAATTTTTCTTTAATTCCTTTGGCAGGCCTTTTCTGGGGTATTTTCTTTTCTTAAGGATTTTATCACTGCTGCTGCTTTTGACCCTTACCGTAAATTGTTTTAGTTCATTTTAATGGATATTTTATTGTTGTTGCTTGCTCTTTTATTGTTGATAAAAGCCACCTTGATTTTATTTCTTATATAGAAAGCAGGGTGGAAATGTCAGACATAAATCAAATAAACAAATAATGGGGTTTAGGGCCTTTATGCACAGACAGGTATGGCAGAAGTGATGGGAAACTGCCACAGCAGCTGCAGAAATCTGAGGATTTTTCTGGTTCTCAAATTCAGCTTCAAGAACGCGGCCAGGGCTTTTTTTTTTCCAATGGGAGCTCACGTGAACTCAGTTCCGTGGGAGCCATTGTCATTCTAAGAGAATGAAGGAGGTGTTCATGGTGATTTCTGGCACCTCTTTTTCTAGAAAAATAGCACTGAACTCGGCCATTTCTGTCCTTTGATTGCTGACATTAGCAAGGACAGTGAGATTAAGGCAAAAACACCATTGATCAACCTTTGCCCTTAATTCACAAATGGAAAGCAGGCAGCACCCCTACAGATATGAAAGGCATTTTCTGCTGCTTTAAATTAATGAAGCTCTGAAGAGCAGATGAGGTTATTTATGGCTGTAGATAATTTGGCTCACATGCCTTGATTAACTCGGTAATTTGTCAGATGGTGGCTTTGTGTGAACGTGAAGTCTAAGCGCTAAACCAGTCTAAGTCTCTTTTCTATTATCCTCGCGTAACTTTTCCCAAGCCTTATATTTTATAATGAATGACACTGAAAGGCAATTCTGATTGGACATGGCGATGGTGATAGGAAAAAAAAAATCTCAAATGAAACCACAGGATTGCTGTTGGTGCTTGCTTGTAACAAATGCTTTACTACCCGAGGCAAAGCCTCTGTCTCCATCACCTCACAGTCTAACCTGCCACGTCCAATCAGCTTCTGGTGCTTTGAGTCTTCCTTACACTTGAAATAGAATGGAATTTTCACTCTATTTATGCATCAAGGCTGTATCAACCTGCCATCTTTTCTCAGCTGCTCTTCACCAGCAGTGTCAAGACAGAGGCTTATAAGGAATTGACATTGCCAACATGTCTCAATTTGAGGGTGGAGAAAGATGGCTAACAACTAGACTTAGATTGGGACTTGTTTACTTCCAACTTGAGTTGCAAAAAAACACTGCAGTCCTATATGCACTCTTACCTGTGCACTCTTACTTGTGAGTAAAACTCAATGTATGCAGTGGGGTTTAAGTAAACATGAATGAGATAGGAGTACCAATATGATTTAATATAATTTTATACACTGTGAACATTTGTAGCTCCATATATAAGGGCAAAGAGCTCAGTGGATATACTTACTTAGATCAGCCCTATAATCTCCTAAATAATGCTTAGCAGATGCAGCTCTCAGCAGCAGCCGGTGATTGATGCTTCAAATCCACACACCCAAGGAAAGCAACTCCTGTGCTCTGTCTTGTGAGCTGAACAGCTTTCCTTCAAGGTGACATGGTCCTGTAACAATATTTGTCAGTGACAAACTGCTCAGCATGACAAGGCGCTGTCACTCCTTCAATGCCATGCGAGCTGGGGCTGATTAGAGCTGGAGTCCAAAACAGGTTGGAGGGCACCAGGTTGGCAACAGCTGATATAGGGCTCTCCCTATAGTTGGGTTCCTCTTGCTTCTTGAGGCAGCCTCCCCATCCATTTCAGATAGTCTGCTTTGTCTTTGAACTTCAATCTGCTGCCCATCAGGAAAACCTGTTAAACTTTAATTTATTCACTTCCAAGACGAGCAGTAGGCATTCCTCATGCCTGCCAAGAGGCTAGATACAATTGCCTGCATGACAGACAGTTCCACAAACCCATCCACTTTGGCCTTCAGCATGAAACTCAGACACCATTTCATAGGGGAAGTGTCATTCCCAGCTACTGTTGTCATAGTGGTAGCTTTATCTCCCCACCACCTCCCTTTTGCATTCATTTTTCATTTTACAGCAACCCTAAAGGGACCTCTCTTCCTAAGGGAAAGATTTATGACTCTTCTAGCACACATGTGTGAAGACCTAGCTACAATTATTCTAGCGCTTGTAGAGTAGAGGGTGTTACAGAAGCTAAAGGCAAACATGGCAGGGCCTATTAGAACTGGCTCATTAACAAAGTTCATTCCCTGCTCTCACCTGATGGGATTGGCATGGGGTGCCAACAGTTTTTCATATTATTTGCTCAAAGCTGAGTACAGCACCTGCTCAACAAAGTCAACATTGAAGTCCCTGTGTTTAGAATATTGTAGCATGGTGCTGCTTAGACATGCTGTGAGATGTAGCTCATCGCAATGCACAATTCCTTGTCTCTGAAATATTTATCAGCAATATATTATCCAATACTTTCGGTGCAGTTTTAACATGTAGCCCAGGCCTGTAGATTATCCACATGGATGAATCGAGGAGCTAGTTTTTGACTCATGTGTTCCTCCCCTTCGTGTACAACCTGGATGGAAACCTCAGCTCCAGGGCCTGATTGCAGCCCTCCAGTCCTCTCAGCTAGGACCCTATATGGCCTTGGCCATATCCCACCCCCCAAATTGACAAGGAGAGTCTAGAACAGGCTTCCCCACACCCGGCCCTCCAAATGTTTTGAGACTACAATTCCCGTCATCCCTGACCACTGGTCCTGCTAGCTAGGGATCATGGGAGTTTTAGGCCAAAAACATCTGGAGGGCCGAGGTTGAGGAAGCCTGCTCTAGTATGATTTTGCTTCCCAAGAACTAAGTATTGTTTCTTAAAGGTAAAGGTAAAGGGACCCCTGACCATTAGGTCCAGTCGTGGCCAACTCTGGGGTTGCGGCGCTCATCTCGCTTTATTGGCTGAGGGAGCCGGCATACAGCTTCCGGGTCATGTGGCCAGCATGACTAAGCCGCTTCTGGCGAACCAGAGCAGTGCACGGAAATGTCGTTTACCTTCCCGCCAGAGCGGTACCTATTTATCTACTTGCACTTTAACGTGCTTTCGAACTGCTAGGTTGGCAGGAGCAAGGACCGAGCAATGGGAGCTCACCCCGTCACGGGGATTCGAACCACCGATCTTCTGATCGGCAAGTCCTAGGCTCTGTGGTTTAACCCACAGCACCACCTGCATCCCATTGTTTCTTAGGGATAGCAAAAATTATAAAAGTGGCCTAAATCTGGTTTGAGCCACAGTGCTGAGCAGTTCAGCCCTTCCCTTTTTTGTTTGTTCTTCTAAATTGTTGAGTGCCTTGGCATGAAAACCACAGCTTCTGTACCTCCTTCTGCAATAGTTGCATGACATTTCAACGTGTTCATTCATATCACAATGTTCGTAATCTCAGGGTGCTGCATCTCTTACTGCAACTGATAAAAAAATACTTCATTTAATCAAGTTGTCAGGACCGTATGCAGAGGGGACATGATGACTGCTAATTAAATTAAATCAGACTTTTATAGGACACTGTAGAGTTTCCTTGGACTACTCAAATGTTCGTTTAATGTAGCACTGCCCTCCTACCCTGGCTTTCTGTCCTGTGGCTCTGATACTATCAGAGCAGTCCCAGACATTATGTTTCATTATTACCCAGGGCTATCCCAAATGCCTGGTTTATTGAGCATTAATCATGAATTCCTTGCACATTCATTCTGATTTGTTTGCCGGGTGGTTATACGACAACAAGCATTCATCCTGATTTGCTTGTGGTGTGTTTATACATCTTCCCGTTAATCATTCACTCAGCCATACTGAGTTCCTAACACCCAAAAAAGTATGTTCTTGTTTTAAAGTGGATTTGCAGAGCACTTTAACCCACCTGAATTGCACAAACTTAACTTTCTAATATGTGCTTGGATCCCTCCTGCAAAATAGTGGTAATCTGGAGGCACTCGCAGCACATGCAGAAAGTATTAAAAGGAAACATTGCAACTGGTGACATCAAAGAACTGTACAAACAAAGGCAATGATGAGAGAGAGAGAGAGAGAGGCTCAGCTGGTCAATTACCATTGATGGTGGCCTGCAGGCCAAGTGCTGAAGAACAGAGATCTAGCACTCATTGCCTCGAGGTGCCTGTGACATCAAAAGAAATAGATGCCTAGATAGAATTTTGACTGTTGTTCAATATGCCTCCAACAAAGAAAGGAGTCAATGGCTTGTTTACCTCTCTGTATGTGGGACTAGATGATCAGATGCTGTAAGCAGGTGTTGAAATAGATGCACTCTGAATATGGATCTGTCTCAGAGGTAAGCACAAGTAACATATGCCTCATCACAGAAGGGAAGCATTTCAAAAACTTTATGCATGGCTGAGTGTTGCTGAGCTCTGATATGCACACTCCAGCCTTTAAAATCTGCAAGGCCAATGAAGTGAATGTCTTTCAGTTACCTATTAGCAAGCATAGTAAGAGAAATTGTTTTTTTCTTCTTCTCTTGCAGCTTAAATCATTGTTTTTCTCTCATCTACAGTAGCATACATAGCAGCCTTCCCCAACCTGGTGCCTTCTAGGTATTTTGGACTACAAGTGCTGCCAATAGTCAGAGATAATGGGGAGTTGTGGTCCAAAACATATAGAAGCTACCAGTTTGGAGACAGCTGATACAGTACAATGTTGAAGAACTCTGGCCTACACTGACAGGCCATAACTCTCCAGGGCTTCAGATGGGACTTTCCTATCCTTATCTGAACCTCATACGAAATTTATGTCAGCCTACTGAGCTATCTTCTGTCTCAATTCTGTATTCTGTTCCAGGTGTTTGATTTTTGTATTGTTTTCTTTAATATGGTTGTTGTTTGTATTGTTGATGCTGGCTGCCTTGCACTTTTTTATATTAGAAAGATGGGGTGGATTTGTTTTAAATTCATATTCTTCAACCTTGGGTGCACAGGTGGTGTTGTAGCACATGTTATCCCTAATCATTGCCTAAGTTGGCTGGAGCGTGATGGGAGCTCTAATCAAGCAACAACTAGGAACACAAGGTTGAAACATTTTAAATGAATAATCCAGATACACATTTCAGGCCTTGAGTGCCTACATTTGTGTTCCAACCTAGTAAGGGCAGGTAAGCTTGTGCAAACCAGGATAAGTCCCAGTTTCATGATAGGGTAAATGAGAAATATAATTGTCCACAGCTGTTCTGTTGCACATATACTGAATATTCTGAGGGGCAGCAGGATTATAACCAAAAAAAGGGCAACAGCTTCCCCTTGTGTATACACACTGAAATCCCATTGAAATCTTTGGCCAAATATTTGAAGGTTGGTGGACGAGGTCTGTGGGAGCAATCCAGCACCCCTCACACTCTTTAGGCAGCTAGTCTGTTCTAAAGGACCATCTCTCCCCATATGAACCAATAAAGACTCTGATCATCCTCTGAGCCCCTTCTTTGTGTACTCCCTCCACAAGAGGTCCAGAGGGTGGCAACATGAGAATGGGCCTTTTCTGTGGTTGCTCCCTGTTTGTGGAATATTCTCCCTAGGGAGGCTCGCCTGGCATCTTCACTACATATCTTTAGGTAAAAACATTCTTCTTTTCCCAGGCCTTTGGCTGATTAAACAATCTATGACTTGCTAAACTGTGATGGGTTAGTGTTTTTGTTTGTTACTATGTTACATATTTTTTGTGTTTTTATATTGTAAACTGTCCTGTGATCCTCAGATGAAGGGTGGTATAGAATTATTATTATTATTGTTATTATTATTTATTTTATTTGGATGATGAGGTCTGAAAAGGGCTAGTATCTTACAATTCAAAATGTTATTAACAGGGACCTTGGGGAAGCCGTATCAAGAAAAAGAAATACTTGTTTTCAGTACAATGGAAGAGTGTCTTGAATGTGCTTAGCTGCTTTAAAATCCGTTGCAACTGAGAGCTTAAGATAGAGCAAGAAAGCAATGAGGTTGTGAGCAGATTTAAACTGCCTGCCAGCATAAGCAGGCAGACAAATATAATGTTCTCTGGTGCTGCAGCCAGATATCACGTTTGGTGGAGGGACAGAAGGAAGAAGCATTTATATTATAGGGTGGTGGGTGTCATAAAAGGCACCATGGGTCTGTGGTTGACCACAGCATTTGTTTATAGTACATCTCAGGTTGAACCCCGCCACGAGTAGTGAAAAGAACCAAAGGTAACAAGGCCTCAAGGGAAGGGGAAGGACAGCCCTGACTGAGCCCTTGGAAAATTATTGGCAGTTGGTGGTGAACCAGTGCGCTGACTCATATAAAGCCAGGTTCAGTATAGGCCCCCAAAGTAGTTTTGCGCATACCAAGGGTAGCCACTGCATACCATGATGCAGCCCAAATCTGGGATGTCACCTTCAGGGTCTGCACTCCCATGTGAGTCACCTGACTCATGCGAAATCACTGACCCCCCCCCCCAAAAAAAGTGCTTTTGAGGGGCAGCAATCTTACATGATACCCCAAAACACAAATTTTGTGGCTCCGTGCCCAAAAAGTGCATCCCAAAATCACACGAGATCGTGGTGGCCATTTTGTTCTCTGTCCTCTCACGAGAAAAAAAATGGATGACCCATTTTTCCCAGGGCAGTTGACAGGTATGCAAATAGCATAGGCAAGGGTATTTTTTGGGTGGTAGGGGGAACTATTGGGCTACTTGGACAAGACCAGAAAGACCTGCAGGCCTGACACTATGAATCCTGCACCCCTGACTGCCTTTCTAGTACTGCTGTTTGTTCCTTGGCTAAAAGGCCAGTCCACACCAGGGCAACATTGGGCTAGGATGGGGGATGCTGTGCAGATTAAAGTAGCACTATCTTGTGATTTGACTTGTGGCGCCCTTGTATTCTGCATGCTTTTATGAATGTGAATAGCATGCCTTAATGTATTCTGCATGCATTTCCTTGCATTAGTATATCAAACTCTAGCCTGGGTGCAGGCAAGCTGGGATGGCGCATGTATGACTATGTTCCTGTGAGATGTATGTATATAGGACCAGATACAGCATTCCAAACTGAACAAGCACCGCAGTCTTTAATTAGAAAGCAACAAACAGCTTTAAAATTCACTGGTGATGAGCAGGCTCTTAGGGATTCATGTAGGTTAGGGAATCAAATGCAAATCTCTTTGGCATTAGTCACATAAGTACAAATGGCACCACAGCAGATTCATTCCCCCAACTGCATTTGTGAATCCTTGTCGATCCTTTGTGAGTAGTGATACAGTAATGTGCAGGGACAGGAATTTGTGTCCTTGGGGTGCTGCCTCAGGGCCAATTCAAGGAAACAGTTATGATAATTCCCATGTGTGGGAGGAAACGTAAGGTGTGAATTGGTTAACTAATGGGCTTGATTGCTGACTTACCCATGAAAATTGTATTCCCAAGTGAATCCAGAGTCATACATACCAGAACTGTGGTAGGCTTAGTTCCACATGAAAAAAATATTTAGGAGAATATCAGAATCTAAGACTTCTTCTAACAGCTGTTATTACAAATGTGGGTTTCAGTCTTCATTCTAGGCACTGTCCCTCTGACTTCATGTGCGCCACCTTATTTATAGATATAAAAAATGATCTACTCTCAACTTCCTTGTATCCTCACAACAACCATGTGAGGCAGGTTAAGCAGAGAAAATCTTCAACAGCCCCATGTGAGCCTTTGGGCCCAGTCCATTCAATGTTAATTTTGTCCAATTGAAACTAATGGAAGAAAAAATGATTAAAGAAGGCCTTTTGATTATCTTGATTTTATTTTGTATTCTGATTTTATTTTATTTTATTTTATTTATATCCGCTCTGAGCCCGGCCTTGGCTGGGGAGGGCGGGGTATAAATAAAAATTATTATTACTATTATTACTGCTTCCACACATACAAACCCACACCCCAAATTGCTGTTGGTATCGCCTAATTGTTTTTATTTCTAGGTTGCATTCTAATCTTATTTTGTATTATACTTCTTTTACAAAAGTTGCCCTACATACTTTTTTTGTGAGTTAATTTTTATTTCTTTTTTTAAAAAACAACAGCCAATAACTTTCTTTTGCTTCATTGGGATTTATAACCATCTTTAGCTGGATTGAGTTTTTATGTTTACTCATTTATGCAGATGCAGGAATGACCTGTGCTCCACATCTGCATAAATGTCACGACTGAACCATCCCTTAGTAAGATACATATTCATTTCACTGACTACTGATTCTGTCAACGTGGGGGGAAACAGCAAGTGCAGCTGGAAAGAAAAACAATTTTTTAAAATAAAAAAATGAGTCAGTAGCATCACTGAAACACATAACTCAGGATGAGTCAAAAGCATATGAATAAACATGAGATGTTCTGAGATGCGTTAATTGTTCTTGAGTTAACGATACAGGCAGTTTGCAGCTGGTGCCCCCTGTTCAGAGAAAGATGATAGAAAGTTTGCAGGGTTTTGGTTGTGTGTGTGTGTGTGTGTGTGTGTATTTAAGAAAATATGTTAGCAACTGGCTAATAGCTTGTGAGCCTTCCTGTTACCTCTCTTGCCTTTCTCTCCGGTTTCCAGGAACTTGTCCCTGGCTTGGTGTTAAGCTCAGAGGTTCTGGTGTTCCACTAGACACCAGATGTCTCACAACAGGGCAGCATCTAGCTGGCCAGTCATTCATGCGAGCCGCGGTCTTCATGAATGAACATGTGCAGATGTCTCCAGCCATGCTGAGCCTGTAAGTGAACCTGGCAGGCTGTCTTAACTGGAGAGCTCTCAAGGCTAGGGGTGCTGAGCTCAATAACTCCAGAATGTAAAAGCCAGGGCTAGAGAGCAGGCTGCTCTAAAATGAAAACGCTGGTGGGGTTGTGTGCTGGGGAATCATTCAAAGAGAAAGATTAGAGGAGCTAAAGCTGGACTTGGATGGAAAAATAAAAGCTGAGCAATGTTCTGCGAGTGATGTGGTGAGTGACCCATTGGCAGCTGTTGCCAAGAGCTGGAGGAAGCAGGCTAAAAGGGAAGAGCCAGCTGAATGGGCTGATTTGCTAGTGTCATGGCACGTAAAGATAGACCGGGGAATTCCCCACTTCATAGCTCAATTAAACAGCAGTGTTCTGCTACAGATGGTAGATATCTCAAAATGGAGACTGTAGAGTTTGAAAAGGTACTAGAAAGGGCAACCAGAGCGATTAGGGGGACTAGAGCAGCTTCCCTATTTGAAACAAATAAAGCAGGCTTCTGGTTTCTTTCAAATGTTTAGGAGTATCTTAACCCATCATTCTTCATCAATGGCCACGCTGGCTGGGGAAGATGGGAGTTACAGATCAAGACACCTGGAGGGGAGGAGGTTGGTAAAGGCTGAGTGGGGGATTTCTATTTCGTTTAAAAGAAATATGGTGGGCAGTGGTGGTTCTGCCTCCACTAATGGAGGCGGCATGTCTCTGAATGCCAGTTGCATCTTGGGGGCTTTCCATAGACATCTACTTGGGCCACGATGCTGGAAATGATGACCCTGACCCAGAAGGGCTCTTCTTATGCTCATGTGATAGAAGCTTACAAAATTATGTATAGTGTCATAAAAATAGAGAAAATCTTTTCTTGAAGTCACCATATTAAATGGCAGTAGACTCAGGACACATGAAAGAACTGGCTTCTTCACACAACACAGAAACAGTTTGTGGAATTTGCTGCCATGTGATGTGGTGATGGTTAAAAGCTCAGGTGCCTTTAAAAGAGGATTAGACAAATTCATGAAGAATTGGTCCACTAGAGACTATATGCCATATATAGTGGCTATATGCCTCTGAATACCAGCTGCCAGGAAACAATAGGGGGAGAGGGCTATTTATTGCCTTCAAGCAGGAGTTCCCAGAAGCAATGGGAAAAGGGATTCTGGACTAGGAGGACTAGAGGTCTTATGACCAAACTGATGACCACTGAACTGAATACGAAGAATAACTACAAATTAATAAGGTGATCATAATGGATGCCAAGTCTACCCATAGGAATCCATCAGTCCCACAGATGGATCCCGCACTGAGAAACAATGGAAGAGTTGACCTGCTGTGTAAGATTCTCTGAGGCCAGGAGTACCTACATGCTGTTGCTCAGTCACCAGATCGACCAGCAACTGTACTTCTTTTTGTGTATCTCATATGTTGGCTTATTGTTCAGTTTCTATACTGCCCCTTATCCAAGGATCACAGAGCAGTTTACAATAAAAAAGCATAAAAATACATAACATAGTGACAAACAAAAATAACTCCCCCCACAGTTTAAAGGGCCATAGGATAATTAGCCAAAAGCCTAGGAGTAGAAGAACATTTTTGCCTGTTACCTAAAGATATAATTCTTTCTCCATAAATAGGAATATTATTTGCTACATCAAAGTGCTATTGTGTATTAAAATAAAAATGACAACAGGCTGCATGTAGGTCACTTTTCCAGGCTTGTATGCACATTGGTGTACTTTGCAAAGTCCCTGCATTTTTTCAAAGGCAAGGAAAAGACCAGGTTGTATATGGAATACCTTTCCCAAGCTTGTTTCATTTAAGCACCCAGCTTCATTAAGAAGCCAGTGTAATGATTTGTCCCATGTAAATCTATAGAAGTACATTAGACAGAGAATGAAAGCCATATTGGGATTAGGTTTCCATCTCTTAACATCTCTCTCTACATGACAGATGGGATTACCACTGAAGTAAGGAGGGCAGATTAATGATGGAAAATAAAAAAGGTAGATAAATCAGCCCTCTGGAAAGGAGACTTCAGGCGCACACAGCGCCAGCAGCATTGGTTTATTTACCGCATTAAGAGAGCGACGTAGAAAATGAAAAATGGAAAAGACCATTTTTCATTAATCCACAGGCCTGGCTGGGACTGACTATTGCCTGGGAAAGTCAATTATGGGCCGCTAACAAGAAGAGAGCTCTCCCTGCAAATGCCCTTCCCAATATAATCACCCCATAGCAGGGTAGATTAAAATCCCATTTCGGCTCTTGTTGCTACAGAAGGCATTTTAATCTCTGTTCCTATGCAAGTCATTAGAAAGAATGACTGTATGATTGATAAATGACTAACTCTTTGGTTTAGATGCTTGAGCAGGGAACCAAATGACTGCAGACTAGTCCTTCCTGCCATTGAGTTCAGCTGGCTGCCCAGCTTTTATAAAAATCTCAGGAATATCCCCCCTCTCCTACTATCATATTATCTATCCATTTAAATGTGTCACTCTCCATTCACAACCCAAAGTCATTATGACAGCCATCAAGGTAACGGTACTTCTATCACTGGCTTTTCTTTTCCATCTTTTTTTTACAAGTATGCAAAGACTGCATAATATCATCCCCTCTTGCACAAGACAGCCCAAAAATTGAGAAAGTGTTTTGGTTTTTTTAGGGAGTATTTGTTTGCTTATATTCAGAAGGAAACATAGGATGTATTTTTTAAAATTAATTTATAAATGGGAGCCTGTTGCTTGAAATATCGGAGGGGGGATGACAACAGAAGGGACCCAGATTATTATTATTTTATGATGATGACTGCCCCCCCTCCCACTACGGTTTTTAAAGATGCAAGTTGTGCCATGATTTGGCTAAAATGGAAAGGAATTGGAGAATGAGGCTCAGCATCCATTTATAGTGCAAGTGGGCAACGTTTAGCCCCAGCCTCATTTAATAAGAGTATTAATTTTATTATTTATATGCCACCCACCTGACTGGCTTTCCCCAGCCACTCCAGGCAGCTTCCAGCAAAATATAAAAACTCAATAAAACGTCATTTAATGTGGCCTCCAAAGACAGAAAATGTTCCAGTTTTTTCTCATCAGAGTTCCTTCTGTCCTATTAATCATTTCCTCTAGCTTTTAAAGGTACCTTTTCCTACTTGCAGAAGAGTCAAGTTTAAAAAAATGAATTAATTTTAGCTACGTTGACAATCTTAAGAAACCATTCTCCTCCATTTGGGGGGGGGGGGAAGATCCCCCTGTTTGATGACACTAACATTTGCATCCTAAATATTTTCTCTCCCTTCCAACAGTGCAAACACCAAGATTAAGCCAACTATTAAACATGTTTGTCTTTGAGACTAGTTCTGCATCCCCAAAGCTCCTCCTCTCTCCCCATGTTGTTTAGCAATTCAATATGCATTATGTGACACCAGCACTCTAAGCATTTCCCCACTCTGGCTTCTCTTCATTGAGTTTCACAGCCTCCATAAGTGGCAGCCAGAGTGGCAGTGTTGTGTCATGCAACTGGTTTCACAGCACATTAAGACGAGGGGCAGAGAATGAAAAGGAGATGCAAACTTGCTGTTCTTAATCTGTAACCATGCAGTCCCCAGAATGTCTGTGCCCAGCCTAACCTTCCAAGGGAAACTTCATGGGCATGGAAAGCTGATGGATCGATCACAGTGCGAAGTCCAAGAGAAATGGAGAATGATCCCAACATTTCCTTTGCCACAACAGTGATTTTTCTAGTGTGATCTCCCTCCAGATTTGTTAGTTGGATCCCTAAGATGGTAGTCAATTAAGTGTCAAGTTAATAATTTAGATTAATTAACATGACTCAGTTAAGTCCATACATTTCAATGGGTCAACTCTGAGTGAAGCTTATTTGAATACAATCCCCAGTTAGTCCTTTTTATAGTTCATGATCTGGTTCATTGTCATATATATATATTTGGTGATGTTGGTTGGGTTTTGCTAGTGCTTCAACTGGAGGGGGAAATCAGGGCTGAGAAAAAAGAAAATGAGGTATGATATTGAAGGCCCACTACAATTATGATGGACAGATACTAGGTTTTGAATGCTGTCGTTTTGTCATTGTGATATTATCATGAGCATTTTTGACAATTTGACTAACATTTATCCCTAATAGCTAACTGCATCTCAGAGTTCTGAGCTGGTTGGTCGGGGGGTGGGGTTTGCCATATGCTATTTGTATAGTTATTTAACACCGCACAGCTGCATTTCTATCCATCTGTAGTATAGATTGGATTGCTGGCACACTTTTAGGCAGGAGTCCCACAATTCATATTTATGAAAATAATTACCCTCAGAACATGACGGTTCAGAGGCGCTCATTCAAGTAGTTCAGCACTGCTCTCAATTAGGGATACTTCTTGGTTATCAGGCAGCTCTGAACCAGTTGAGAACTCAGCTGATGGACAGGATTGCTTTTAAACAGAAAGGGCCTAAAATAGTTTCCCCCCTTTTTAAAGGCACCAGCTCATCAAGAGCCAAGAACATTCATCTTCAAAATGAGGATGATTTCTTTTTGCTGCCATCTCCTCTGTCACACACACACACATTGGAGGCTTGAATCCTAGCCCACTTGCCTGAGAGTAAGTCCCCTTCAACATAATATACGTGCATAAGGTTGTAAGTTCATTAACAAATTGCATGCATAAAAGGAACAATTGTTCAGTCCTCTTTCTACTACCCCCAGTCAGCCATTGCTTTTGTTCAGAAATATAACTACATAGCATTGGAAACAAGTATGCAAGTGAAGTACCGTATATAAACATGCACCCACCTCTTTTGGACTAATACCATATTTTTGGGTAGGCAAATGTAGTCATCCAAAAACTTACCTTATAAAAGCAAACAGTGATATTCACAGTATCTTTAATACTCAAGAGGAATCCAACTTTGTAACCCAGTTCAAGTTCTTTTAAGAATTCTTGTCTGCTTTAATCGGAGGCTTTTCCAATCATAGCCCAGTAACTCTTTATCATCGATTAAGCGATTTGATGTTACAACATAAATCTATGTGGAATAGAGTATCTGAGGCTTTGGCATGGCTTAAGCCAGGCATCTCCAACCTTCGGCCCTCCAGATGTTTTGGACTACAATTCCCATCATCCCTGACTACTGGTCCTGTTAGCTAGGGATCATGGGAGTTGTAGGCCAAAACATCTGGAGGGCCGCAGGTTGGGGATGCCTGGCGTAAGCATTTGTGGAACTGATCCATCCCTGGGACGAGAGACTGCTGGGAGCTCAATGTAATAGCCAAATAAAATATTTAAAATAAAAATCCATAGAAATGTAACTCTTGAAAATCACCATCAATGACAATCAGCTGATCTATTAACCTTATATTACGAGTAGTAGCATCACACTTCCTGAGAATATCATTTGAACACAAAACTCTATTGGCTTCCAAGCACAGGTATGAATTTAGAGGCCAAGCTCACAAACCACATTACAGGTAGATCTTCACCACTAATAAGAGAACATAAGAAGAGCCTGCTGGATCAGGCCATTGACCTGTCTAGTCCAGCATCTTGTTCTCTCAGTAGCCAACCAGATGCCTGTGACAAAACCCTCAAGCAGGTTCTGAGCACTCTCCCCAGCTGCTATTTAGAAGCATTACGGCTTCCAGCTGTGGAAGCAGAGTATAACCATCATGGCTAGCCTTCTCCTCCATGAGATTTGAACATTCCTGGTAAGTGCCAAATTTGAAAATTCAGCTGACCTGTATGGATTAGATAATGTTTTAATCGGTTGTTTCCATTGTAAATTTGTATAACAAAAGCATATGCCTTTGTATGACATCTAATTGTGGAATATAGGGGCAGGATTCAACTAAGTTGTTGCATGCAAGGAACGAGCTCCTCTTGTGCTTTGCCCCGCCCTTACCCCTATCCACCCCTGCACACTACAAAGTCTTCTCTGGAGACCAGAACAAGACACCACCCCACACTCAATACACACACATATGCCGCTTAGCACTACATTCCACCCTAGGTGTATATTCTGGGCTGCAGTAAATTGTTTATTTGTAAATTATAATTAGGCAAAGCATGGAATTTGGAAATGGTTTTGAAGACTACCAAACTTGTTCCCATAATATAAATCAAATGCACTTTTCTCTGCCAAATATTGGAATGTAAGCACTGAAGAGTTCAAATCCATGCCAACTGGTGACTGATTCATCCTTTTTCTTTACAGTGCTCATTCACAAAGTCACCTCTATCTCTTTCCATGTATTTATTTAATATAAATACAAAGCTTTATTGTATTGGGCACTAACCATGCATAGGATGAATAGCCAATCCACATACATTTTGTTCCAGCTTTCAATGTTCACTGACAATGAGCTTTCATTGAGAAAGAAAATTCTGATAAAGCATATCTACTTCTCTGGGCAGCAAAGGTCTCTCTGGCATGGACAGCTGCAGTAGACGGTTCTCTATAAATGCTGTGCATGTTACATCTATTAAGCCACTTTCTCTGGCCTGCGAAATATGGACAGCAAAAGTGCCAGCTCAGTGCTAAGTGTTTATCCTAGTAATGAGACTAAGATCATCAATCATTTCAATGAGATTTCCCAAAATATGTCACATGGACAATGCCCACAGCCAGGAAACTTGTTTAGAAAGACCCCTTGTGCCATTTTTGAAAAAAGGTGCCAGGGCACTCCATTAAAGCAGCACCTGTCATTTCAAAGGTGCATTTGTATTCAGTGCTTAGGCACTCAGATGGTTAGGCAAGCTATACACAGGCTGTATAGTGATTTGCTTCCCTGTTTGAGACAATAGTAAAAAAAATAAGAGCACTCAAGCCAATGAAATAATCTCTCTCTCTCTCTCTCTCTCTCTCTCTCTCTCTCTCTCTCCGTGTGTGTGTGTGTGTGTGTGTGTGTGAGAGAGAGAGAGAGAGAGAGAATTAAAAGGGCCATGTATAAAAATAAACACTGGTGGACATGACCACAGGTCTTTTGAGTTTAAGTTCTTTGACCAGGTAAGAAAATTTTATGGGGCAGACATTTAGCCAGGAGGCAAACTTAATAGTGTCTACAATGTTGAGGCTGCATTCATTGGCCACACAATGGCAAGAACTTGAGTCTATGGGTCAAATTTGTTTAGCAACCAATTTCAATGCCAGATTTTTATGTGTCCTACACACACCCCACTTTCATGTAGGTATGAGTACCAGCAATATAAGAAGCAGTTTTCTAGATGCTAAATCAGTAGCAGACCTGGCACTGCCTCACCAACCCCAGCCTTCTCCGGGGCATGCGGGCATATATGAATTCTGCTCTTGGTAGTTTTATGGTTAGGTTGAAGAAAAAAATCATTGCCTATGGTATGTTGGTTTCTGTATCCATTTTGCACTTACACTTCTCTATGCCAGCTTTAGTGTGAGTTTGGTGACAGTTCAAAGCCAACAGCACTTCAAATGAATAGTATTGACTGCAAGCTCTTGTGGTGTGCTGTCTACATCCTGCTCATTGCTGACAAGAACATAAGAGCCCTGCCAACTTAGACCAAAAATCTGTCTAGTCTAGTATCCTGCTTCCCACAGTGGCCAACCAGATGCCTCCAAGAAGTCCAGAACAAGATCTAGATCTCTGCACACAGAACACTTAACTCAGAGGATATAAATCGGAATATTTGCAAAGTGCTTGAAGTTATCTGCAGAATAATAAACTTGATTCAGAGCCAATAGTTATTGTTGAAATGATCAACCACCTGTCCCAAAACTTCCTTTCTGGTTGGCTGGCTGGCTATAAATATAAACATAAAGGATCAGTCTGATGTATCTAGCCTACCCATAGCTTAATTTTGCTCATTTTTCAGAATATTCAGAAGAACGTCCTCACCGCAACTCTCTGCCTTGCCACTTGTTTATGTGACATATGTAAGGTGGCCCTGTGCCCTACTTTACAGGGAACAGACTCCATTTGATGGGCTTCCTCTATTTGAAGGAGTCCTCTTTTAGAAGGGCTGCCTGGTCCAAGGGAGACCAGGAACTTTGACATGGGCTGAGCAGGGCCAAAGGTCATGTGGTCACAGTCTTCCCCAATATAATGAGATAAATTACATTTCTATTTATAGTAATTACAGTACTTCTAAATTTGCACATACAGTATACATAATTACCATTGTTATGCAAAATGGTATCCACTTTCTTGCTCTCATGACATAGAGGTCAGCTGGGTGTAGCAGCAGTAGCAGGCATGCTTTTGAATGAAGCACCTGCAAAGGATTCTGGAATTGTATTAGAGGAAAAGAAGGAGGTGGCTGGCAGCATCCTTTACCCTAGGGAGCTCCAAATTCCTTCCATAATTCGCTATCTGCATAGACATAAAAGGAACTTCCAAATTTGCAAATGATGCTTTGCTGCAGTGCTTTGGGGTGGGGACAAAATACCTTTGTAACGTGTAGCTGTAGATAAGCCTTAAGAATATATCACATGTCTCTTTTTATTCATGGTTCAGATGTAATGCAGCAATATCACATAAAAGAGTCAGATATTATTTTATGCCCCGGTGATATATAAAGGGACAAAAACAACTGGTGCTGGAAATCCCAGAGGTAGAGAGGGTGTTGTTGGGCCACTTTCAATCAGTGATCCTGCTTGACATGCAAAGCCAGGCGTTTGCAAATTTCCAGCTGAAGAATCTGGGCAGGTTTTGGGTTAGATTTAAATTAGAACACTCTGGCTGGAGGGCAGAGAAAGCAAAATACCTATGAGGAAATATGCTTAAATCATCAGCTGTCAGTTGTTTTCATCTCTCTCTCTCTCTCTCTCTCTCTCTCTCTCTCTCTCTTTTTTTTTTTTACTGGGATGCAAAATGCTAGTAATAATGGCAATGCTGAATGGAGATGCCAAGAATGGAAAAAGGAAGAGTCCAATAAAAAACAAAATAATATTTGGCTGATCCTTCCAGCGTTCTCTGCTGTACTTTATGCTTTTCAGCTATTTTAAGGCATCGTCTAGCAATGCCTTTTCAGCTATTTTAAGGCATCGTCTAGTGTTGGCTGCAGATTGGAGGGGTGGCGTTTTGTGCAAGCGGCCCATCCTGGAGTAGCTCATTTCCTCCTTAGTGCTGCTGCTGCTCAGGATCAGCCGCAGCAATTGGGCAGAGTTAAGTGTGGCTGCCTCAGGTGGTGAATGAACATGGGAACGTAAGAACAGCCCTGCTAGATCAGGCCAGTGGCTCGTCTAGTCCAGGATCCTGTTCTCAAAGTGGCCAACCAGGTGCCTGTGAGAAAACTGCAAGCGGGGCCTGAGTGCAACAGAGCTCTCTTCTTCTGGGGTTTCAAGAAACTGATATTCAGAAGCATACTGTCATTGTGGCTAGTAGCCATTGATAGCTTTAGCCTCCCTGAATCTGTCTAATCCACCATCCAGGTAGGTGTCCATCACTGCCTCCAGTGGAAGTGAGTTCCACAGGTTAACTATGCACTGTGTGAATAGGTACATATTTTTGGCTGTCCTCAATTTTCCAACATTCCACTTCATAGGATGTTCATGAGTTCTAGTGTAATGAGAGAGGGATAAAAAGCTTTCCTGTTTTTCTGATTTTCCTAACACTCACCAAAGTCAGTTGCGTGTCAAGGTCCCCAAGCCACCCCCCAAATAACTCACAACGCACACTTAATTTTTGTCTAAGGTTTTTGGCATAATTTTGGCCACAACTTTATTTAAATACAAAACCGTGAGTGGTTGTTTAGGCATTGGTTAAGACTATCTGTCCCCCCGCCTGGGGACAGAACTGACTTCCGGGCACCACCGAAAGACAGTGCGGGGGAAAGCAAGTCGGAGAGAAATGGAGCTGAGTCACAGACCCTCAATTCTCATCCGCATGCTCCCCGAAGGCTTGCCAGCCCTAGTCCCATTCCAGGGATTGGACGAAAAGACGGCAAGCCCCAGGATTCCTTTAACGGAATTCCCTTTCCGCAGCAACCATGGAGGGGCAGGCCCAGCCTATCCTAACCCCTCCTCCACCAATTTATAACCAATGCCTAACCACAACCTTACAAGTTGTGACAATTTGCTACGCAGTAGGCAAAAACCAAATGGCCCAGCCAATCAGCCAGATGGACAAAATTCCTACCAGGCCCCTGCCCCAACGGCAGACGACCCCATGACAGGCATAGCAAGGTCAATGCAACAACCCCTTACTCAAGGGTGGGTGGGCGGGTGATCCGTTGCACGCAGCAAAGAGAAAGCTCCAGGCTGCGTGCAGCGTATTTAAACATTTTACCCCTCCCACCAAAATTGCAACATAACTTTTACCCCAGCAACCCAGTGAACCAATCATTGCCCCAGGCCATCTTTAGAGACCCTGCCTGGTAACAGAGGGGTGGCTCAGCAGACCCCACCGCAACACGTGCTCTCCATGAAGGAGAACACGCTTTATCAGAATTTAAAACTGTTATTATGATTTATTGGGTTAGAGACAGAGTGGCAGAGATGCATAATAAAATGTTGAATGCCAATGCAGATTCAGCAAATAAAACTCAAACAGAAGCCCTAAAAAGCTTTTCATTATTCTGAAGTAAGAAAGAAGCCAGTTTCTGAGAGCAGACCATCTAGGAAGGATAAGTTTGAGGAGGCATCTGAAGAGAGCTAATATAGAAAGGCGATAGACAGTGAATTTGTAAGGAGCTGTCTATTTTCCCCTGCAAGGCAAAAGCAGCTCAGAGAGGACCATTTTGATAAGAAAAGTAGCCTGCATGGGAAAAGATAAGTATCTTCCTCCACTTTCCAAAACTTCCAGTCCAAATTGTCGCTTCCTGCAGCTGTTTTGTGACAACATACAAACCCTCAGGGGAAAGAATAGTGCAGCAGCAAGAGTATTTTAACTCACAGATTGCAAGTTAAAGAAGCAGCTTCTTGAAAACTTGAACCTAACACATACGTGCCCAGCCTGTTGATACTAGGTGGGCTGAAGCTCTGACAATGCCCTAAGCACAAGCAATGGCTACAGATCCCCATAAAGCCAAAAGACATAGAATTGTTTGATGGGGGAGAAATACCTCATTCAAATCAGCTCCACCATTAAGCCAAAAAGTATTTTTGTGCCTCTAAAAAGTGCCTTTCCCAGTATCAACCATGCCAGGGCCTATCACTGGCAGAGGAGATTCTGTTGGTGGTACTGTCACTTGGGATTGCCTGTTTAGCAGTGACTCATAGCAGGGCCTTCTCAGTGGTGGTTCCTTGTTTGTGGAGTGCCCTCCCTAGAGAGGTGCATCTGTTTCCCTAATTATTAACTTGTATGACAAATTTAAAAACATTCCTGCTTTCCTAGGTGTTTGATGTCTGAAAGATCTGTCCCTGACCAGTTTTAAGAGTATGTGATGTTTTGTTTGTTTTTGAGTTTTTAACTGTTTTTAGAAGGTGTTTTCAGCTCTTTTCAGAATGTTTAATTGTGTTCTTTTCCTATTAATACGCTTGTTAACATGGGTGCCTAGAAGGAAGAATGGGATATAAATATATCACTGCTGCTGCTGCTGCTGCTGTTATTAATCACCCTTGACTCCGGGCATTTATTTTGACCCCATGTGAAGCATTATATTATGTAGACGCCTTTTTTCACCTAACACAGAGTGCATCCACCTAATATGAAAATGAGTCCCTTTAAAGTTAGCCAAATTAATAACAATCTTCTCCTTGGCCCAAGTCACACAAGTCAAACAGGTCCTCAGTTAAACAGCTAGATTAAACAGCTAGAAAATTAATATTATTGTGAAATTGGTTCAACTGATTTACATTTTTTTAAATTTTAATTATCATCTCAATGGTGCATCAAAATAGCAATTATGGCAAACTGTCCAGGAAGGGAAGGCGACCAATCTCCAAGTGCGAGTTTGTGCATAAGCTTTAATCCTTTTAAAAAGATCCAGGGCATTATCGTCATTCTTTACTTGCCGTCTCTGCAGTTAATGTTTTCATATTTGTAATTCTCAAGCAACTCCAAATTCTTACAGAAGGTTTCTCTTTGTACAAAAGCTGCTTATCAGCATCAAAAGGAATGAATTGAATGAAAAGGATGGTAAGAGGGAATATATATGTATGTATGTATATTGTTTGCTCCATTAAAAACAGGCATTCCTGATTCCTTTGGAGCAGGCCCTATTCTTGAGCAGAATCTGCAACCTAGTTTCTATCTTCTAACTTCCTTTCAGAGGGAAACAATAAGAACTACTGTAATTATCACAAAGTATTTCTCATCCACGCAAGCAGAAATTCCCTTTTCTGGGTAGGTGCTTTCATGCTCAAATATAATTTAGAATCACAAAGTAGGACATGACCATGGAGATGATAGAGTCTAGCACACTACTTAATGCAAGATCTACAATTTAGGATACAGATGCGGGTGGCACTGTGGGTTAAACCACAGAGCCTAGGACTTGCCAATCAGAAGGTCATGGTTCAAATCCCCGCGACGGGGTGAGCTCCTGTTGCTTGGTCCCTGCTTCTGCCAACCTAGCAGTTCAAAAGCACATCAAAGTGCAAGTAGATAAATAGGTACTGCTCCGGCGGGAAGGTAAACAGCGTTTCCGTGCGCTGCTCTGGTTCACCAGAAGCGGCTTAGTCATGCTGGCCACATGACCCGGAAGCTGTACGCCGGCTCCCTCGGCCATTAAAGCGAGATGAGGGCTGCAACCCCAGAGTCAGTCACAACTGGACCTAATGGTCAGGGGTCCCTTTACCTTTACATCAAAGATAGCCAGTGCAGTGAACTTCAGATGTCGTTTGACTCCAGCTTCCCATTAGCTGCCTGCCAGCATGCCTAGTGCTCAGAGACAATGGAAACCGTGGCTCAACAAAATCTGGAGGGGATCACATTGGCAATTCTTGAGCTATAGCATCCTTGTTTGGTGGCTATTCAACCTCTTTTTAAATACCTCCATATGAAGGAGAGCACTCTACCGCCTGGGGCAGTCTTTCCCCACCGTTTAGCTGAAATCTGCTTCACTGCAATTTCCACCCACTGAATCTAGTTTTCCCCTCCGGAGCAACAGAAAACAGCTGTCATGTCTCCCCTTAATCTTCTCTTCTCCAGGCTAAACATACCGAGCTCTTTCAACCTTTCCTCACAGGAATGGTTGTTATCATAGATGTGGTCAGCCACAACTTCTCTTCTTCCTAGGGAAGATGAATTGCATCCGAGCTCTGTAACTGCAAACTCACAGACCCAACAAGGGAGACATTAATAAGCATTAAACTGGAGGGCAGGTTTTGCAACTTTCTAATTAACAGTGGAATAGTTTGCCAAGGGAGGTCATAAAAGTCAAGTCTCAGCAGAGGTTGAAGGGCACCAGAGGTAAAACACAAACACTGGGGTCAGCTAGACAGATGCGATAGCCTGGATAGTCAATTCCAACCTTATCTTAGTGATTAACATTTAATTAAAGATACTTTAATTAATGTTTGCTAAGGGCAGGGTGGGGGGACAACTTTTCCAAAACTTCTAACAAATACATTGTTCATCTGGAGATGCACAAATCATTTTTTCCTAGATTTTTATCAAATATATTCACATACACTTAGTCTGAAAATTTGCATATGCCCAGCAGATTTTCTTTACCCAGAGACTACTTCATATATTACTGGGATATGGGTGATGCTGTGGGTTAAACCACAGAGCCTAGGGCTTGCCAATCAGAAGGTCGGCAGTTCGAACCCCTGCGATGGGGTGAGCTCCCGTTGCTCGATCCCAGCTCCTGCCCACCTAGCAGTTCGAAAGCACGTCAAAGTGCAAGTAGATAAATAGGTACCGCTCCGGTGGGAAGGTAAACGGTGTTTCCGTGTGCTGCTCTGGTTCGCCAGAAGCGGCTTAGTCATGCTGGCCACATGACCCTGAAGCTGTACGCTGGCTCCCTCGGCCAATAAAGTGAAATGAGAACCGCAACCCCAGAGTCATCCGCAACTGGACCTAATGGTCACCTTTACCTTTACTTCATATATTAGTCTTGTTTTGGACTGAATTTCCCATCTTCAGCTACCATTGGCCATGCTGAGAGCGTTACAGTCCTAAACATCTGCCAGTAACCACTTTGGGGGAAGCTGTCAAATGTTCTGCTCACATTGGTATGAGTATTTTGAAGGTGTTACAGGTAGCAGCCTATGCAGTAAACTCTGCCTGAGATATCAGAGAGCTAAGTTTGGGACTTGAGGCTAATTCCATTAGGATGAAACAGTGTTCCTGAAATACAGCCTGCCCATCTCTATTGTGTACATTCTAGGCTGGGGTGGGCAGATGTATTGGGAATGCTTGGTAGATCTCTGTGTGATTTGATGGAGAGCAGGAAGCATTTCTGACTCACAACTATTAAACAAAAGCAACAACAACATAACTCTTTCTACCTAAGTTAGGCTGCTGAAATAAAGAAAGTTAAGTGGAGTGGATTTTTATTTGAAAGAACAGCAAGCTCTGTTCTGGTCAGAAAACAAGTCCCTAGGTTCAGCATGTGCTCAGAGGCAGCCTTAAAAAAAAAAATCCAATCCAATTGTATGTCTTTTGCACCTGGCTCTGGTGTGTAGATCTTGGGGTTCTTGTAAGATCTTACAAGCCTGCGGTTTGAGCACTCCTTTTTAGACAATGCTCCCTAAAACCCTATTACACACATGCCTGAGAAAATGCATCCTAAAGCCTCTTCAGCATGGAGGGTTTCCATGACAAAAGCTCGGAGATGTATCACAATGTATTGTTTGTTACCAGCCCCTCAATCCCTGCCAAGCTTTGCATGGGATTCTAGGCATCTTGGCTAGAGAATGGAAGACGTGGCGGAGGCTATCAAAGCTTTAAGAGATACGATTTATTCACAAATTTACACATGAATTTAGATGGAGGGAGTCCAGATTTAGAGCGTGGTATCTCAAGAGTGGCTTGTTACCTGTAGCAGAGCAGCACTGGAGCCCAAGGCCTCTCTATCTCTCCCAGCCTGCCTTCAACCATCCTGCCCAAGATGGATCTCTGTATTTTGTTCTCCCCCTTCTTCTTCCCATTATACCTTGCTAAAAGGAAACTCTTTTCTGGTTACCTCACACCCACTTACCCTGGCAATCTTCTGTTCCCACCTCGGGGCAGGGGGGGTGGGCGGAGGATAGGTCTCCTGTGTTGCCAGTGGGCCTCAGTGGCCCTGCATTGTCCCAGCTTGACCAAACCATTTTGCATAGGCTAGCCCAGGAATTCCTCCACAGCTTATATTTCTCGCTTCACATCCCAAACAATCAACATCCTACCATTTATTAATTTATAGAGTTTGGAGAGGGACCCCCAAACCTACAACAGTATTTATTTATTTATTTATTTACAAAAACAGCAGGCTAACCATACAATCCTGTTCATCTCTACTCAAATGTAAGCCCTATTGAGTTCAGTGGAACTCACTCCCAAGTGTATAGGATTGCAATCTAAATCATGGGGCCCTCTACATATAAAGGGGAGCCCCTTGCATCCTATTTCCATAGCACTTTCTCAGTGAATTAGAAAGTTCTGTTGTAGGCATAAAAATAGCCAGCCACATTCAGTGTCTTAATGATATTTTTAATCAGTATTCCCCCAAACGCACTGGTAGAGTATGCATGTACTTTGTTTTTCCCAACCTCTTTCCCGCTGATCTGACATGAGCAGAAAACTGCAAGTAGGTAACGTAGGGCTCTGGAGTGTTCAGGAACAAACATTTCTCCAGTGAACCGTTCCGTGGCCTAGATCTCCAGCAGCCAAGCCAAGAGAGGCAAAGCATTTCAAATGGCACTAGATGAATGCCAGTGGCATTTCGTAGGAACAACTTGGAGAGTGGTGAAAGAATGAGTGGAAAACTACAGCCTGCAGTTTAGGCTCCTTCACAGGTCATGTAAACACATGGCTATTTTACAGCAAAATGAGGCCGTTCTGTGCTTTGATTATTTATCCTGCATGTCTGTCCTTTTTATCTGTGATTTCCACATTCACTGTGTTGCTCAGTTCAGCAACTTGCTAATATTTTGATAGCTTCTACACTTTTGAACATGAATTGCATAAAATGAAATAACATAGAGTGCATTTCCCCCTTTCTTTAAAAAAAATGCTTTTTAATATTTATTCGTTTTGCAGCTGCAGTTCACAGGGCAGATGCCAAGTTAGATTAGTTGTCCCATTTATTTTCATGGAAGTAATTGAATAAACTGAGCACTGCACCTATCTTGTGTCTCACATACGCTTGCTGTTCCCTTGGCTTTAATATTATTTTCTTTAAAAGGTGTCACCTCCACTAACCAATGCATATGCTTTCCTTGCTTCTTCACTCAGGAAAAAATTCTCTGAGGACTTACTGGCTTGCTTTCTCTCAATTCAGCTGTGATTTTGGAACATTGGCTTCTTTCTATACCTAATTGAATTTGCATCAGTATCCATTTTCCTGCCTGCAAGCAACAAGCAAACTTTCTTCCTCTAATGCTCATGCAAAAATTCCATGGCTGGGAAAGGGGAGCAAACAGGAACACATCTGTCAGAATTGCCTTAATGCTAACTGGGGAACATTATTCAACTTGCTACCATTAGCCCACTCTTTGCTATCCGTGCAAATTCAGTGGATTGTCTTTTAAAATAAATAGAATATATTGCAAATATTCTTGGATTTAAATGAAATCTGTGGTTCGAAACAAAATTCAGGAGCTTACTTGATGGACCTAAGTATGTCATGTTTAGTGCAACACCTCTGCAACACCTATCCTCTCTTTTCCTATGCCCCCAACATTATTCGTATAAAAAAACAACATTGAACCAAAAGCACTGAACCAAAAACAACATTGAATCTCTAGGAAAGGGATGGAGAATCTGTGGCCCTTCAGATGTTTCTAAACGACAATTCTCATCTGCCCTGGCCACTGACCATTATGGCTGGGGTTGATGGGACTTTTCCAATAGCATATGGAGGGCCACGGGTGGCGCTGTGGGTTAAACCACAGAACCTAGGACTTGCTGATCAGAAGGTCAGCAGTTCGAATCCCCGCGATGGGGTGAGCTCCCATTGCTTGGTCCCTGTTCCTGCCAACCTAGAAGTTCGAAAGTACGTCAAAGTGCAAGTAGATAAATAGGTACTGCTCCGGTGGGAAGGTAAATGGCGTTTCCGTGTGCTGCTCTGGTTCGCCAGAAGCGGCTTAGTCATGCTGGCCACATGACCCAGAAGCTGTACACCGGCTCCCTTGGCCAATAAAGCGAGATGAGCGCCGCAACCCCAGAGTCGGTCACGACTGGACCTAATGGTCAGGGGTCCCTTTACCTTTACCTTTATGGAGGGCCACAGCTACATCATCTCTTTTCTAGAAAGTTAAATGGTAATTTGGGCTTGGAAGCAAATGCCTGCCATTATAGCTAATGTGTCAGAGGGATGGTTCAAGACCAGGTGTTGAATGTTGACTCTGTTACTCTGGAAGTTATTGTCACATAAAAGTGAGACAGCATCAGTAACGGTGGCAATCATCACACATTTCACTGCCTCTACCTTAGATGGGTCTGCAGGTGTGCACTGCACGTATATAACAGCAATCAATTTAGAGGTGGAAGCATGGGGAGATCTGCCAATGGTTGAGAGTTATTCACTATAAATCAGTTAAAATGCTATGGGAAATCTAAAGTCTCATTTTTACCCTTTGTTTTGCAAGGTTAAATAAAGTATTTGGTGTTAACCTAATATTTTCTTCTTGGAGGAGGATAATTTATTCCTGCCTCCAAAAAGCACAGCCCATGAGCTTCATCAATCAGGCTCTCATCTAAAGAACTCCTCCACCTTAGCACAAACCTACATGGACTGCAACCTCATATGCATTTGCTTGGCAGTCAGCCTCACTGAACTCAGTGGAACTAGCTTCAGCATAAAGATGAACAGCATCAGGCTGATATAGTTGAGCATCTGCATCTCTCTTCATTGTGAAGGAGATGGAAGAATATGCAAGAGAGGAGAGACTCAAGAACTTTACAGGTGACTGAAGGATTAGATCAATGTTATGGGTGCATAAATAAAAAATGGAGAGCCTTTGTAACTTATGGCCTGGAGGGATGTACAGAGACTAAGTCGTGTTTTATTAATAACAACCAAACATAACAGAGTAGGCAAGGAAAGATATTCCCCAGACAGTAGTGCAAGTCCCTTGTTCTTCGCTGCACAACTTTCAAACTCTAACTTCATATGCCTGCGTTCTACCAAATGCCTTTTCTCTGCATGGTTTTCTGCCCATCACTTTTAGATTTTTCTTCCTCCACTGCCAAAGTTTCCCAGGGGTTTGTCTTTAGTGTTATGCTCTTTGAAAAAGGTAAAAAAAGTTACGGTAGAATGCAGCCAGATTTGTGGTGGAAGTGAAACACGACATAAGAGGAACCTGCTGGATCAAGCCAGCATTCTTTTCTGGGTTTTGGGTTGCCTTCCTGAGATCAGCATCCAGTGGCGTAGCGTGGGGGGTGCAGGGGGGCCCGGCCGCACCGGGCGCAACATCTGGGGGTTAGGGTTAGGGGGCGCAAATCCATGGGTTAGGGGGCGCAAATCCACGGGTTAGGGGGCGCAAATTACTTGCCTTGCCCCGGGTGCTGACAACCCACGCTACGCCACTGTCAGCATCCCCAACAAAATGCAATGAACTTGAACTTTGTGTTTTCTGCTAAAAAGCATTTCCTTAGATTGCCCACCACTTGTTTTTGGAGGAGGGAGAGAGAGACCTTTGGAGGATGGGTCATAGTTTTGGCAGAAAGTTCCAGGCTGAATCCCTGGCTTCTCCACATAGGGCTGGGAAGGAATTTCTCTATGATAAGCCTGGCAGCAGCTGCCAGCCAGTGTGGATCAACCCACACTGACCTTAAACATCTGGAGGGCATCAAGTTAGTAAAGGCCTATAACCTATGACAGTTTCCTTTGTACGGGAAATTTATGGTTATTCTGAACTAGAAGGAACTGTAGAAACCACTCACCTACTTGGATGTGACCCAATTTGTGTGGTTCTGAAGCTCAAGCTGGCGCAACACAGAATACAGTGATCTCTGCTAGAGACAAGGTTCTCTTCTGCATGAAAGAGATCGCTATGTTCTATCCTGCTCGATTTTGGCTGAGCTTCAACATCACACAAATTGAGCAAGACTCAGTCCCACTCAATCAGTGAAGCAGAAATACTTTGATGAGGAAAGACAGTTTTGTAACTGTGATGTCTGTGAAACAGAAAGTTCCTGTGAGGGCCAGTGCCTGCTCACTTGGTGGCATCTGTGTAATTGAGGTCATGAACCAAAGTCTGGAAAATAAAGACGGGAGGGATGGATGATACCTATATAAAGACACCTAGCCTACTGTGAAGGTGCCCATTCCCTAACTCAGACATCACGTGCTCCTGCTAGTGGAGACTTAGAATAGCTAGAAGTTCTGCTAGGAGTGCCAGCCCTGCTGCTCTCTGGGAAAGTCCCTAATAAGTGGGTTTGGAAGATGGTGCTGATTTCAGGTGTGTGAAAAGCAGAGAGTGGGGCAAATGCCTCTTTCAGCATGCCTGTATGGATGCAGGCAAAGACGACCTAGAGATTGTTAAAGACTTGAGGGTTTGGAATGCTATTTATTTATTTATTTATTTCAGATATTTACCTACTACTTAATATTCTAAATTTCTAAGCACTATATATCAAATAGGTTGTTGCTGTTTTTAAAAAACATATCATAGAATGTAGCATTGGAAGAGATCCCAGGGGGGATCTAGTCCTCTACCCCCTGCAATGCAGGAACCTGCCCACAGCTGTCCCAGGGTGGGCTCAAACCATCAGCCTTCTGGTTAACAGCCAGATGCATTGACCCATTGCACCACCGGGGGCACTTAATAAGAACAATTAAAATCCACCATAGAATCTCAAATGTTTAAAGTTTTAGGAACTGCCATTGCTATGAGAGTTTATTGTATTTGTTGATTTTATTTCGAATGTTACTTGCTTGGATGCTGCATTTGCGTTTTCACTTTATTTTCTTACATTTTTATTCCACCTTCTTCCATCATGGAACCCAAGGCATGTGGTTCCTAGGAAGTCACCTCTCCATGCACTAACCAGAGCTGCTTATAGTGGTGCCATAAGTTTGTATTTTTGTGTGAGAGAGAGAAAGGGAGGGAGAGAGAATGTGAGGAATGTGGGCCAGAGAAGCACTTTATCTCATTTACTTCTCTCGGATAACTCTAAATTCTTCTTGTAGTTTTTAGCTACTTCCATCATAGTTTTTTTGGAAATGTACAATGTCAATAACTACTTACTGGTAATCTCCAAAAATTGAGATTTGGATCGTCTAAGAAAAGGCAGAAAAGAGGCTAAGACTCCTCAGTACAATATGCAGCTATAGAGTCTTTGCATAAGGTGACAAATGCTTACCGAATAAAGTCTTCAGGAACCAAGCCAAAGAACAGTAACATTTAATAATCACCTCTGCTTTAAGTCAATCATATACTTTGCTGCAGAACATTCTATATTAAATATATTATCTGCCTAGTTCTTTGCACTCCTTGCATAGATTACCAACTTGCTTTGAGAAGCAATCCATTTCCATCTTCCAACAAAGATAAAGCGTTTTTAAACAATAAAATACCATTTGCCATGCTTAGCAAACTTAAAACTTAATGTGAGATTTATAATATTATGTATGGTATGAAAAATATGGGTAGAGGGACATTTTTTCCTTCCTCACTTCTACGATTATAACCAGGGGTCATCCATTGAAATTAAATGAAGTGAGATTCAGGACTAAGGAGGAACTGCTTCACACAGGGCATAGCTAAACTATGGAATTCACTGCCACCAGGTGTGTTAACGGCCACCAACCTAAACACCTTTAAACAGAGATTAGAGTAATTCATGGATGAGACAGCTATGAATGGCAACTGCTCCCGATGGCTATATGCTGCCTCCAGGATCAGAGCCAGCAACAGTTACTGTAGAATAACAGTGGAAAAGGACTATTACCCTCCCATTATACTTGAAGGGTTCCCTTAAGCATCTGGTTTGGCACTGTATGAAATGGGATGCTGGACTACATAGGCCTTTGGTGTGATCTAGCAGGGCACTTCTAATGTTCTTAATGGATTTATGTATTACAGCCCAGAAAGCATCCATAATCTGAGGTTTGAAAGTCAACAGGAGTTGATCTCTGAATAAAATACCTGTAGCATGGAACTACTGTATAACTGTCCTTATCAGGAAACCACTGGGCCTGAAAATCAGAGTGCAGATTCAAGTGTGTTTGGTAAATTTAAACAAAATCTAAGCTTTTGAAATGGTGACTGTCAAATACCTCATGAATATAAATCAGATGTTTAAAATTACCTAACTGAAAGCCGGATATTCCGTTTCTGTGCCAGTGCTGTGCATCTAAAACCACACTGAGTCAAACTAACTTATTTCTTTATCCAGAGGACCAGATAGGAATCTAGCTTTGAAACGGAGGCAGAGTGGACCCAGTCTTTATGAATATTAACTATACTTCCAATACAGCCAACCTGGCCACTCATCAGCTGTGTGTAAATTGGGTCGGTGAGGTATTGAAGCCATCTCTTTAATCCACAAGGCATTTATCTATAATAATAATTTAAAAAATGGGTTTGTGTGAGCACAGGCAGAACTTCTTCATTGTATTGTGTAGGGGAAATGAGCATTCATAAACCTAACAGCATGCCCACTCCTGCTGAGGATGAGCATGGGAGTGTGTAGGAACCAGGTGACATAGTGGACTTGAGCAGACAGACAGAGCAGGAAACCGATTTGCAGAGGCAGTAGCTAGCCAAAAGGAAGAGGCCAAGGGTTGAGTACAGATCTTTCAGGAACTTGGACAAAGCCCAGGAAGAGGCTACGCATTCCAACTAGCACAGGAAGCCAGCAGAATTCCCCGGTTCCTTTGCCTAATAGCCTCTCATGTGCTTTACCTTTCAAGAGCCTAGCATTGTGTTGCTTCTCTGTTGTCTAGGTTGGCAGGGACAGAGGAAGGATTTCTTTGGTCCTCTTTTCTCAGCAGACCAAGCCAATCTGACACTCCTGAACTTCACTGAGATTAAAAATGCAACCCGCTTCTCCAGATCATGCTGTGCAGTTTCAGCACAGAAACAAATGTGCACAAAATATGCACTTTATGTTTTAAAAATGCAGACAGAGTGCATTGAAAATGCATCAAAAAGCATTGAAGTTTATGTCAAAAGTATGTGTATCATGTAAAACAGGCACACAAAAAGCGTGCATTTAAATGTGGGTTTGTCATGCATTCTTTCAAAACCTGGATAAAGTAGGATGGTGCAAAGCTATGACTGAATTTTATTGAATCTGAAATGGGAAGGAATTGGACTTCTCAGCCCATTCTTGCTTGCTAGGCATGCTGCTTGCAGTGATGAATACATTTGTCATGTGGGGCCCTAAGGAGCAAGGATGCTGGCACCTCTATGGAGTCCAGCTCAGAGACAGTAGTCAATGGAAGTCCTTGCTTTTGGTTCTCACATTGCAAGACTTGAGCTCAGTGTCAGGACTTCTGGTACTTCTGTGAGTGGTTCTGTTGACTAAGCTGCTCCCTCTCTATTGGAGTCACTGCTAGTAGTGTCGCTCATGACACAGCAAGTTTGCATATGTGGGTCTCAGAACTGAAGCCATTAAGTCCTAGTAGACATGTGGAGTCCCCAGTAAGCATGGGCATTCCAGATTCAGGGACGGTCTGTACACAAAATGAAGGTGGGCATGTAGAGATTTCTCTGATATTAAAGTTAATGAGGAAATCTATGAAGACATGCAGAACGCATGTTTGAAACTCCAGCTTGCTTAATAAGAAGCTGCTAAATGAGGATGGCTTTGTGCTACTGTATCAGAGGAACTTTGATCTGAGATGCATTTATACTGGTGTACAAAAATTCTATTCATCAATAGGTTGCCAAGTAATGCAAATGTTGGCTGAATCTAATAATGCATGCCCTTCATATGACCACTTTCCATTTGATAGAGACTGAAGAAACAGACTTCCGCCTTTTTAAAGATGTGTGGCTTTTAAGCACTTTCCTTATTGCAGAAAGTCAGGTAGAATGAGTTTGTTGCATGAGAATGCCAAATCAACCATAATTGGTTTAACTTTACTCAACCTGAATTTACCTGGTATGTGGTTGAACCCCATCTGAAAACGGCAATAGCCTGGAAGCACCTGCAGTAGCAATTGTGCAAGCCGCTTGCAGCAGAAGAGCAATGACTGGGTAGAGTTAGAATCCTGCAGTCTAAAAAGCCCTTTGGGCAAAACTATAGCAGTAACCCAAGCACCATAATCCAGGCAGATTCATAAAAAATACTTTTATCCTCCAAGTAGGAGGTGCTCAGAACTACAAGCGGAAAGAAGCCGAGACACTCACAAGAGGCTTGAGAATCTGCCAGAGAACTTCACAGACTTGCAGTTATTTACCCATTAGGAGAGTAAAAGACCAAGTTGGAGGGAGCTGCCAAGAATCAATGCATGAATTGCCAAGATCTCATACTGGCGCATGTAAACTGTTCAGGAAGCAATGCTTGAAGCATGAAAGCTCTCTGCCTGAAAGCACAGAGGGACCAGAACTTTCCCAAAGGGGATTGTGTGTCTACCTATTTGTGTATGAATAATAATTGAATAGGAAGGAATTAAAAAGGCAATCTTGTCTGACCCCTTGCCTAACAGTTAGCACTGCCCACCTGCCACTACCCTGCACTGCAGTTCAGCCTGTACCATCTTCACTACTTTGTGCCCCAAATGGAAAACAGTTAACGCAGCAAGGTGTATGCAGAACAGTTGATTGTGTTAACTCAAGCAAGTTACCCAAGACACATAGTTCAAGGGCAGACTTCCTCCTCCCCCCCCCCCCCGCTACCTCCAAAAAAGAGAAAATCTCCAAGAGTTATCAGCTATTTTGATAAGGGAGGGTTTCTTCCAAACTACTAGTCAGACTGAGCAATGCTTCATGCCTAGGGTTTCCAAAAAGTGACATGGAACATACTGTCCATAACTGTGACAGTAAGAGCCCTACTGGATCAGGACAAAGGCCCATCTGGCTCAACATCCTATTCTCACATGGCCCTCCAGAAAGCCTGCAAGAAGGACTTGAGTGCAACAGCATTCTCTCCACTTGAGATTCCCTGCAACTGGCATTCAGAAGCATATACCCTCTGACAGTGGAGGTAGAATATATCTTGATGTTGTACCTGAAGATTCACTGCCTGGTGATTTGAGTGAGGACTGGAGACATCAAGGAGGAACAAACAGAAGCTGGAGTCAATTTAGCCCTCTTAATAAGAGTAGACAAACGTGGACAGAATTTGTAAACCACATGTTGATACCATATGCCTGCATGAAGAGGCATACCTGTTTGGCCTATAAATAGGGATGGAAGGATCTGTTGATGTCAGTTCTCTCGGTTTCTCATGTTTCCAGTCTTAAATTCTGTTCTCCACATTTTGCAGCAATTTGCATTTCTTTTCTTTTCTTTTAAAGAAACCTCATTAAAATTCATCAGCATTTTAGTGCCAATTTCTCCTAATAAACACATTTTTTGACTAATGTACATATCTTTGCAAGCAATTTCCCTTAATATAATGCATCTTATGTTATTTTCACTAATGCCTTCATTTCACTTTCCCCTAATATATGCATTTTTATAACCATTGTTTGGTTGGAGAACTGCATTGCAAATTGGGATAAGTGCATATATTGAAGGAGAGCTGTGTTTTGCTTTGCAGATTGTTTTGGAAAGTGGAAATTTGATAGATTTGGCTTTAAATGCATGCCAAATTCATTTTCTCCTCCGTCCCTTTGTATGAATACTTTGTGTTTGTTCTTTTAAAATCTTAATGCTCAATAAACTTTCACAGCTTAAGTACAACATTATTTGGGGCCATTAGTAATAACACCTTGTATTTTCAAAAATAGACAGGCACCCAACCTCATCCTATGAAAGAATTGTATGATGCCATAGTTATGAGATATTTTGCTGCTCATCAAAGCATGTTCTATAGCACTGCTAAATTACCATGTTTGGACTATATTTCTGAGCCCAGTCCTAGCAGAGTTTTTAAAGTGTGTGTTTAATTTTATTGGTCTTATTTGTTGGAGTTCTTGACAGTGGGCTGGATCTAGACTTAGAGTAGGCCCATCAAAATCAATGGGGATTTGCTCTGATTTGGCAGCACTTAGTTTTGGGTGTATTTTTAAGCTGCAATTTACTTGCCATGAATACTAAGATTAGAACAGAATGGAAATCAAAATAAATAAAAGTATATAAAAATCAATGTAAGGCTCTGGGGATTAAGACTCTTTCCTAGCTGCCACTGAGTTTTTAATTGGCTATAAAAGAGACGTGGTTGTTAAATTCCTCCAGAAAAACTTCATTTCCAGTTATGAAAAGAAATTAGCTTTTCCAAGCAACCACTTGGGAAACATAGCCTAACCAATAAGTTAAAGGGGTGGATAGAGACAAACCACTAAACATCAATTAGTTGTTTCCTTGGATAATTATACCTGCTTACTGCATACTTGGGAGTTAAAGTTGTACCAGTTAGTAGCAAAATGCCAAGCATTATGACCAGGAGTGTAAGGTTATGGAGAGAAAAACAAGCGCCATGGGCTGGGGGTGAGCAACCTGTGGCCCTCCAGATGTTGGATTGTAGTCCAAAGACATCTGGAGGACCACAGCTTCCCCTTACTATATAGTCTTCTTACAGAGCGTACCTGTTCCATCATACAGAGCATACAGCTTCCATCATTCTTGGCCATTGTTCATGCTGTCTGGGGGCAATGGGACTTGGAGTACAGCAACATGTGGAGACACACATGTTGCCTACTGCTGGTTCTTCAACCTTGTGTCCCCAGGTGTTGTTGGGCTACAACTTTATATCCCTCAGCCATTTTAGCCAATGTTCAGGGATAATGGGATTTGCAGTCCAACAACACCTGGAGACACATGGTTGAAGATCACTGCAATATAGGATGGAATGGCCTGATGACAACTAGGAGATGGTGATGCAGAAGGACATAAATGTCTGGAGATGACAGATGGACTAATGAAATAAAATCTTGTTCTCTTCTCTTGAAAACATCCTGCCTGTGTTATTTTTTTTTTAAAAAAATGGTAGCTTAGTAGTGTGATTTGTGAAATGAGGAATCAGCCAGAGAAGAGCTAGAGTGCTGTATGAGCCTAATGCAAGAGTACAGCACTCTCTGAGTCGTACCATTTCAAACTGAGTGCCTTGCCTTGCATCATCACAGACCGCTGCATTTTGGCTTGTATTTCATTTCATGCACATTGGTAGTTCACTCAGCTGGTTCTAAACTGTCACAGTAATGTGTCCGTTTTTCCATTAAAGCACAAGAAATTTCCTTCCCAGGAGCTAAGATGGGGACTTGAGAAAGTGATCTATAAATCTATAAAGGGATGCACAATCTACAAATTCAAAAACAGATGGGATGTGCTGTTAACTTCATGTGTGTGTCAGTCAATTCTTTATCTGCTGAAACGAAAGGTCACTAGGCACAGAAAAACAAACAAAGGAAAAATTAACCCGAGGAAAACAAAATTGAAGTGTGGTTGGTATATGAAATCTAGGACTGTAAAGCAAAACCTTTTTTTGTAATTTATATTTTTATTAGATTAAATAGGGAAGGGTAAATGTCACATCAAATTAAAAATAAATCATCATAAGATAGGGTAGATTCTGAATGCATATGAGGCCCCCACCACACTGAAACTAAGTCTGTGTTTGGTCGGGAGACTGAAAATGATTTTTAGTATATTTTATAAATGAATCAAATGTTATTATGCAGTCACAGACTCATAATTCAAATATTTTTAACCCAGCCTTCATTGCTGAGTGATACCCATGCGGCAGGGTATAATAAACTGAACTAAAGAGAAAAACCTTAGCATAGCAAGCATGACACCCATGAGACAGGTAAGCCTCTACCTGGACTAGGTCCAGCCTTTGAACACTGATCTTAGCAACATTAGGGAGACTTATAATATATCCAAGCATCATCTAGGGAAGATTTCTGAAGGAAGCACTGAGATGCTGTTGCCTTTGTTAACATCCCCACTGGGAATGTCAAATCATTCGTGACCTAGACAACCAAGCGAGAAACAAATGTGGCTGAGAGTTGCCCTTCTCAGAGGTTGGGTGGTGGGGGCAGTAAGCATAGGCTTCATACACACCAAACATTTAAAGCACATCTCCCCTAAACATCCTGAGAATTGTACGTTGTCCCCTACATGTCCCCAAACCCTTAATGAACTACAGACCCCAGCATTCTTTGGGAGGTGCTTTAAATGTTTAGAGTGTGTGTAGCCATAGTCATCATCCCTACACCGTATCTCTTGCACATCCCCTGATTACACCGAGACTTGTTACATTATACTGAACATAGGTGCAAACTGCAACTGTGCATGTACAGCTGTTAGTGAAAGAATGCACACTTTTTTAAGCTCTGTTGTTGTGTACACAAACTGTTGTGCATGGTACGTAAATAACTGGTTGCACAGCTGAACCGTTCGTATACACACTTGCACAAACTGTACATCCATCGAGTGTTGCATGTGAACAACTTTGATCATAACTGTTGCAAGAAAGACATCGGCACCCTTGCTTGAGTGAAAGCTCAGTATTGAAGGCCTGTCTTGTTATATGTCCTACATGTTCACAAAATGAAATGTTTCACTCTTGGCTTGAACTAATGCTAAATTAACACTGAGAAAGATCACTTGGATGCCTCAAATGTTCAGTCACCTGCCATAGCTTCACTATAGCTCAATTGTCTCCTGATGAACATGGATTTTTTTTTTTAAGGCAATTACTATCTATGCTTATTCTGCATCCCTGTCAAACAGATGGCACAAGAGAATTATGGCAATAAGAATGGAGCCTGGGGAAATTCAAGTGAGTTTCATTGCATAGTGTTAACTGTTATGTATTTCATCTCCCCCCAATCTGGTGAATACTTTTGGGGGAGTATCATTAATTAGACAGTGCGGTATATTTTCACCATAAATGTTTATGGATGATGAAACTATATTGTTGTTGCCATGGCATACTACACCTTGAGCAAAATAGGCTAAGGTTTTTTTTAGAGAGCAAGAGAGACAGCAAATGTCTTAACTCATTAAAAATGAAGTCTTCTCCCTCTGCAATTTGTAAATGTGCGTATTGTATAAGTGGAGCAATATGTGCTGCTTTATTGCTATGTGGAGACAAGCATAATCATAATTATTTACCCGCGCAGCCTCTTACAGTCAAGGGTGTCAGTTTGCTTGACAAAATAGCTTTATCCCTCAAAATAACTCTTTGATGGGCAAACTGAAGTGCAGAGGTGCTAAATGGCTTCCGCAAAGGTACAAATCGCCTTCAGAGCTAGGAAAAGATTGAACCCAAGGGGTCCTGCCTTCCAATGCCTGACTATAAAACAGTAAATAGATTATGCTCCATATGCATCGGAACAGATGCCTGCCAGGAGGGAATCGCTGACTTACCTTCAAACATGAAGGTCTCACTCAGCAACAGTCCTGTGAAGTTAATGGAACATCTTATATAAGGTGTGAACTTTTAAGGACAAAACTATCCGCAGGAGGGGACTGTAAATAGAACATAATTCTCCAAGATCTAGACCATCTTAAATGCCACTTGAATCCAAGAGCAAAGGGGTTACCTGAGAGTCCTATCACTTCAGTAGCTTAAATGCAATTCCGGCATCAGTAAGGGAAAGGACTACATTAATCATTTCTCTGATGAATTTTTAAGCTGCAAAGCACACATAAATTAAATCCTCCCTAGAGAAAGAAGCTCATCACATGGTCCAACTCTCCCTGGGTTTCACCACTTTTAGTAGTGTCTAGTTCCCCTAGGGAGAATTTAGGGAGGAAGGCAGGCATGCCAACAGGAGGCAGAACCAGAGCCAATTATAGATGGAGCCAACTCCACCTTCTTCCCTGTGGAGATCTACAAAAGTAGCAGGAGGCTGACAGCCAGTGCCACCCACTCAACTAGTTTAAGTAAGAAGTACTCCCCTTTTGCCTAATGAACCAGCACCCACTGAGGACCTCAGACTGTAGGTGGGGAGAGCATATATGAATGTCCCTTGCTGTGCAGAAATTCATTTCGCAAAGAACATTAGATATCAGGAAAATGTTATAGCCCACCTTTCTCCCAGACATGCTATTCTCTGAGAGAAAGGAATGCACACATACACATCTTCCCTGGCATGACTATTCAACCATTCAATCCCCCACCTTAAATATTGTATTTTAATATTTTGCTGGAAGCCGCCCAGAGTGTCTGGGGAAACCCAGCCAGATGGGCAGGGTATAAAATTATTATTATTATTATTATTATTATTATTATTATTATTATTCTAGAATCCTGGGAATAGGAGTTTTGCTTGTAGGTTTTCCATAAGCCTCTGGTTGACCATCGTGGAAACAGAACCCTGGACTTTAGTCTGATTCAGCAGGTCTTTCCTTATGCTGTTTTATCTAGAAAGCATCTATGCTGCTTTGAATCCTTTTATGCATAAAAAACTGAGTCGGACCATTGGCCTAACTAGCTCAGTATTTTCTGATGGGCAGCAGCTCACCTTAGTGTCAGACAGTCTTGTCCAGCCATAGCTGAAGATGCAAAGGATTGAACCTGGAATCCTTTATATGCAAAGCATTGCTGCACTGAACCACAGCCCTTCTCATCCAGCTTTATCCCCTCACCATGTTGGATATCTGCTGCTGGCTTTTGTGTGTGTTGCCATGCTTTAATTATTATTATTATTTTAAAAAATCCTCTCATAATTTTATATACTCTGTATTATTGCAGATAAGCAAATTATTCACATAGTTATAAAAATAGAGTGTGTGTCCCTCCCTCAAGAAACTCATTAATAATCTGATTCTCCAAGTGCCTAGGGCACACCAACTGTTAGACCAGTACAATGTCACAAACTATGTCACACTAACATTGCAGTAACATTACAATTGCATAAGGACAGATGCATCTTCACAAAGGTTTAAATGGGGGTGAGCAGGTGGAATACAGGCTGGCATTTTGATCACAGCAATGTCATGTGACACCCAAAAAACCTTGCATGCGTAAGAAGCCATGATCCCACAATAAAAATCTATCTGGAAGCACCCAAAGTCCCATTAAGATTTCTGATTAAGAACTGAAAAAGTCACCAGCATAGCTGACATAAGGTTGGAGTATTGTGTTTCAACAGCAAAGGGCCAACCAACATTCTAGTGGTGCCATTTTGTACTTATGACAGTTTGTGAACTGTTGTTAAGGCGAGTCCCACCAACAGTGCAGCAGTCAACTCTGGGCCAGAACCACATCCCCTTGGTAAGGCCACAGCTATTAGCAGCCACTCTTATATCCTAGACAACAGAGTTTCTGATCATTGTATTACTTCCTATTGATCATGGTTAGATTATTTATGATTAATTGCCCTGCCCCCATCCCTTATATAGTATCTCATAATTGCTCCTCCCTTCTTGTACTTGTGCCTGGTTTTCTTCCAGTCACTGGAAGCCTGACTCCATTTAGCAATTGCATCTGGGCTGATCTCTCTGTGACTTAGCACTCTGTAAAAGCAGCTGGGTTTCGACCAGTGTTGAAGACAGAGTTGCTGCACTTCATGCGGGGCTCTGGATGAATCTAATTGGTTCTCCATGCTCTCATAAACAGTGGCAGAAAGTAAACAGTTCTCTTCCAAGACACAATACCCATCTAAAGAATGAGAGGCACGCCCATGAAGAAAAGCAGAATCTTGAAATAGGATTGCCACAGGCAAAGGGTGTGCTTCTGTACCAGGCGTGCTTCTGTACTAGGTAATATCTCTTTCTGCAGCTTGTGAGTAGCAGTGAGGCAATGGCCTCTGGCATATTCAGTGTCAGTCTGCTACAGCAGGGAAGAACACATATGGCTCTCCAGCTACATCCCAGGTCTCACCAAAGTCACCAAGGCAGCTTCCAGTCCTCTTCCAGCACAGGGCATTCTTCAAGCGGGCTCCTTCCTTAATCAATGCATTTCACCAGAAAAAGCATCTAGGTAGTGTCTGGTTAATTACACACATGTACACAAATCTGCCTTCGCATGGTTGCTCTGCAAAACTCATTTCTGCACTTGGATGAGATGAGACGCAATGTTCAGTGTGATAATTCAGCTTTGCCAGGTAGCCATTGTTATCGCAATCCATTTTGTGTTGTTTTGTGTTTGTTTGTTTGTTTTTTAAATGGTAAACTGCTAGGCTAGAGGGAATGAAGAATAACATGACTAATTGGGACTCAAGCCACACTGTCCACCATGCAGGAAGAGTAAGGGGGAAAGTGTATGGGTTACGACAAGGTGTTTGCTAGATGAAATAAGAAGGATGAGTGAAACTGCTTAGTGAAGATAGGAAACATGTTGTTTGTGGAGGAAAGCAAATACACTTCCTTCTCCTGAGCTTCTAGTTAATGCATGTATTAATTTAAGCCATATGAGGGCACTGTTTCTCTAGCAACCTAGCCAGCACTTGTTTGCAATCTTTATCCAAATTAATCCCACCCCTAAAAGCTGTGTCATTTTGTTTTCTTCACTCACAACTTGTTGAGACAAAATGTCTGCTGTTTCTCTATTATCTCCACTCATCCTGTAAATAGATCCTGCATGAATAAAGTCTTTGAACTCCAGAAGTTGCAAGTGATTATTCCATCTGATTCACCCAAGCTGCAAAGTCTGTCAACAGTTGATTTATGGAGAAACAAGCTTCAGCTTTGCCTTATGAGCAAGACTGAGATTGGTGCCTTTAGTTCAATTTCCCCCACTTGGTTCCCTCCAGATAAGCCTCAGCCAACATAGCCAATGGCCAGGGCTGATGAGAGTTGTAGTCCAACAACATTGGAGGGTGCCAGGTCAGGGAATGCTGGTCCATCTGCTGCAAGTACTCCTTTTGAATTTGGAGGAAAAGAAAAATAATGCAAGTGGCAAACTTCTAATATCATATGGCTTGCAAGTAAAGGGCTCCTAACTATGCTTATTTGTAAATGTCACATTTAAAAGAGAAAACAGCTCCTGTGATGTCTTTGTGCAATTGGTGGGGGGGGGGGTGGCAAAAAAAGTCCTTAAAAGCAAAATAAAAAAAATCCTTCCAGTAGCATTTTGACTATGGCAGACCAAAATAATTTCTTTTGCAAAGTGACAGATCTACAAAGGATTCACAGAGATCACTTTCCCTAGTGCTGAAATGGAATGGAATGGAACACAGCAGCTGTTAAAAGTGATGTGTGATAGAAATGAGGCTGTATATAACTAATCAACTGGATGATATAAATCTTCTACCTTTCCAGTGTCCTCTTCACTGTTGTCATCTTCTCCTGTTATTACCATCTTAAATCATGTGGCATGTGCTTCTGGGACAGGAAGTCATGCTTAATATGTTGTTCTTGCTCATGTACGTATGGTTCTCAAGAAGGCACATACAGTGGTACCCCGCAAGACGAATGCCTCGCAAGACGGAAAACCCGCAAGACGAAAGGGTTTTCTGTTTTGGAGGCGCTTCGCAAGACGAATTTCCCTATGGGCTTGCATCGCAAGACGAAAGCCCATAGGGAAATGCTGGCGGTCGGGAGCAAAGACTTTCGCCCACAGCCGGCCTTCAGAAGAGGACCTCTTCTGAAGGCCGGCGGGGGGCAAAAGTCTTTGCTCCCCCCCCGCCTGCCTTCCCCCCCCCCCCCCGCCTGCCCCGGGCGATCTTAAAATGCTGGGGGTCAGGAGCGAAGCGTTCGCTGCCGACCCCCAGCATTTTAAAATCTCCCCGGGACAGCAGAGAAGTCTCTGCTGTCCCGGGGAGATTTTAAAATGCTGGGGGTCGGCAGCGAACGCTTCGCTCCCGACCCCCAGCATTTTAAAACGCTGTTCCGAAGCGGGGGGGCGGGAACACCTGCCCCAGCCGCCCCACTTCGGAACGCTGCTCCGAAGCGGGGCGGGGGGCGGGAACACCTTCTGAAGGCGGGCGGGGGGCGAAAGTCTTTGTCCCCCCTGCCTGCCTTCCCAGGGGCTTTTAAATCGCCCCGGACAGCGGAGAAGTCCTCCGCTGTCCGGGGCGATTTTAAAATGCCGCCCGCCAGCATTTTAAGATCGCCCGGACAGCAGAGAAGTCCTCCGCTGTTCCGGGGTTTTTTAAAATGCTGGGGGTGGGAAGAAAAGCCCTTGTCCCCCCCCCCCCCAGCCTTCAGAAGAGGTCCGGGGACAGACTGTCCCCGGACCTGGTCTGAAGGCGGTTTCCCTAGGAACGCATTAATTGATTTTCAATGCATTCCTATGGGAAACCGTGCATCGCAAAACGAAAAACTCGCAAGACGAAGAGACTTGCGGAACGAATTAATTTCGTCTTGCGAGGCACCACTGTACTGACCTTTAAGATTATTTCTCTGGCTAAGGATATGCATGCTAACCAGTGAACTTGTATATCACACATCAATGCAGATGACACAACCGTGATTGGGCTCATCTCTGAAAGGGAGGGTGAAACGGATTATAGAGATGAGGTGGAGCGGCTGACAGAGTGGTGCAGAGCTAACAACTTGCTCATAAATACAAGGAAGACAAAGGAGCTTGTGGTGGACTTCAGGAGACAGAAGAGCAACGTCCAGCCACTTTTGATTGATGGGGTCTGTGTGGAGAGGGTAACAACGTTCAGATTTTTGGGTATTGAATTACAAGAGGATCTGTCCTGGAGTGTCAACACAAGGGGGCTTGTGAAGAAGGCGCAGCAGAGACTGTACTTTTTGAGACTACTAAGGAAAAACCATCTTCCGCAGAAACTGCTGCTTGCCTTCTATCACTGTGCCATTGAGAGCGTGCTCACTTATGGCTTATGTGTGTGGTACGGAAGCTGTACTACCCAGGACAGGATGGGGTTGTGCAGGGTTGTTAAGGCAGCAGAGAGCATTGTTGGCTGCCCACTCTCCACCTTAGAGCAGATTTATGCCACAAGGTGCCATAGGAAGGCACTGGACATAGTAAAAGACCCATCGCATCCTGGTCACTGTCTCTTCGAGCTCTTGCCATCGGGACGGAGATACAGGACGATGAAGACAAGAACTAGCCGTCTTAAGAACAGCTTCTTCTCCAGAACGATCTCGGCCCTGAATGGGAAGCCCAGACTTTGAAAGTCATCTAATCTCCCTTGCTGTATTATACTGTATTGATTAATTAGTGTTTTTATGGAGCAGTCAAGTAATTTCGTTGTTCCTGAAGGGTGCAATGACAATAAAGATATTATTATTATTATTATATTATTATATTAATAGTGTGAAATAGTATGTCCTTCAGTTTCTAATGAACCCTCATCCATATTCTCAGCCTGCATTCCCCACCTGGCTGTATTTACAATGACAAGTGATTAATTTCTCTATGACTGCTTTTAAGGATTCAGTTACAGATAGGTAGCCGTGTTGGTCTGCCATAGTCAAAATAATTCTTTTGCAAAGAATTATTGGTCTGCCATAGTCAAAATGCTACCACTGTATGTGCCTTCTTGAGAACCATACGTACATGAGCAAGAACAACATATTAAGCATGACTTCCTGTCCCAGAAGCACATGCCACATGATTTAAGATGGTAATAACAGGAGAAGATGACAACAGTGAAGAGGACACTGGAAAGGTAGAAGATTTATATCATCCAGTTGATTAGTTATATACAGCCTCATTTCTATCACACATCACTTTTAACAGCTGCTGTGTTCCATTCCATTCCATTTCAGCACTAGGGAAAGTGATCTCTGTGAATCCTTTGTAGATCTGTCCCTTTGCAAAAGAAAAAGAGATCCCCTGGGATGGGATACGTTCCTTAATGTTCTCTGAATGCCACTTTTCTTGGCAGAATCAGAGACTTGGCATTCAGATGCTGCAACCAGCTTGTGTACAGGTTACTCATGGAATCCTAGGGCTGCATCTTGCTTGGCATTTTGTACAAAATCCAACCTACAAATTAAAATATACGCAACTCTTAACTGTTCCTCGGCAAAATGCACAGAAGCTGGAGCCTGTTTCTTTCCAAATTCCTGCACACTGGGAGCAAATAAGCTACACCCACATGCCCAGAGTCTCAATAGATATTGTAAGCTTGCAAAACAGGAGAAGGCCATTCTCTCTCTTCTCCCCCCCCCCCCCAGAGAGCTCAAAAGTCCAGCAATCACTCCTGCCAACACGCAACACTTTTCATGCATGTGTTTTCTATGCACCTGCTTTAGGAGAATCTTATATTACGGGAGTGCAGGCAAGACACAACTTTTAGTGGAAGGGGGAAAGATACAGGAAGGTACCACCACCACTGCTGAGAAGCTACTCTGCCAAGGGTTCTCTTTATCAATCCGAAGCATCAGAAACTGCTTGGTTTGACCCACTGTGGATATCCTGGGCAAAAGAAGATATCGTTGCAACTACTGCTACAAAGCTCTCTACGCCATATTTTGGTGATTCCCCCAAATGTAACCAACCACTTGTGTATTTCAGGTGGAGGATGGTTAGATCCTTCTGCTCATTGAGTCCATAGCTCCTGAAAGGAGAAGCACCCTCCTATGCCACCATGCTTCTGCGCCGCATGATTTTATTTTGTAATTTTAGAAAGAGTTGATTCTTCTGGTGGTCTCATCCTTTGAAGCTCTATGGAGATTGCCAGCCAATGACTATGCCCTTTCCACATTACAGCCCCAAAATAATAGTGATGGCAGTTGTTGAGTTCCTCTGCCTGCCTTGTAGCAGATAAACCTTATTCATCAGCTGACACAAATGGGCAAGGGTGGAGTAAATGAGAGAGTCTTTCCCTTCTTGTGTCCCGACACAAAATATCATGGGGAGGCCTTGCTATTTTCTCCCACATATTTGATGACTATAATAGTTTCCCATCACCATGATAAAAGTCTGTTCCCAGCAGCAAAGGTTGAATTAGCAATACCATGTCCATTTCCTTTGTTTACGCACTCAGAAAGACAACTTTTTTCATTGAATGATTTCACACATTCATGCCCATCATCACAGCATCATGCCAAGCCATGACTTGCATTTATGAAATGAGGCGTCACAGAACATGCAGAGCTCTCATGTCACCCAGTCCTAACTCATAACACAATGGAGGGAATTGAATGAGAAACTGTGAGTTGTTGATTGATTAGATATCAAGCAATGTACATACATTAATATTAGTATTGGCATAGACATCTTAAGAGCACAGGAGCATCTGTGGCCCTCCAAATATTGTTGTAATCCAACTCCCATCATCCCTGACCATGCGGTATGCAAGCTTTGATTGATGGGAGTTAGATTCCAACATCTGGCCACAGATTCCCCATCCTTGATTTACATGGATTATTCTAGTTTATGTTTTTCTTCCTTTTACAGTACTGCACAGAGCTGAACCATAATGAGAGGGTACCTTAGAGTCAGATTATGCTAGTGTGTTTTTCTAAGAAAAGGTGTAAGGTGGAAAAATGAAGTCTTTCTCAGGTTACCGCTCAGTTGTGAACCTAATGGAATTTGCCTCTTCTCGCGCTGAAGAGTTGTGTATGAATCTTGCCAGCTTTCTGACAAGGTGTTTGAATGAAGGAAAATGAAAAGGTAGCTAGTCGAGAACAAAGCTCTTCATTCCCATCTCCTTTGGTGTCAGTGTTTTTGCTATTCCTCCCAACATGAATAAGTGAGACAAGTCTGAATCTGGAGGATTGTGTCAGAACAGGAGGAAGGGGTTTTTGAGAAAATTTGGAGTCTGAAAAGCTTTGCTGGCTGTAACATCGTTATTATCATTGCAATGCTGAATGTTTTACTTACTTGTACCCCTATAGAATTCACCAGTCATTGGGTTGTTGCCAATGCAGAGCTAAGTAAGTCTCCCACCAGTGCAAAAATTTCTACTTGTGCAATGGGATTCCCCCTCCATTGCTCCTCCATGTGCAGTGCTGGATTTAGGGTGGTGTGGGTGGTTTCCCACACAGGGCACCAAGCTGAGGGGCTGCAAAATTGAGAAGACCCATAATTGAAAAGTTCCATTTGGAGGCGCCTACTTTTAGCCTCACACAGGGCACCATATTACAAAAGATTTCCAAAGTCTGCCCCTGCCACATGCTCCCTAAATATGTTCTGAGGTTACCCCAACCCTCTGGAGTAGACTTGGGGAAGATGCAAGGCACGCGTGGAAGGGGAAGTACGACTGAGCATAAAGAAATCCTTGTGCTGATGGGACATATTAGTTGGATCCCACCTTTGGTGGTTAGGGAACATGTTTATTGGAGGTTTGTCCTACACATGTTCACTTGTGTTACAACATAGTGCAAGCACATTCTGGAAAACACAAAACAGTGTTGAAATTATTACAAAAATGCATATGAAGACAGAAGAGCATAGCCACTTGACTTGTTATGGTTAAAAACCTGTGATATGCAAATATTTCAAAAAACTGGCCTCTTTTTCAGTGTGTGATACCTGTTAGCACCACAACCAGGGTGGAGCGTGAATTTTTCCATCTTCATTTTAAACAGTAGCTCTTCAAGAATACCCATTTCAAAGTGCTGACTCCCTTCAAGGTTTGGGACCACAGTATATGCAGAATCACTCATTCCTCTGATCCTCAGTGGAGGCCCTTTTCCATTTGCACCTACAAACTGAAATAAGGCAGTGGCTTCAAAGGGGATAGTCTTTTCAGCAGTGGCTCCCTTGATTGTAGAATGCACTCTCCAGAGAGTATTGCCCAGTAATGTCAATTTGGTTGCAAGTAAATATGTTTTTAATCTCACTAGCTTTTTAAATACAATCCTTTTACCCCTGTGCTATCCCTGAAAGGTTTTCATGTGATGGCTGTTTGCTACTAGTATAGTTTCAGTTTTCTCTGTTTAATATTGATTGTGTTAATTGTTTTTAAGAATTGTTTGGAGGGGGTTATTACATCATTACATTGTACATTACCCAGAGAACACTAATAATCAGGCAACTAAGAAATGCAGTGAAAACACTTAAATAAGAATATGCTGTGTCTTTGTATACTTGTGAGCAATTATCTTCTACTTCATGTAATCATAGATAAATTTTTTGTTTGTGTACCTTCCTTCTTTCTCCTTTCTTAACATCTCAGTTCCATTTGAATCCTGCTTGAAATAAGCAAATAAGCAAATGTTATTGAAGCTACTTTTACTACACTGTGTCATACATTTTATTTTCAAAATTCAAGAACTTGTGTGATTTCCTTGGCGATACTGCTGATCTGCATCAGAAAATAATTCAGTGATGAATCTGAAGATGTGTTTGGGTTCATTTATTAGAATCCATCATGGACATCATCCATTTGCTTCCTGACGTTGGCCTCTAAAAAGGTGTGGTTGTATCCAGCAAACTTACTATGTGAGCAAAATGACTTCTGCTCATCCAATGGAACTTTCCCCATCTCTTCTCCCCCTGTGCACCCACTGTAAACCCCAAACATCTGTTCTGGGAGCAACATTCTGTTGTATGAACAAAAGTTGAGCCACACATCCAATGATCTTGTTGGATTTAGATCCATCTGGATCCACAGAGTTCTTTGTCTTCATGTATTGTAAAAGTCTTAATAAATATATTCTTTTTTTAAAAAAAGGTTTCAATTTTTACTAGACTTTTTGTCTACAATGTAACCAGTGTGGTGTGTCCACCCCATTATTCAGTTCAATTACTGCAGTGTAGTCCAAACAATGTATCACTTGCACATTTTCTTGACAGTAAATGTGACTTCCTAAAATCAAAGTGTCTGCCTAAGAAGGCAGAATGAAAGAAGTGACAAAGAAATGCTGAAGTCACTTAGTTTGCTGTTAACTAGACACAGGTGTGTACTTTGCCTCCCATGAGCAGGTGAGAATATGATTGATAGAGAAGGATAATGGTTCTACAATCATAAGGCAGTCTTCCCATGGTACAGTCTGTGCATCTGTTATGTGAGTTGGCATTAATAGTTATTTAAGCAGCATCTCTCCTAAGTCCCCCACCTTCCCATGACCATAAAATGTGGTGGTAAGATCATTAGGCCTCTAGGAACAGAAAAAGGATATGGCTTCTACATTGTGAGATAAACATCAGGCTATTTATAGGATGGCCGTAATTTGAGGAAGAGTTGGAACAGTTTATCTCAGCATTATTGCAGCATTGTGTGATCAGGTATTCCATTCCTAGAGTAACTTTACACACTTGGCATAGCAGGAAACATCTAGCCACTGTCCACTGTGTTCACTTTGCAAATGATTGTCAGATGTAGATTTATTTTTTTTATTAGGCCTGGGGCTAGTTTGCAAATGATTGTCAGGTGTTGAATTGTTATTAGGTCTGAGGCTTGTTTATGCAATCAAAGATACACAGAGTTATTGAGAATTTACTGGTAGTGCTCTAAATAGAATGGATAGGTGAGAAATTTGACAAGAGTTCACATTTAAAGGTGAACTTTCCTCACACATTTTCCAAAACAATACAGAAAACATACTGACCATCTTTCAAAATTTCCATATCTCTGAATTTTGCAATGTAGTTTCTCCAGCCAAGCCATGTGTACAAAATGCATCCACTAAAGGAAAATGTGCACATTTATTTATTTATTTATTTATGTAGGTATTAAATTTGTTGGTCACTTTATCTTGACAAGGCAACTCAAAGCAACTTACAAACAAAGAAACAAACAAACAAAACCATAAAATGCATGTTTATTAGGGGAAACGGTTTTGCTTTTTTAAAAAAAATGTGTAGATTAGGCAAAAATACTATATGAATAATTTGGGGGGGGGGAATTCTGGTGAATTTTCATGAGGACTTTAAAAAATAATAATATCTGGACCATCTTCCATGGGCCACATTCCAGTGGTGGTTAGGACCATGGATGCAAATTTTTACCTCTGTACAATAGGCTAGTTTCCACAAACACATCCCTCTCTATCGTCTGATCAAGAGGCATTATCAGAGTTCAAGGAGACATTCCAGCCCCAATGCAAGACTCAAGGAGGGCAAGATGCCAGGCTGGTTTGGGGTGTGGCTTGAGGAAAAAGGGGGGGGGAGGGTGTGTGGCCTTGAGAAAGTCCCAAGGACTTCTGGGACTGAGGTTCCCCACACCTGCTGTAATGGATTTGGCTCATTGGGATGCTGCTGAGTTTTGCGGCCAGCGTTCCACATTGTGGAGTGACAGCTTTGACACATCATAAAGCTTTGGATTCCCTTGATGCCTTAAAATGTGGGGCCAGGACCCTGGGGCAATGCACCCTGGCTGATGCATTTCCATTATTCATTAGGTAACGGAGCATTTAAAGCCAAATTATTTTCTCTTCATATTGACCCTGCTCTGGAAAGCAGGACGAGGTCACTGTGCAGACAGCAATCAATGAAATTGCATTTTTCACCTCTCCACCTCCCCCCATCACAGCGGCTGCTAGTCAGCTGTAGGAACCTGAGCTTTCTGCCATATCCCACTGTGCTCATTTTCATGATGATTCCAATATTATTTATGATTAAATGGAGAGAAGTTCAACTAGTTCAAACATCTTTTACATCCAAGCAATATCCTGTACATGCCTAGGTAATTTTTCAATCCCTTGCAGTTCTCTCCCCCCACCCTTTTTAAATTTCCTGCTTGCTTCCTAGGCTGTTGTTATTATAGCCTGCTTAAAACTACTTCTGCACAGAAATGTGAGAAGGCATGAATATTCCCCTCCCTTCCCCTTTCAGACCGAGCATGCTCTTTGCAATCCATTCCCTACCTTTGAATGACAACTCTCCAGCGGAAGTATGGAACTGCTGAACTAGGCATCAGTAGGTACCAGATCCTAACACTCTAGGAATTCTGCAGAAGAGTCTGCCAACTATTTAAAATCAAATTTAATATAAGGTTATTAAAACACCTTTGCTGGAGTCTACACAAAAGCAACTGATATCAGTATTTGACTCAAACTGGCCAAATTTTGATCACCAGGCAGGTACAAATTGCAAATCACCTCTGGTATGAGACCACATTCTCACCATACATTTGAAGCACTTTAAATAGTCATGGCTTCTCCCACAGTTTTCTGGGAGTTGTAGTTTTTAAAGGGTTTTGTTAGGAGACGACTGTCCCCATCACAGAGCTACAATTCCTAGGGTGATTACAGTGGATGCTCGGGTTGCAAACGTGATCCGTGCGGGATGCACGTTCGCAACCCGCAGCATTCGCAACCCGCGTTTGCTCATCTGCACATGCAAGGGTTGCGATTTGGCACTTCTGTGCATCGCAAAGCGCGATTTAGCGCTTCTGTGCATGCACAACCGCCGTACTTCCAGGTTTTGGCTGTCTGTAAACTGAAAAAAACGCAACCTGAAGCCTCTGTAACCCAAGGTATGCCTGTATTATTATTATTAATAACTAGCTAACTAACTAACTAACTAATGTTTATACCACCCTTCATCCAAGGATCACAGAGCCCTTTACAATGTTGTTGTTGCTTGGTCATTTAGTCATGTCCGACTCTTCATGACCCCATGGACCAGAGCCCAAAATACACTATAGTAACAAACAATAACTACCCCCCCCCCAATACACACAGTTTAAAAGGTTTAATTAGCCAAAGTCCTGGGAAAAGAGGAATGTTTTTAACCTAGCACCTAAAGATATGTAATGAAGGCGGCAGGCAAGCCTCCCTGGGGAGAGCATTCCCCAAATGAGAGACACCACAGAAAAAGCCTGTTTTTGTTTTGTTCCCCTCTGGATCTTGCATGCAGGAAGCATGTGAAGAAGGAGCCAGGGTCTGGGTCAGTTCATGTGGGGAGAGGCTTAACAATCAGCCCCTCTTCACAAGGAACCCTGGGAGAAAGATAGCTCAGCAGAGGGAATAGGGGTCTCCTAACAACTCCCAGCACCCTTAACAAACTACCGATCTTAGAATTATTTGGGGGAAGCCAATGCCATTTAAAGCGGTATCACCGTGCTTTAAGTGTATGCCGTGAACGTAGCCGTTGCCTCCATCACATTTGGGCAAGGGCCAGCATGAGGCACAGCTGCCACCCCGTCGCCCCAGCTTCTTTGTTAGCAGCCTCCCACCTGTCTTTTGAATGCTCTGCAGTTTCTAACCAAGTCTTTCAAGAAGGACTAAAGCCTTCCTCAGAGCCAAGGGCTTTTTAAAGAGGCTAATTTATTCCTCACAGGAGCATTTTGGACTCTGAACATGTCTCAGGGCTTGCTTTTCATATAATCAGTGTTAGCAGCTCATTAAAATACACAGCATGTGTGTCATTTAACTGTGACATGGCTCAGCAAGGACACCAGAAGCTGCTTTTAAAGGGGGGGGGGATGAAAATGGGGGAAAAACTCACCAGTGGAGGTAAAATAAGAACAGCTTCTGCTTGGAGCTGACACCATAATTAAGAATTTAAGACAGAGGTTACGGTGTCTTTAACCTTCATTTTAGATGAAGAGATTAACTGATCAACATCCCCCTTTCAATTTCCAGCTGTGATTTCTTCTACATATCACTTCATGGTTTTCAAAGAAATGGAATCTACTGGTAGCTATTTTAAGAGACTTTTCAGCTCGATCCAACATGATGACTCTGCCGGAGTGAATAGCAGATTGAGTCACTTAAAAAACAAAACAAATCTTCCAGAATGCACTGCCAGAAGATAAATAACCCCTGTTTATCAAAAGGGACGTGGTTCTTTCCCTTCACTTTGTTTATAGTTTAAATAATGCATTGATACTGGTTTCCTTTTTATAAAGTATTCATATAGGTATATGCGGGCAAAGAGATACAGTATAGGAGGACTAATATTTATGGTGATGATGATAATGTATGCATTAACCACCGTACTGATCCGTCTCACTCTAAAAAGTAGATAATAAAGTATATGGGATGCATTTATTTGTTGTTTATAATTTCTATAGTATTGTGTAGAACTCATTAGCAGGACTCAGCCAAGGAATTTTGGTAGGTGGAGCAGGAAATGACATCTGCAACCCCTTCCCAAGTCAAGGTGCATCAACTAATCTGTCAGGGAACTGCCATCAGCTCAGGGGCGAGAGGGGAAAAGCTGGATGGATTACAGAGAGCCCCCAAAGATCATGGGGAGCAGCACCTCCTCAACGGAGGAGAGTAACCACGCCTCCAATGGAGAGGAGCTTCAGGGCTCGGAGGAGACGAGGCAGTACCAGGACACCTTGCCTGGGCAAAGCAGGGAGGAGAGAGGTCCTCTGTTACCCACGCCCTCCCTGCGCAGTAGGCTTCCACGCAGAGAGGGGAAGCGCAGATTGGGCACCAAGAAACTACTCTGCTGGGGAAGGTTTAAGGACCGCCCACTCTCAGATTCTGCCAGTGAATGAGCGAGCCACGGAATAGTGGTGCTCTGCATGGTGAAGGTTTTTTTTGGCACCAATAACAAGGCATTACAACAGACCAGGGAGGCATTTGCCTGATTGCTCTCAAGCAACCCCCTGATACCCTTACATAATCAATATCATCTGACAGGAAAACCCACAAGTGCTTCTTCCGCTCCCTGGCAAAAAATACTAAAAAACTAATAATTTCCTCCTTATTCATGATACACCAAATCTACAGCCTGCGGCAGCTTCCTGCCTTTACCTAATGTTTGGGCTGGCCCTGCATACCATCCTTATAGTCAGGGCTGAACCTTCAGACCTGAGTCTTAGAATCTACTTTCCTTACCAAAGTTCAACCCTGGAATGTCAAGAGATTCAGGAGACAGACTTCCATGGAGGAAGCTATAGGTTGCGAGACAGTGCCTTGCCCGAGCCAATGGAAACTGACTGGGATTTGTTTGTGTGTCTATAAAATTTGTATCCTAACCATCATCACAAATTATCTCGGTGCAGATTGCGACTATTTAAAATACCATAGCAAATAAAGGCAATCATAGTCCAGGCGTAGGCAAACTCGGCCCTCCAGATGTTTTGGGACTACAACTCCCATCATCCCTAACTAACAGGACCAGTGGTCAAGGATGATGGGAGTTGTAGTCCCAAAAAACTGGAGGGCCGAGTTTGCCTATGCCTGCCCTAATCCACTTTCTTACGGGGTGGCAGGCACATGAATCTATTTGTCGCAGTGACCCTTTGTTGCCCTGAGAGAATATGATGCAGTTACTTTTACTACTTGAGTGTATTTTGACCATTTATAGTTGTATAGTCAGGAAACAGCTGATCAATCAGTTGGTTAGAGCGTGGTGCTGATAAAGCCAAGGTTGAAGGTTTGATCCCTGTATGGGATAGCTGCATATTCCTGCATTGCAGGGGGTTGGAATAGATGATCCTCAGGCGATCCAAGTCTACAATTCTATGATTCTATTCAAATTAATCCATTCAGTTAACAATCACAGGCCTGCATGATTTCACAAGCTTTCATGTGCCCAGTGGATGAACTTGATACAAAAAAAAAAAGTCTTGATTGCAAAGCTACAAGGTTTGCCTTTTGGTTGCTCCATATGGTTGTGGGATGCAAGATGTCGCAAGCTGCTGTGATTCTTCCGGGGGAGAAGAGCATATTGATGGCATAATGGTGTCTTACATGTTTTTTTTTATCTAGCTGCAGTCTTTACTGTAGGCATGGTATGATCAGCACTGCAGAGCTTCTCACCAATAGTTTCCGCGTTGCTCATGACCTTTTTATAACTTTCTATGAAGTGTCCCCAAAACCATCACACACTTTGTCTTTACACTAGCCTCCAACATTTTATTTATTGTTGCAGTTTTATTATCATTTATAATTGGCTTGATTACCGGTATTTTTTTGTGTCCAAAGCTAGGGTAGTATTTTGGCTAGCGTTAGCCCCCTCTGATTTGAAAGATTTCTAAACTGCCTTCCCACTTCCCTCTCCAAGGCGACTCACAAGGCAATACAGTATTTTGAAACATTAAAACACACCAATTAACATCAAAATGCAGTTAAAAATACCGGCAGTAAAAATAGCAGCTAAAAGCAGAACTTAAAGGAGAAATACAACTAGAAACAGCAAAAAATAGTAATATTTATCAAGAGCCTGGGAGAATCACTAACACAATAGCAAGGTTAATGTCTGCCATTCTGCAGCCAGAGCCAGCCTTAAAGGGCAGCCCCACACAGAGCACATTGCAATAATCTAACTACCACCCCTCTAAAGGTAGCAATATCCAGAGCACAGCCTCTGCTGAAAACCCTAATTAATGAGCAGGTTTTTTATGGGCGCATGTAGCCCTTCCAGTTGTTTCATTTTTATGTTTAATTGGAACAAGTACAGTGGATCTTTCATATAGCAAAATGGTGAGTTCTCTCCTCCAAGAACACTATTAATGTTAAATTGTAAACAAATTAGGGAATGCTTGTAAAATAATTTCTTCTCCATGCATACAATAGTAATTATGAGGTGGTATAGAAAGCACCTTTGGGCCCTTATAATTGGCACTACAGATTTTCTTTTCACCGGCATCTTTCACCTGTGTACTTGGAAACAGTGTACGTCTGTGGTTAATTGAAAGCCAAAAAAAAAAAAAAGAAGAAGAATAAAAGATTAAAGCAAAGTACCTCATTACTATTTAATAAGCATGCAACAGATGCATTGTACAGAGACCAAAAAGAACCAGCAGGTGGATAGCACCTTGCACCAATGCAAGGCTTAATTCTTATAAATGAATTTAACGTCTAGAGCTTGCAGTGGAATTTAAATCAAATATTGACCTAGGCAGAGCTTGCTGCCAGTTTCAGGGTGAAAAGCTTAAATTACCAAGGAAACAGCAGTCCTTGAAAAACACAACATCACGTGTTAACCTTGAGAAAGATTTGCTGCCTGAAGCGGGGGGGGGGGATGCATAACATAATGCTGCTTCTGCCAAGTCTACAAATCTGATCTTGCAAGGTAGATCCAGTGGGTTTGCCATCCATTTTGTAGACCTGAATCATTCGTGTTCAGCGTGACACGAGAGCTGCTATTCTGAGTCAGATCTTGCAGTTGAGAAGAAGGCTCAGCTTCAGTCTACGACATTCAGTGCTGCTAGGCATTCTATCCCTAGTTCTTGGCAAACCCAAGAAGGTGGCAGAGGGCTTCAGGAAACCACAAATATACTCTGCAAGCATGACAAAGTGGGAGGGCTTTTCTTTACTGACAACCCCTCATGGGAATGCAATGGGACCTCTGCAAAAGATTGAGCTGTACAGGTGGCGACTCCAGTGCCTCATTTCATGACGCTAGGAGGATGTTGAAAGCCTCATGTGGGATTTAACCCCCTTTTCAAGAAATATACTCAGAACTAGCAAGCCATTTCCTCCTCTCAAAGAGCCCGCAAGAAGCAAAGCCTTTGCTTTGTAATGTCCTTCACATTTGGATGATGGCTTTAAATTCTTAGATTCTACTATGATTCCCAAAAGCATTTTGGCCTGAATGCTCTGATTTTGTATCCTCATGAGCGTGACCTGATCCAGTGATATACTGTAGAGTGACAAAAATCCTGCTCAAAGACTCAAGATCCACTGGCCCAGTGAAATATCTCCTTTACTTGGAATTAATTCCGCTCAGTAGAAATACTTTGGCTCAGATTGTCATTACTATTTCAGCCTGGGAGCAGTGACTACCCATGTTCCTTCCCGCCCCCACCACACCCCCACCTTTTATGTTTGAATCAGCTTAAAGGGGTGAAGGCCAGCCTGACATTGCAGATGTGCAACGTTCATTTTTACCTATGAATTTTCAATTCAATTTGATTCCCCCCAAAGTAGAGCAAGATCTCTCTTCCCATTAACACGGGGTGCCCCACCTGGCCTTGGAGAAAGAAATCCGATAAACCCATTTCTGCTTCATATATCACCACCAAACCAAAGATGAGGAAATGGGAACTTCAGGTGACAGCTTGGCTGGGTGTCAAGGCATGTAGCAGAACTGAACATTGTTCTTTCCTCACGAGGTATATTTGCCGTGCTATTGCTGAAAAGAGCAAAGTGCTCTCAGAGGTGGAGAGGGAGTCATGAATAAACATTACGAATAAGAAGAGTGTGGAGAGGTTATGACTGGAGTTATCCTGTGGAAGGCTCAACTCAGCATTTCTTACATTGATTATACACTGGAGTTAAATTCCTTTTCTCCCTCTTTTCTGAATAATGCTTAAATCAATAGTTTCTCTAGCTTTTCCAGACTTTTAAGAACAAACTGAAGCTTTTAATGCCCTATTGGTCAGCATTATAGTAAAACGCTGCCAACAGAGCTGGCAGAAGCAACAATGTGCTTCTTTGCATTTGCAGTTCAATGTGCATCAGAATTCTCATAGCCTTGATGAGTCCCAGATAGAGGGGGGTTGAGGCGAAATAATATTTCTCAGTGGAGCAAGCAACTGTTTAAAAGTTGCAGGCTTACAGATTCAAGTATGTTCAGAGACCCTGTCCAAGGCTAGATTTTGTTTGATACCCAGCTCAATTGCTATCAGAATATCAGGATATCTCTATATCTACATTTTTCAATATCTCTCTATATCACCTCACCTACTATCCGTCTCATGCTCCCTTCAGTTCAAGGAGACATTCCAGCCCAACAAAAGCACTCCAAGAAGTGGAGGTGGGGAACTAAAGCTAATGAGGAGTGTGTCTGGGAGAGAGTTCTGAGGGCAAGATGGAGAAGCCCCCAGGTCTGAGATGCCCCAGCCCTGCAGTAAGTCATTGACTGAGCCTAGTCCCTGAACTGTTCCATGAGGCCTATGGTTGAGAACCCTGTGAGGGAGTTAGAAACAGGGGAAGGGGTATAAAGATATACCCTTTACACAAGTGGCAATAGGAATTGTCAACAATTCACTATGAAGAACATAAGAGGAAACTAGATCTACTCCTGTGTTCAACTCTCATTCCTTCATAATGGCCATCTAGTAAAGCATATTGCTGACCTGGGTAGTAATATCCTTCACTTTAGATTTATACACAACCGTATCCAAAGGCTGGTCCTTTATTTTAACTTGGATTATGAAGCACCACTTTTATGCACACCAGGCATGAGCAAACAGTACAATGAAAGCCTCTTCCAAAACACTGCCTGGTTTCCAGCTCATAATCAATTTTAAGAATAGCTTACCCTATTAAAAACACACACCAAAAAAAAAAACAACCACCCAGTGAAACTAGAGCAGATAAAATAAATGGCATATCAGCAGCAGGATTGTTATTAATAACAATAATTTCTTAAAAAAACCAATATCCAAAGGTCAGTTCATTATTCTTTCTACCTGCTGAGGAAGAGAAAAGAGCAGGTCACTGATTCTTTTACCTTGCAGGATGGAAGATAATTATTTTTACATTCCTAGAAACCTGTCTTGTTTCTCCTTTTTCAAATTCTGTAAGCCTGAATCTGTAGATCTGCCTTGTTAAATATATGGCTTTGATATTCACAATCAGGGGGCCAAGGCACCCACACACATCATGTTGGCTCTTTAGAACTCAAGCAGAAGTGTATGGAGGAAGGTTGAGGGAAGAAGCATTTTGGGGGTTCAGAACCAACAGTCAAGCAGAATACATGGGGGGTGCTGATTCCTGGGGATATGTATTTATTTATTAAATTATTACAGAATGTATATGGCTGTCCCATAACTAGGAATGTATAAATATGTCAATTTTGGTTTCCCTGAACATCTCCTTTTTCCAATCTAAAGTTCAATTTTCTGCATTTGCATTTTCCTTTTAAAGAAATCCTCATGAAAATTCACCAGCATTTTAGTGCACATTTCTCCTAATATGCACATTTTTACATTGAATTTTGCCTAACATACACACTTATGCATTTCTGTATGTCATTTTCACTGATATATGCATTTGTACTGGCCTGATCTAGCAGGTTGTTCAAAGATGGCCCCAGATGAACCTCTCTGGGAAGGATGTTTCACTTAAGGATGAAAGTGGGCAGGTCCATATACCATGTCTGTGTTTGGGGTGTTATTATTCTTCAGGAACATCTCTGGTGAGCTCATTCGCTTGACAAATGAGCAATTCTGTTACAGATTGTGAAAGGGTCTGTGTACTAAATCTGTGCCAAGAGCACAAATCCCCATGTTCCAAGAAGAACAAGCAGAGGTGGGTCTGTTTGTCCCATGTTAATAACCCTTTAAAATATAAAGATAGTGTGGTTATCGTGAGGTTTTTAAAAAGAACATGTTTACAATAAATTTCATTAAGGCCTAGCACTTTTGTTATGTTGACATTTGAATACATCTGAGATGGAGGTGTGTAAATTGTGACCCTTCACATCTTGCTGATTGGTCCCTGACCACCATTGGCCATGCAAACTCGGACTGGTGGGCAATGGTAGTCTGCAGGGCCACAAGTTATCCATCTTTGATTTATGAGAAGGCTTTTGACCTCACTGAATGGCATTTTCCTGCCTATCATTTTACCCCCTCTTCTGTTGTGTATTCTGTAGTGGTACTTAGCTTAGTCCCTGCCTGGTATGGGCTGTGTGTGATGGGCAGAAATCAGTGTAGTTTGAGCATTTTGTGCATTGCAGAGTTTTGTAAAGTACAAGAGAAGTTTCTGCTTCAAAGTGATCACTTTATCTTACCTAATCACTTAAGCAAGTAAATGTCTTACTGTGCAGTCAGTGAATAATAAATCAGGGGTGATATTATAATAAGTGATAGAATAAGGATGGTGGAAGAAGAATGACGCAGCTCCCAAGGAGAGCTGGACAGTTTGCAACCAAGAAAGAAAAATAAGAATGACTCCCAACTTGGTCTGACCCCATTACTTTCTGGGAGCAAACCATTCTGGTTGCAGTAAAAGTTGACTTTCCAGAGGGAGATAGAGAGTGCTTCTCCACAAGGTCAGCAGCAAGAGAAGCAGTGGCATGAAAAGTTGCAATAACGAATGAGTCACAATTTATGGAAGATATGAAATTTTACAGCTTGACATCAAACAGCTGAAGGGGCTATCATGGGGAACATTTGTTAATAGATCAGCAAAGTTGACACAGGCATTCCCTCTGCTTTTGCTGTAAAGTTTCAGGCGGTTTATGATCAGACGTACATATTATAACCAGGTATCTTAACTAAAGCTATACTGCTAGGCCTACAAATTCATCCACCTTTGAATTAATTGTCATATACTTAAATATTCTTGCTTGGAGTAGGAGTCCACAATACTCATTTTTCAGTCCCTTCGTTATGCATTCATATCTCATTCTCTTGTGCTTAATGAATGGAAGTACAAGGTACTTGATTAGCAGCTCCTCATCAGTTTATGACCAGTAGATTTAGTTTTCTGACCTACTTCCTCGCCAGAAAAAAAATCCATTTATAGCTGTGACTCAAGGTCTCTCATTTCAACCAAGTTCACTCCATCTGTCTTAAGAGCCTTCAGACTAAGAAGATTGGCCAGGTGTGTGTACTTTTTTTTGCTTATTTGGATAGAGCTTCACAGAGCATTACCAGCAATGACATTTTTATATGTACATAAAAAGCACATGACATAGGTTACCAATTACATTGCTCTTTTCTCATAGCAATGCAAGAATTGCCCGGCAGAATCAGATCAGTTGCTTACTGGAAATCAAGGTCTGAATTACAGTCAAAGCCATAAATACACCAGAAGGAGATATCAAAGCCAAGCCAGGAATTAGGAAAAAGGAAAGCACAGGCCTTGTCATCATATAGAAACCTGTGACTGTCAGTTCTCTCTGTCGTTTTTGATGTTCCTGGTCCTAAGCTTCCAAACATGATTGATAGCTCACAATAGAATCCTGTGTTTATCAGCTCTTTTTAAAAAAATGTCCCTAGCCCTCATGGTAATGAAGCTAAGCTCACAATGCAAATAAAGAGAAGGTAGTGTTTTTCTTTTAATCCATCTGAAATTACATAATGCCTATGATTTTAAATGATCTGTAAGGTTTTTTTCTGCTAGATTTTTCAAATAACAGTACTTTTCTTAACAACACTGTGATATTGTACTTAATAATTAATTCATATTATGAGTGTGATATGCTGTTCTGCAAATGAGACACCCTTTCTTCCCATTTTCTCATAAAATCAGCATATCAGGAACAATAGCCTTAATGAAGGACGGGGGGGGGATTGGGGGGGTAGTAAGGTAAGTACTCAAGCACATCCACAGTAGGGCAGGCTTCTTAGGAAGCAAAATGTTCATAAACAAAAATGGCTACCTGGTTGTTTCAGAGGTTATCACTTAGGGAAACACGGTCTATGCACAAGCCATATCATGTAAAAAGAAGGTATGGGGAAAACTCACATGCTTCAGGTACATGTGCCCCAGTACCAACAGGGCACACAATCTGTGGACGTTAGGAGTGATGTCAGATGATGTAAACTAGAATGGTCACTTCTGCACTGTCAAGAAAAAGGAAATGCATCACAGAAAAGATAATACAGATCTGCATAAAATTTGCATATTCTAATGTATATGTGTATATGCACACATGAGAGTCCACAGAGTGGGGCAAGGGAGCAGTTGTCTCCCTGGATAGATCACCGCCCCAGATCCTCAGCTTTCTTCTTTTTCTTAAAAAAAAAAAGAGTAAGTTTCTAGCATCTGTAGAACCTGAGAAATGAGGCAAAATGTGCAGGCACTAGTCTTTGTTTCAGGTATCCAAAATGTTAGCATTGCTGTAATTTGAGAGTAGTGTGTCAATACAAAAGATAGTGTGTCACTGCAAAGACATGAGCTCGCGATCTTTTTATCTTAAGCTTTATTTCATAGCAGAAAAAGTGATTATCTTCGGTTTTAAAAATGAGGCTGCTAATGACAATACAGCTGAAGTCCCTCCTTGTTATACTCATAGCGCAGGGGACAGAAGTGTAGCCATCCTTGCAAACTAACCTGGTGTTATTGTACCCATGTTGTCAAAGACAAGGGGGAGGTAGCGTGTTACAATCCTGAAGGGTAGTCCAGTGTTGTAAACTGATGGGGAGCAGTTAGCGAAATGCATTGGGGGAGGGGGATGTGAAGTCGATTGTCATAGCAGTGCAGGGCTGGAGGAGGTGATGAGAACCATGGAAAGGAGAGAGGATTTCAGCAGCGAATGGAAATATGTCTGACCCGACTGTAGATGCATAGCAGTTTCCATCCCATTGAGAACAATGGGAGAATACAAGTTTCCCCTTACACAACTACAATTCTCAGAGGTCTTTGGGGAAGGAGACTGATTGTTAAACCATTCCTTGTTAAACTACAAACAATTGTACCTCTGTGAGGGGAATAGGGGTCTCCTAACAACTCACACAGATCGTGAAGCTGAAGCTCCAATACTTTGGCCACCTCATGAGAAGAGAAGACTCCCTGGAAAAGAGCCTGATGTTGGGAAAGATGGAGGGCACAAGGAGAAGGGGACGACAGAAGAGGAGATGGCTGGACAGTGTTCACGAAGCTACCAGCATGAGTTTGACCAAACTGCGGGAGGCAGTGGAAGACAGAAGTGCCTGGAGTGCTCTGGTCCACTGGGTCACGAAGAGTCGGACACGACTAAACGACTAAACAACAACAACAACTCTTTTCACCCTTAACAAACTTCGTCTCCCACGATTCTCTGGGGGAAGCTCTGTGCTATGATACTGCTTTAAATGTAAAGTGCAGATGAAGCCTTGGACTGGACAGTTCTTTCAAGGAAAGAAGTATCCTCTCCTCTATAAAGTAGGACATACCACCACCCTGGTGTAAACTTAGTCCACCATTCCATGTTATCAATTTCTGCATTCAGTGATGTCTGCCCAGGGCTTAAGAAACATATGAATGAAACTCAATGAGCAGATTTACAAAGAAATGTGCTGTTTATCAGTAGCTGTTCATGAGTTCACAATGTGACAAGGACACTTAAGTGGCAACAACTGGTTTTCTGGGGAGTATCTACTGTACTTGGATTTATAATTTTATGTCCCCTTCCAACCATTTTGGCTGATATATGTAATTTCAGACAACATAGCTAGTGAAGTTTACTGCCCCCATGCAAATAATACAGATAATATATTCTGATTAAAAAAAACACACAGCTGCAAACCAAACCAAACATAGCAGGAACTGAGCACAGTTGAGCAGTTACGAAGCTTGGAACATATAAAATAAGTCTCCTTAATGTAAATGAATTCTTGCATGAAATGGTCTCTGTATTTCCCTAGACATGGTTGATTTGCTGTTTAAGTTTGTCATTTGACAGTTTCCTTATTGCTGCCTCTGTGTTTGTCACATTATGGATTTGGAAATTGCCGACTCTTCTGAAAATGTGCTACATTTGCATGCCAAATTTCTGAGCATAATTTGCTTCTGCAACTTCATAAACTCCATGTCTCCAAAACCAGTTAAGCCACTGCTGAGAAATGCCACAGTTAAGCCACAGTTCAAACTTTAACAAGAAAGATGGATTTTGTAAAAGTTACTTTGCCCATAAAAGCCAAGCATAAGGTTGGGTGTCTTACAGATATCACAGAAGACCTTCGAAGTTCAGAAGAGAGTGAAGAAGCATAACTATTAACCTATCCCTAGTTACTAAGGATCAGATATTAAGAGTCATCACACAGAGACACAGGATGTGTCAGTAAATGCAGGTCAAGAGAAGGGATGGCTTTGTCACATGCAGCTCTGTTTCCATTCCCCTGCAGTTCATCTTCCAAAAATTACTGCCGTATTAAGAGTCATGCAGGCCACCAAATTACAATTCACATTCAAACCAAGAATAATGTAGAAAGTGTCAATAGTTGTGTTGGGCCTGAACAAAGAGGGAGGAAAGATTTGAAGTAAAACCACAGCAGAATGTTGGGGTGACTTGCTAAGCTGGGTCAGGAAGCATAAAACAGATTCCAAAACTTGCTACCTAAAGCCTAAGGAATTTACCATTCCTCCATGTAGAGTAGATTCAAATATGCACTTACTCATGTGGTACATAGGCTTCTCTTATTAGGATGACTCTACTACTACAGAATAAAACATTGGATATCACTTATTTAAATGCTCCACAAACATCAGAATTTCTGCCAGACTCACTTGTTAAGAGCTCCACATGGCAGGAGATTAAGTGTGCAGCTACATTCAAATAAGCGATGATCCGTGTGCATTCCAAGGTGATCCAGTTGTGTGAGCGAACTCTACCATACCTGGACATATGAATTGCCTTGAGGTGCTTTGAATAGGCCCTCTTTCAGACTTGTATTTCAATTCCTTAACCGTGAAAAGAGGAGGATGCTCAAAGTGTGATTCATGCCCTGCCCCATCAGCTTTGAAAGGATTGCTCACACACTTACAGTTAATAATGTTATGGAGCTGTTTCTGGAACCTAGTACTATCCAGGAGCAAATGCTCAATGTTTGTAGAAGCTGTCAGGGGGGACAAACAATATTATTTTTAGTCTCTTATTAGAAATGGCATGAACCTTATTTTACTGGAGGCTGCAAGAGGCATTGGAATGATTGTATGCAGTCACCTCTGTTCACTGGAAGAACATTAGCTTCTCTGAGCTGTCATCGTATCCAACGTATGTAGCATTTGCACTGCAACTAAATCACTTCAATTCATGCTTAGAGTTCCCTTTAGTTTTGTTTATAAGAAAACACAAATTTGTTACAGATGTTAACACTGAGAGGTCAGTATGTTTCTTACAAGCTGCACAGAACTCTTGATTGACTCAAGCTCTCTACAGCATATACAGTGGTACCTCAGGTTAAGTACTTAATTCGTTCCGGAGGTCCGTTCTTAACCTGAAACTCTTCTTAACCTGAAGCACCACTTTAGCTAATGGGGCCCCCTGCTGCTGCCATGCCGCCGGAGACCGATTTCTGTTCTTATCCTGAAGCAAAGTTCTTATCCTGAAGCAGTATTTCTGGGTTAGCGGAGTGTGTAACCTGAAGCGTATGTAACCCGAGGTACCACTGTACTCATATCAGGGGATTTACTTCCTCAGGCTGAATCATACGAAGCAGCCCTCAGACATTTGAGGCTGTGTGTCCTCCCTGAGGGGCTGAAATGAAGGATAGCGCATTTCAGATCAGTATGTGATGCTCAATAAAAACACATCATCCCTATTAAAATTGCTGTGTCAAGTTTCCAAGGTATTCCCTCATCACTTTCCTTAACCCAAAGCAATCACCTGCATTTTTACTCAGAAGAAAGTCCCACTAATTCCAACAAAGCCTACTCTCTAATAATACGGTTTAGCACTACTATGGCTGTAATTCCAAAATCCTTATGTGGAAGTTAATTGGGAGATCGACAAGACACTAGATCCAGAGCATTCAAAGCCATCAGCTTCCTACACTCACCCTGAAAGGTGTGGGGGCTTTCTGTTGGCTACCACTGGTGAAAGGACCATCAGCAATAGTTTACTACCTGCATAGATGGGACCTCTGCTGCTGCAGAGTCCTCATCTGCAAAGGGCCTCCCTTTCCACTGGCAGAGAGGTGGCTGCACACCATCCTAACCCATTCCCCGCCATCAACACCAGAGGTTAGGATTCCTCTGAAAGTCAAATAGGCACACACCAAAACACAACCCCCAAAGAGGAAATGTAAATTGCAGCAAATCTTAGGATGTTAAGGACTGTATGTTGCCATGTCCCCATCTCTTATATTCCACATTTCTGCCACATACATGTTTTGTGAGCACCAGCTATCAGCTGGTCATTGTTGTTTGCAAAGCACTGTGCCTTCAAACTGCACAGACTGCCTTCAAACCATGCAGGCAGGAAAATGGATCACCTGACATCCTTGTGGCATCAAGTGATTGAAAGGTGGATAGCCCCATCCCCCTGTCAATGTGACCCACCTGTGTATGAGTGTAGGTATCTGGCATCCCACAGTGCTGCATGCTGATGTGTTGTGGATCAAGCCACAGATTAAGTGGAGGCAAAGGCATAGGCTGCTGACTTAAACCTGAGCTGCTTTTTTTTTTTTTTTTGGCCGTTAATTTGGCAAGCAGGAAAGCACTGAAAGGGAAATGTTCCCACTCCAGCATATGTCTTACAGTAGCTGCAGTTATTTTGCTGAGGTAATGGCTTCAAATGGCCCATGGAGCGCAATCTTACTTAACCCCTGTTAAGAAGGTTAGGATTCTGGGCCAACAATCCTCTAATTCATTTTATATGTTCATGCAAAGGGAGGATAGAATTTCCTGCTTATCTCTCCTGCACCTGGAGAAAATGAATAAGACAGTTAATTGTACATTAAAAGTACATGATAGAGGAGACAGTTAATTGTACATTAAAAGTACTTGGTGGAGTTTAAATCTAGATTTTAAATACTTTAAATTGTTTTTCTAAAGCCAGCTACAAATTAATTAGTTTCTGGTTTTAAAGAGCATGCTACTCATGCCCCATTCTGCATATTTTAGATTGCCCTTTTTGCTGTGATGAGTCCAGGAGACACAGCATTGTGACTCCAGTCCTTTCCAGGAGGATGGGCACAGAAAACAATGCTGGGGTACCTTACATTCCACCTTGTGGTTTTTGAGGTGCCATTTTGAGTTCCATTTTGTCCCCCATAGTTTTAAACTTCTACATGAAACCACTGGGAGTAGCCATCCAGAGGTTTGGGCTTCAGTGCCATCAGTATGTTGATGACTCCCAGCTCTGCTTCTTTCCCATTTGGAACCAAGGATGGGGTGAACATCCTGAACAGATGTTTGAAGGTCTTTGGGGGATGCATGCGGGCAAAAACTCTGAAGCTTAATGCAAATAAGCTAAAAGTACTCTGGACACTACTGTCCACGATGCTGCTGCTGATTGAAGGGGAGAAGGGGTGAGTTGGTGGGGAACTTACCCCAGAGCAAACATGTTGGCAGGAAGACCAGATTGGCTCCTCTGGTGCATTTGTGCTGCCTTGTCCTTGCCTCTGCCTCACTCTTCCTTCTCTATCTCTTAGTAAGCAGTAGTGACATAACTGACCAGAGGTCAGGTGAATGGCAATGCCCCACCACACCATCTGCTACTTACACAGAGCTTTAGCTCAGTTGGTAGAGCATGAGACTCTTAACCTCAAGGTCATGGGCTTGAGCCCTATGTTAGGCAAAAGATTTCTGCAATGCGGGGAGTTCAACTAGATGACCCTACACTTCTATGATTCTATGATTCTTTGTTTTACCATGAATTTCTGCCACACCCTTCTGCTAGTAAGTGTGCTCAATGCAGCTCACAAAGTTTAAAACAATATATACAAAACAATAGAAAATAATACTCCCACCCCCCCCACACACAAAAAAAAACCCTCTAGGAGCGGTTACAACATTCCTTAGGAGCAAGGAACAAGAGGGGCAGATGTAGCCTTCTTAGCAAGCTGTTCCATAAAACCAGGAACACAAAGGAGAGCCTCCCTAATGGGACAGAGATTACAGGCTGGTTCATGGAGGCAGGGAGAGAGATTGTGAAGGTGCCTTGGCTCAAAGTAACTTTAAGGCTTTAAAGGTCAAAGGTAGCATCTCCCGCTGAGTCCAAAAACAAACTGATAACCAGTGCAGAAGTTACAGATTTAAGGTAACATATTCTATTTTGTTACTGCAGTGTGATGTAGATCTCTATGGCTGTCTCCCGAGATTATAGCATTTCCCAAGCAACTATCTGTCTGATACCTGACAATTCTTTAAAAAGCAAATTAAAGATTAAAGATAGCACTATATGCTGCTATTGAAATTAAACAGCTGAGAAATCATTTTCAAACCAAAAGCTTTGGGCTCGAAAAGAGACAGGCGGAGAAGAGTTACTTGCCAATTTATAGAAAGGCATATATATATATATATATATATATATATATATATATATCACTAAATTCAATTTAGCCTTTTATGTCAGTTTGCCTAAGTCTGCCTCTCTTTAAAAAGTGGAACTGCTATATTCCTAGGTTTGTAGAATGTATTTGTCACTTAATTTGGTGCGACTAAAGGTGAGAGGAGTCTTGTAAGTGACTTAACCTACTTGATTTAAACCTCGACTACAGCACTGCTAGGTGTTTGCGAGACTGGAATATAAAAAGGGTGCCAGGTTATGTCAAATGAATACTTTAGCTTCAAAGATTTATACTTGCTAATTAAAGCTAGCTTTTGGATTCAATGAGTTATCTTAAATTGAGAGAGACTAATGGTTCACTGCACTGTGCTTTGGTATTTAAAATTTCAGCAGTGCTCTGTGCAAGTCCAAAATTTGGCATGCCCTGCCCCCCCCCACCTTCCATTCTGCTCAGTTCACTACATTATAGTTACAGCACCCTAGACTTGGTACCCAGGGCAGCAGAACAGGTCATGCTGCCCTAAATACATCACTGCTTTTGCCCCATGATGGGAGGAGTGTGTATCACACCTCAGGCCATTGCCACAGCTGCTGGGAAATTTACCGTACTTGCATTAAGCAACCATTCACCATTTGCAAAATGGAAATTCTATTCACCTCCATCACATGCTTATAGTGGCCATGATTCAGGTCCAGATATAAAAATACGTTAGACATTATCAGTAGAGTATCAATACTAAATATTTGCAGTAGCAACACATCACTTTGCTCAGTCAAATCTGTTTTCGGAAAGACACAACACCATTTATTTACCTGCGACAGTAATTCATTCCAAAAAAAAATTAGCTGTGGTCAGCTAAATGAGAATTGATGGGTGATTAATTTGTGTTTTGCAAACTGTAGCTGTAAATTGATACAGAAATGAAAATGGAGCTCTCTGGAAATCTGTCAGTCGTGCTGGGACTAAGTGAGACTCCTCAACTATAAAATTAGGAAGCTCTGCATTACCTTGCAGGAATATTCAAAAGGAGGCTGTGAAGGAGATCAAGCGGTATCACACTTTGGGCTGCATCCTATATTAAAAGATCAATTGAAACTTGGGCTTGACTCCAGTACTTGTTTTTCACGTCAAGGCTCAGATACAAAAATATTCCAGGCCCTGGACCTTTGTGAAATGATAATAAGAAGGACAGGGTCTCTGAGCATGTGCAGAATGCTGTTCCTACACTGCTAATCTATCTCATCCTGCCCATCACAAACATCTGGGATAAAGGGCAGGGCTTCCATATCACAGATTTGGCCTGTTAGCTCAAAACTGCAGCAACCACGTGGATTAGAAAAGAGCAATCTAATCAAAAACTGTGCTGTGCAAAGGCTTCATTATTTCTGCAGCTGCTAATGTCTCTACACTGTAGTTAAGGGTCTTTCAGCCTTTTGATTATCATCCTCTATTTTTAGGGGCTGTGTGTGTTGCTGCACACAGAGAGGAGAGCGAGAGATACAATCATCAGAGAAGGCTGCTGGGAAAGCTATTTATAGACCCGATGAGCTGCTCAGCACCTTATTTATTGCCAGCTGGAGGAGATCAGGCGCTGTCCAGACAACTTCTCTGCTTAGCCCCAAATCTGAAGGCAGCAATCTTCCTTCTGATCATGTTTTTGTCTGAGAAAGGAGGATAGTGAACATTAAAATACACGTCTTAATAGCCGGTAATATAAGCATATGTCATGCAGCCCTTTTGCAGTGAAATGAATTAAACCACCTCTCATGGGTCATAATTTCTCTGAGGTCAGATCTTCATGAAGAGCAAATTCATTAGACTTGCTAGATATAAAGATTAGAGCCATCAGTCTAGAAATGTGATGGGGAATGAATAACAGTACAGGCAATCAGCATTTCTATACAGGCAGGAGATACATATATGTAATATGTTACCATGTGAATGGTGTGTAATGTGCAAGCGCAGCCAGATATTAGTCTAGAATTGGGGAATTTGTTTAATCCAGTTTCCCCTCAGGTCCCCCCACATCCAAATATGCTTCCTTTGATATCACGAAGATGCAGACAACCTTATTATTATCATTGTCTTAAGATTCGCCGGACAGTAGGAAATGAAGAGAAAGTTCCACATCTTATTCCCCTCCACTTCAGCCATCGCTGCGGCTCACTGTGAGCCATAGAGAACTCTATCATCATAGGCCTGTCCTATTTCTTGGGTCACATGACTGTATTTGTGGGTTGGTGGGTGACGTATGTATGAACACATCACTCCTTCTATTAGCCAACTCAACTGTTGAGTGCCAACACAAATGTGGGTCAATAAGAAACAAGAGAGAAGTATAAGTTCAGGAGATCAAATTTTTAACAAAACCCACTGAAGACTGAGCATGCTGTATCAGCTGAGTGTCAGTTGGAAAAGGGAAATAGAAAGCAGAGAGCATATAGGATTAGAATATCCTAAAGGACATGGCTGGCTGGCTAACATCCTGAACAGGACCACTCCTGTTAGGTGGTGACAATAAACATTGTTGCTTTGTGGTAGATCCTACTTGTGTTCCATGATTTCTAAACAGTCTTTCTGCAATGCAACTATAGTGGTACCCAGCATGAAAATATAATAATCCACAAATCATCAACTATATGCATCATGAAAATATCACTCAGCAACTTGTTTTTGGAAAATAACTCAATGATAACACACACACACACACACACACACACACACACACAAAGAGTCCGTAGCTCAGTGGCACCTATGTGCTTTTTACACTGAATGTCGCCCAATTAGCTTGTGACATCTCCAGTTTTGAAAAGGGTCAGGTAGCAGGCGATGTAAAAAGATCTCTCTACCTGATACCCCAGAGAGCAGCTGCTAGTCAGAATAGACAATATTAAACTAAATGGGGAAATAGTCTGACCTGGTATCTTGTTTTACACTAGACTAGAGGGAAATGCATTCAACTGATGTTAATGAACTGGGTGATCTCCCTCTACTCTCACTTCAGTGGAGATAACAGCTGTGAGAAATCACCTCTTACTGCCCCCAAAGAAATACAGGAAATGTGTCTTGGTTTGAGAGGCCTCCAATGGAAACGATAGAATTGGATACTGAAATCTGTAATTTCAGCCAGTGGTGGAGGAAGGGGGCGGGTACCATCCCTGCAGGGCGGCAGACAAACCCACCCTTACGCTACAGCTTGCGGGGAATCGCCTGCCCCAATGCCGTTCGCACGCCCCGCCACGCAGCTTACCCACCACCGATGCCACAACACGCAGCAGATCACCCCCTCCATGGGCAGCTCACCCTGACGCCGGTATGTAGCGGCACTGCACATGTGCCATATGTAGCGGCGCCACACATGCAGCGTATGTAGCGGCACCGCGTGTGCACTGCCGGGAGGTTTGCCCCATCCCTGTGGGCACTTCTCCCCATCCCTCGACACCCTACACCAGCTGATTCCAGCTAACCCCAAGACCATCCAAGAAACCCAGCATATGAGCTAGGTTGTACAGTGGTACATTGAGTTACAGACGCTTCAGGTTACAGACTCCGCTAACCCAGAAATAGTACCTCGGGTTAAGAACTTTGCTTCAGGATGAGAACAGAAATCGTGCCGCAGCGGCAGCGGGAGGCCCCATTAGCTAAAGTGGTACCTCAGGTTAAGAATAGTTTCAGGTTAAGAACGGACCTCCAGAACGAATTAAGTTGAATTACCACTGTAGACCAAACTCCTGTCCTATAATGATGAATATGGTGGTTTTTTGTTTGTTTTTTAATATACTATTTTTAGTCCTAGATGATTTACTTTATATTCATTTTGGAGACACCATGGTCCTTCCTTGATGCCACAGCATGATATTAATCCATCAAAACAAGCCCTGGTGCCCCCTGCAGATCTTTGCAGCAGCAGGAAAAATTGCCTACAGAATGTTTTCTGAAGAGCCCTTCAGTCAAATAAGAAGAAGAATGTTTATATCTTGTCAAGTAAACAGCGTGCTTTGTATGACTGCTTAGGTGCAAGAAACCCTCCAGCCACCGTCCTATTTTGCCTCTGTGCAACGTGCTGCATAGAAAGCAGGTGGGCCAATCAAGCCAAGAATTTGCTTACTCCTCTCACTTTCTCACTTGACTGCTTGTCAGTTCACAGCAGCTGCATTTGCATTTGCATGGAGCAGCCAGCCTGTTTTCAGCACATATCCAAGCTGTTGTGTATAAGGTTATATTGACATTTATTTCTGGTGCTTTTGCTCCTGTAGCAGTGCAACAGCACCTTGGAGTTGTGCCTGGAAGCTAATAGGGGCTTATGAACATGATTGAGCAAAGACTACCCCTTTGACTCCTCAGCATGATTCTCCTGAAAACCTTAGCAATGCCACATTCAGTTCAAACTAAATGGAATGCAAATGGATGGATTGCTTCTGAATATTGTCAATTTCACTTCTTTTCAAAAGCTGTGAAGTGAAATTGACCCTGTGTTTTGTTTCAGCTGCTCAGGGGGAAAATGTGGCACTGCAGTGCTGGAGAAAGGAGTGCACAACCTTTTAAGACTATAACCTTATTTCGAAGGGGGTTAGTTCTAAGTAGACTTGCTTAGGCTTGCATTGTGAAATGCCTTTTTACAGAAGACAAAAGGTATGAGAAATGGCAAGAATGCCATTATTTTATTTGCTTGGTGTGCTTTTTAGTGTCCTAGATGAATGCTCATGCACTTTAACAGTTCAGCGAGGGAGCAGTCAAACTCTATATAAAGTTTTTATTTTTTTAAAAAAAACAGATAAAGGTTTTTAAAAGTGGTACAGTCAAACCTCGGCTGTCGAACGTAATCCGTTCCGGAAGACCATTTGACTTCCAAAATGTTTGACAACCGAAATCTGAAAGCAGAAGCCTCAATACGATAAGGAAACTCAAAACGGTAGCTGCATAGCACATTCAGCTTCCAAAAATAGTTCAGAAACCGGAGCAATTACTTCCGGGTTTTCGGCGTTCGGGAGCCAAGACGTATGATAACGGAGGTGTTCAGGAACCAAGGTTTGACTGTACTGCTGTAGTAGAAGGTGTTTAGTTTTGCTGTTCACTCATTAATTCGTTCAAAAGATTTCATCATAAGTAATGTCAGGGCTCTTCTCACATAGAAAAATTATTCAAACGATAAAACAGTCTAAAGTAATAAAAATTAAGATGAGTACTAAAATCTATGCCATGTGAACAGCATAGAACAGTCCCCCAATTACAAATGGGTTACGCTGATCAGCAGTCCCCAAAAGCCTTGATAAAGAGAGGTGTCTCCAGCTGGCTCAAAGCCCACACCAGGCACATTTTATGATGGGAGGGAACCCCATTTCCAGGATGCTGCCACAGAAAAGGCCCTGTACCACAGTTATCAGCAGAAGCAACAGAAGGGCTTCTCCTGCAGAGCTCTGGATGCCAGCAAAGGTGTTTCTTCAGGTATTTGGGTCCCAGGTTGCCAGGGTTCAGCTGTCAACAGCAACCCCTAGAAATATTGGTAGCATACAGGCAACCAGAAGTTTTGTAAAACCAGTGCTACATGGTTGTTATAAGATGCACAGTTCAGCACCCATTTTTGGATTCTCCTAGGAGACATGGCTATCTGGGCTGCCATGATGAGCTCCTCCACTTCAAAATTTATGTGTGTCACACAGTGCAAGCTTGTGCAGCTGATTTTTGTTTAACTAGGGGTAGGGTAGGGTAGGGTGGGGTGAATCCTGATGGGGATGGTGGCGTGGAAGAGGGGACTACAGCTTTTTATCCCCACAGTAGTCCTAACTGAAATCACACAACCCCTTGCCAATGGAAGCTGTACTCCCACTGAAAATAACCAGTGCAGTATGTATATAATTTCGGTCAGGACCATGGTGGAGACAAAAGGATTAAATATCCTGATTCAGCACCATGACACAGTTGTGTATGTGCAGCTGATAAGTCAAGCCAGTGAGGGTTCCTACTGACCAGATCAGTGTCTCATCTGCTTGACTGCTGATGTTGGGCCTGAATATCAGGTCAAGTTTGAATCTTAGGGAAACGCTACGGTCATCGCTGTCAACGTTTCCCTTTTTTTAAAGGGAAATTCCCTTATTCTGAATAGGATTCCTCTCAAGAAAAGGGAAAAGTTGACAGCTATGGTTACGGTACAAAGCTTCAGATCCCCTGGATGAAGCAATAAGCAAAGGCTCCCCCCCCCCAAGAACTGGGGCACGAAAAGATTGATCCATTCCCCCCAGGATTATATTCATTGAAGTTAGGGTGTGGTGTTCTAACCTACCAGACTGCTCTTCATTTGCCTGCAGTGGTAGAACATTTTATGGCCTAGACTGCTTTGATGTTGCTTTCTGGGCAAGTTAGGCCCTCTGGCCATTCATCATAAGATGCTCTTTTATCTCCCAGCAACCCTAATGAGGCTATTGATTAATTACTTAAAATCTGCTTTCACCAGAACTATTAGCTGGTTGGGTTTTCCTTTTTTTAAAAAAAAAAAGAACTTTCAAGGTGATTAGTTGTCTTTTTAAAAATGAATTAATGAAGACTTCCGAGGTTCTCTGACTCCTGGCTGAGGGACTGGGGGGTGGAACACACATGGGTTTAGAATGCCCAATTAATGCTCATGAAAATACAATGTTTTTGATTGCTTGGCAATTTATCTATTATAAATGGGCTGTGAGGCTATTAGTAGTATTGGCACTATTGATCAGGGACAAAAACAAGGAGGCAGCTAGCAATTAATATTGTGCCAGCCAACCACAGATGCCACCAATAGTGAAGATTTAGCAGCTATGGTCAAAAACATTTCAGCAACACCCATTTTGGTTTTGTGGTCCAAAGTTTCATGTGGTCCAATGCATGTTTTTTAAAATTTGAAAATGTCAATTATTTTTGCATGTATTTTTCCACAAAATTACACATTTTGGGGGCATCATTTCCTAAAATATACACTGCTTATAAGTGTTCTCTTAAAGCCAGAGCTGCCCCTGATTAGTACTCTCATGGTGGACCCCCTGACTGGCGTCAGAATAACCCAGAGACCCAGTTTGAAAATCAAGGCTGGGTTTGATTAAGAAGTTGCTGCTTTGTGGCCTTTTTAAAATAAGTTATATTACTGCTCTCTATGGGTGTTACACAGTGCTAGTCCTTCTCAGAATAGACCCATTGAAGTTATTGGCCGTGACTAACTTGGATTCACTTATGTGCATTGGTCTACTTTGAGTAGCAATTCCAACCATATATTTATTTGTTCCTGGATCCAATTTCAAGAGCACCTACTACTATGAGATTGGCAGAACTACATATCTGCTTATGCAGAGCAGATCGTCATTTGCTCTTAGGAATATATAATATGGTCATGGCCCAATTACTCGGCCTTTCTTCTCAGAGGATAATTAGCTGACTGGCATTCAGAAGAGCAAGTTGGCAATTTTAACATTCCCTCAGGTGGATCACACAATGACGGATACTTTAGTTTTACAGTTGTGTTTAATCCATGGTTTCAGAAGAACCTTTAATGACCATCTACGGTGGAGACCAGGTTTTAGCTCATCAAGGGCTGATGTTTCCTTTATGAGGAATTAAAACTACTCAGAATCAACTTGCAAAGGCTTTGCATTGTCATAATGTATGAATCAACCTGTTCTGCACCCACAGACTGCTTAGAAACTGAAGCCAAAAGGTAGGAGTGGGTGACAGAGTTATACAAAGTCACATTTTAATTACAGAGAACATGTTTTTGTGGTCTTGGCTTCAGAAGTTTTAACTGAGCCAGAAGGGGCATGACTATTCAATTATAAGTCAATCTTCTTTGATGAAGGAGTTAGGAAGCCACGTGCTCATGCACAAAATTCAGTCAGGGAAGTTCCACTCTGTTGTCCACCTGAAGCAATGAATGTACTAGCTTGAAAATAAAACTGCTTGAGACAGGATGATGCTGAGAGTTGGTACAATCGCCCAAAGGCTACTCATCACATTTCAAGGCTGGGTCCACATATGAATCTTCAGCATTTTGTATCTGCCTCGTCATCGCTATTTTCACATGTGAATGCTCAAGCTCTGTGCTGTTCAGTGCAGTTAGCCCACCCATTCAGCTCCAGGTCATCCAATGCCAACCAATCAACCTGTGAGTCAACTGGTCCTCAAAGTCCACACTATGAAAACAGGACATTTGTTTTAATGCATGCAGCAGGGATGGGGAATATCACACCCAAATGTGGCCCTCCAGGGTTCTCTGTCAGGCCCTTGGAATCTCCCCAGGCCACGTGCACCTCTGGCATGCACCTTCTCCCCAGGCCATGCTCCACACTAGTGCTGCATCGTTTTTGAGTGTTTTGAAGATGCTAGACTGTGTCGTTGAACTTTGATGATGCTTATTGCTTACAAGAAGGAAGGATAGAATGTGTAAATATGTAGAAACTAGCCTACTGTGCAAAGGTAAAATTAATGTTACCGGTAATTGTTCTGCCTACTTCTAGCCCTGTTCACCATTGGCACATGGCTCCCAGAACTTTTCCTAGAAGAGAATGTGGCCATCAGGCTCAAAAAGTCCCCCTACCCATGACATGCATAGTACATCTGTCTTATGCATTGGCAAGATCTTCCTCTGCCAGCTATCTTCACTGTTACAACTTTCCATGTAGACCAAGGAGAGAGAATCTGTGGCACTTCAGGTGTTGCTGGACTACAGTACCCATCATCCCAGACCATTGGCTATGCCAGCTGGGGCTGTTGGGAGTCGGGAGTCCATTGGCACCTGGAGGGTTACAGATTCTCCATAACTTGTAAGCTACGTCTAAAAGAGAGAGATTAGCAAACATTGTGACCAGGAATGTATTAAGACTGGTAAATGCATCAATGGATGCACAAAAAGGACAGCTTTTTTATTTTTTAAGTGACTTACTATATCAACAGACTCCAAAGAAAATCCCAGAAGAGGTAGCTTTCATAGGTTGACTGGTTCAAACATTCTGGTGCATCCCTTTACTTTTTATCCCATGATTACTTGAGGCCGTATCCAGAGCTGCATGTGCAGAACTCCACTTGCTCATTGGGACTTCCCCTTCATCTCCTCTCACTGAATGCTCTCTGGAGCAGATACTGAAGGTGTGCTAGGTGTGGGGGCTGCAGAGGAAGGTAAGGAAGGCAGAGTTCTGCTACACAAGCAGAAGTCTGCTGTGCTAGCAGCATTGGACACGACTCTTGGTGTGTTTGAGGTGGCATCATACCCTGTGGTATGCATTTGTACTCAAGTGATGTTACAGTCATCAAATGATGAGTGCATGCATGCATGAACTAGCCCTGGTTGAAACTGAATTGGAAAGTAAATGATCTGTAGATTGAGCCGGTTACAGGAGACTGGGTTCTGTTTTGAGTACTGCAAAGAATTATTGGATAGCTATCAGTACCCACCGTAGCTCTCAGTCAAGCCTGTGGTCACCCTCACAACCCAAATGATCAGTATTTGGCTGTGCTGTGCAGATTGTATCAGAAGACTGTATGCTTGCTGCTCACCACCCCCAATGCGGTGGGGAGAAACAGTTTCTCTTTTGCCAGCTTTCCGTTTATGTCCCCTCTGGCTGAGCCAAAGAATCAAACATCTGCTCTGTTGATAGGAAATTGACTGTGACATATGAGGAAATGGGTTAAGGTCCTCTCTCTCTCTCTCTCTCTCTCTCTCTCTCTCTCTCTCTTGCAAATTGTTTTGTGTTATGTTTTGTGTTTTGTAGCTGCAGCTGTTTCATGAAATGCCAGAGCATTAAATTATCTGCATTACAAATTTGGCTAGGGAGTGATAGTTTAGAAGTCCCTCATATAAGTGTGAAAGTCTAGTTTGTGTTTTGGATACTTCTATATGAAGTTCACACAGCGACTGGCCAAAGCCATGGGCTTCTCTCTCCCATTAAAACTAATGTGTGGCCCTCCAAGCCAACCATCAACCATGTACAGTTTGTGGTTTGCAAAGTGATTTTGCATTGAAAATGAAGAATGAACGAATGGGAAGATATAGAAACACCAGTACTACTGGACTGTTTCATATCATAACTATCTAGTCATTCATGAAAGCTGCTTCTTATCCGAGTATCATGCCAAACTAACCCTTTTGGTATTGGGTGGGTTTATATCTTATCCTTTCAAGCCTTGTGTATTCAGAAGGTTCACAGTTTATGTGCATGAATGTTCTACTGAGCTAAACCAATCAAAATGGAGCCTATACCAAACAATTGTTCTGTCCTCTGTAAACAGCAGAAAGCTTTTCAATAGCACTCCGGGTTTGCAAGTTCAAATCCGCAGCATATGATTAATTTGATGCCTCGCCTTGTTTGGGAGCAGCAAAAGGAGACATCAGCTGAGGCACTGTTGCTTAACAAGGGCTTTTAAACTCTCTTTGGAAAAGAGGGTGTCTAAAAAGTTAATAGCTGCAAAGAGTGTTTTATTGATCATAGCCATTGCAAGAGGCTTTGGTGCATTTGCCTTAGACGAATCCAGCCCAAAGCCTCTGTGTGGTAGGTTTCAGCTGATGATGTGTGAAGCATTTACAGAACTCTGAAAATTACACACACATACATTGAGCCACTCTCTCACACAGCTTTCAGGGATTCACTGGAAGCCTTTCTCTAGGGACAAGGTAGCTCAGCAGTCAAGAGCTGATCAGTGTCATGAGATTTTATTTTAGAGCTTTGCCCTGCCTGTCTTCCACTTTCACAGAAGAAGTGAAAAGAGCAAGAGACAGCAAATGCAGCCTTGGCGAGATGGTCTGGAAGAGTGGGCCGCCATTTTGTTCCATTGTGGAGGATTTTGAACAAATTCAGTTCAGAGATACAGATCTTTCTGCTTCTGGTGTTCCGTTTTGATCAAAAGTAACTAGCTTCCTCTGCTCTCGTGCTGGCATGAGGCTCTTGGGCAGCATGTGTTTTAAAACTGGAGGCTCAGAGATGAATTTTGATATTGCTCCGTCGTTCCAAATTTGGGGCACTACCGTCCCCTTGGTTCCATAAACTCATGCCTAGTGCCATCTACCCTATAAAAAGCATTGTTCGGAATAATGGTTTGCACGACCCACTAAGGAAGATAATAACACAATAAATTCAAAACAGTAACAATTAAGTGCACATTTATTCTAAATCCAATTAAAATTATTTAGTTTAATTAATTCAACAAAATTAATGAACTTGATCCACTGATACCAACTGCTCAAAGTCAGATAGACATCTCCAGTGCCCCTCTGCCACCCCCTTGCTTCTTAGCAGCCCTTGGGAAATCCCCTTCCCAGGGAATGGTACAGTCTGCTTTGGAAAACACTAAGTTAGCTGGTTCCTAAAGGTGCTGAGAACATTTTTCCGCCGAAAGTTTCAATTTCAATTTCAATTTCAAATCATTATTATTTAGCTGAAGGCTATCATTTCCACAGAGGGGGAAATAGCTCATTCAAAGCATGATTAAAACAAAACAAAACAGCACAACACCCAAACGTCCACACTACACCAGTACAGTGGTACCTCGGGTTACAGACGCTTCAGGTTGCAGACACTTCAGGTTACAGACTCTGCTAACCCAGAAATAGTACCTCGGGTTAAGAACTTTGCTTCAGGATCAGAACAGAAATCATGCTCCGGCGGCGCAGCAGCGAGAGGCATCATTAGCTAAAGTGGTACCTCATGTTAAGAAGAGTTTCAGGTTAAGAACAGACCTCCAGAATGAATTAAGTTCTTAACCCGAGGTACCACTGTACTAATAAACTATAGCACATAGTGAAATAAGCAAAATGCTATTTATAATTTAACCCAATAGTTTATCACAGGGGGTTTAGCAACCCCCTGTAATCCGGCTTTTTTTATTTTTATTTTATCCACTTGCATTTTTCTGAATTATGCTGGCAGTCAAGCTTATGAGATTCAGCCCATTCCTTTTTAATAAACAGAACTAGAAAACTAGCTGGAACTATTATGGGTGCTATGGGTCTGGTTTTTCAGCAAAAATGCCAGTACAACACCTCATACCCAACCCCATTTGTCCCCTAGCCTCTTTGCTATAAGCTTCTGTCTTGGGTGACCCTATAAACCTACACAGGTGTATGCATGATGCAGAGGCAAAGGCAAAGGCAAAGGCAAAGGAAGCAGCCAGAGGTGGGCATGGCAAGCAGCAGCAGAGGGGGCTGAATCTGCCACCTGAGACAACAGCCTCTCCTTAATGAATAGGCTGTCCCTGAATGTTTGTCCAATTGAATTATAATCAGTATTCCCAGATTTGCAGCTATGCATATAAAAAAGCAAATGCAAAATTTATGCAAACCTATGACGTGGGTGGCGCTGTGGGTTAAACCACAGAGCCTAGGACTTGCCGATCAGATCAGAAGGTCAGCGGTTCGAATCCCCGTGACAGGGTGAGCTCCCATTGTTCGGTCCCTGCTCCTGCCAACCTAGCAGTTCGAAAGCACATCAAAGTGGAAGTAAATAAATAGGTACCGCTCCGTTGGGAAGGTAAATGACATTTCCGTGCGCTGCTCTGGTTCGCCAGAAGAGGCTTAGTCATGCTGGCCACATGACCCAGAAGCTGAACTCCGGCTCCCTCGGCCAATAAAGCAAGATGAGCGCCGCAACCCCAGAGTCGATCACAACTGGACCTAATGGTCAGGAGTCCCTTTACCTTTACCTTTACCTATGACATCTTTTGCCCTGTCTTCTTCTTCTTCTTCTTCTTCTTCTTCTTCTTCTTCTTCTTCTTCTTCTGATGCAGTTCCCTCTTTTTGGTGTCAACATCCCTTGCAGCTTGCACAAGGGAACTTCCAGCTCAACTTCATTCTTCTTCTTTTTTTATCTTATGCAAGGAAAGTATCACCAAAAATGCACTCCCTTTATATAGTTTGTCCTATTTTGTGAGCTACCAGAGCAATCTTTCATGCGTTCCTCTATGATGCTTTGGATAGGTGTTCCATGCCTCAGTTGAGATTCTCCTTGCTAGTGCTATAAAGAGAACTCTGGCTGTTATTCCCTAATGAAACACACAGGGCAGCAACTGCTCTGGACTAACAAGTATGATTGACTGCCCTGGCTTACCGAGTGCCATATTACAGCTAAGGTAATTGGGATTCTGAATCCTGATTTACAGTTGAGCATGACACATTCCCCTATAATGCAGCACAGATGATTGGTTCTCTTTAATTCTAGCTGACTGGCCCATCAGTCATGATCCCAGCACATCACAGCACACCTTTTCAGGATTCTGAATCGTAACTGGGTACCATCTGTTACCACGCTGAAAGATATCACCTTGGATTCAATATGTGTTTATGACCTTAGGGGTTCATATAGTTCAGTGTTGCACTCTCCAACACTCCAGTGTGCAAGCAGCCGTTAGAAATGATGCAGGCATGTCCACTACTTAGATCTGTGGCCCCCAAACTTTGGTCCAGGGATCACCAGTGTTGTGCTACCTTCATTCAGGTGGTCCACAAAGTGTCCAAAAATACAATTAGGAATCACACAGCATCTAGGACTGTGAATTATAATTGCTGCAACAGACAGAAAAGGCATTAAATGGTCTGCCAAGACTCTCAGCAGCCTTCAAGTGGCTCATGAGGGGGAAATAAGTCAGAGAAACACTGAATTAGATAATAGCTGAAGCACCTGCATATTGTTTGAAAGATGGATAATCAGGACAACAATAAACAAGGAAATCACTAACTTTCAATCACCTCAGCATAGGTTTTTTTACATTTGCAACATCAATAGAACATGGCTTTAGTCCTCCGAGAGCACATGGTGATTTATGGAATGGCACTTTTGTTTAAAAGCTGAAAGGACTTAAAAGTTAAATGTAACTAAGTAGGCATATGGTGCTTCTGTGGGGGCTGGGATTGTAAAAAAAAACAAAAAAAAAACAGCTCTATATGAATCAACTTTTCATGAATTATGTATACTGCAAACAAAGAAAAAACAATGAGGGGAAAACAATGTCATGCAAAACATGAAATCAACTTGTGGGGTTTCTTTTTTTTGCGAATAGGTAGGTCCAGGATGGCTTGGAAGAAAACCAGGTAAAACTGAAACAGCTCATCCATCAGCATGTGATTGTTATGAATGTAAAGTAAGCAGACTTGGTCCACAGTCTCATCTGTCATTTTCACAGAGCTCTAGATTGCTTTTATGCACTGAGCCACAGGGGTTTATTCTACCAAAGTGCTACACTGAGCATCTGATGAAGGAGGCTGTTGCCACAATAAACCAGTGAAGGTGAGATCTAAATAGCATTGCAGAGACTTTAGGGCAGATGCAGTGGTGTGTATATCTCCCCTCTCCCTTGTGGTGCCCAATAGCCTGTACACACACACACACACACACACACACACACACAGCCCAAATTCAGGGGAACTTTAGGAATTATATAAATATTGCAAGACAAGCATGCAAGACAATGAGAGCTTCTTCTTTTTTTAAAACCAATGTAAATTGCAGATACAGAACTCCCAGTCTGAATCATGATTACAGCTGGGGAGAAAGAGTTTAAACTCCTATTTCCACACACACAAACATGTTAACGTCCTGATCGTCATAGGGGCCCCTGAACTGGGAATTTATACAAACAAGACTGTGTCGTTGTTTAAAATGTTACTGAGTAGCCAGTCATTTTAATGATTTTATTTTTAAGGGTTTTGTTGCTGCTGTTGCTATTTGCCATCATGATGTTTTGCAGGAGGGTTCTATAGAAATACTTTGATGAAGCATTAAATGTATGAAACCAAAGGGGTAAATGCAAGAGCGAACTACATAATTAATGCCCCAAGTCCTAATTTCAATTTACAGCTGGCTGACTTTGCAAATGTCTCATCCAATCAGCTTTGCCCTAATGCTGCCATCTTGTTTTGTTGTTTTCTCTTTCACCAGTTATGGAGACATGGTGCCCAAAACGATTGCTGGCAAGATATTTGGCTCCATTTGTTCCCTGAGCGGGGTGCTTGTCATTGCTCTCCCAGTCCCAGTTATTGTTTCCAACTTCAGCCGGATCTACCATCAGAATCAAAGAGCTGACAAGCGACGAGCACAAAAGGTAAGAGGCAAATGACTGAAAGCGATGCTGCATGTTTGGATATCAACTCTGATGCTGCTTCACTGATCCTGGCAAGGTCTAGCAAAACAGCTATGGGAGGGTACATTTCCCTAGGGGGTTCAAGTCCAATTAATCTCATTTTATTCCCAAACAGAGTCTTAAGAGTTTGCAAGAGCTTCCCATTGGCACACACACTATACAGGCAAAATACATCATCATACCTATTTTATCCTCTGACCTTCTGCCACCCCAGCACCTCACCATCTCCCCATCCAACCATAGTCCTTGAAATTCAACTTTAAAAGGTAAAGGTAAAGGGACCCCTGACGATTAGGTCCAGTAGTGACCGACTCTGGGGTTGCGGTGCTCATCTTGCTTTATTGGCCGAGGGAACTGGCATACAGCTTCCGGGTCATGTGGCCAGCATGACTAAGCCGCTTCTGACGAACCAGAGCAGCGCACGGAAACGCCGTTTACCTTCCTGCCAGAGCGGTACCTATTTATCTACTTGCACTTTGACGTGCTTTTGAACTGTTAGGTGGGGAGGAGCAGGGACCAAGCAACGGGAGCTCACCCCGTTGCGGGGATTCGAACCGCCGACCTTCTGATCGGCAAGTCCTAGGCTCTGTAGTTTAACCCACAGCGCCACCCACGTCCCACCATCTCCCCATCCGACCATAGTCCTTGAAATGCAACTTTACTCAACCCATTTTCTCTGCACCTATTGGAACCCTCCTTATACCTTATATGGGCATGTTTTGCGCTTCAGTGGTCAGCATTAAGTTCCCCAAAACTGGTGCTTACCAGTTTTGTAGTCAGGCTGCCCTCTTGCATACATGATACTATTGTCACTGGTAATGAGCCCTACAGAAATTGCATGGCAGAAGTTACCTCACTTCAGCCCAATAAACTTTTTTTAAAAACGGGCCTCACTTTAATCACTATTTAAAAAACATATGTACTTTAATCACTCAAGAATGGCAAGATCAAGTGAAACATTCAAGGGCCATCACAGATGTCGAGTTGGAAAATGCTGTTCACTTTGTGTCAGACGTAATGCCTTTCAGTGGAGGCTGTTCACACATTCAGTTCCTGAGTGTTGCGTAGTCAGGTGATATAAAATCATGTGATGAACCTAATTTTGTGAACTAGTTCTAACCAGCATGCAGCAGAGCAAGCCAATTGGGCGCCTGGGGTGGTGCGTGTGCCCTACACCCAGGGGCGGGACCAGCCGCCCACAGGGGCACCGCAGGGCCCCCGAGGAGTCTGCCTGCCTCCTCCCACTCAGCCGCCCTACACCTGAGGAGGAGGCAATGGGCGGACTGTTTGGGGCAGCATGGAGCCTGAGGGCACTCAAGCCACCGCGTCACTCCCAGGAGAGACGCGTGGCTCGAGCACACTGCAGGCCCCGTGGTGAGTGCTGCCCACCATTTTGTCACCCCCCTTAGTGGGGACACCCGGGGTGGACCACACCTACCGCACCCCCTTGCTATGCCCCTGGTTCTAACAGGTGACAAAGTGGAGCCATGAACCTAACTGTCAGCTGTAATGCCTACTTATGGCATTTACTTGTGCAAGGGCTATAAGCAAGAACATCTTCAACCCTATCAGTAGCGGCAATTTTACTACCATACATTGGATGGAGTTCTGTAGATGAGCAGATATAGTCATGGTTTGAGAGAACTGGTTTTGAGAGCTGTGTGGATTGGTGTATAACAGGAGAATAAAGACTGATGGATTGATGGATTTTCATAACATTTACTGTATATACCAGTAGATTATAGAAAACTTCAAAGCAGTTCACAAAAAATGCCCATAAAATTATCGCTGAAAACCAGACCACCATAATTTAAAACATACATAAAATTACAACCACAATAGAATAGACTAAAATAAGTTAAAACTCATGCATGTGACCCATGTCTTAGTGCTGCAGTCAGGATGGCTCCAGGCTTGAAGGGGTCTCTGGTGGGCCCTGTCCTCCATGAGCAGACTTTGGTAGGCCTACCTGCCATTGGGGGGCATCAGCCCTAGGCCATGCATCTCAGGCTCTATTCCTTTCCTGGGTGGTTTTTTGTTATTGGCTGTTGAGCTTGAAAGAAGCCTATCTTTTCACAGGGCTGAAGGGGAGCAGTCATTTTGGGCATGTAGCCCTAATGCAAACATAACATTTTGTTCAAGGCCCACCCAAAACAATTTGCTGCCCGAAGACAGTTCCCCCAACTCCTCTTCTCACATACACAAGCCAACCCTTCTGGCGGTTGACTCTTGCTTCACCACTGGGATAGCATCTTCCACCTCAGCTGTAGGCTACCTGAGAGGATGCAGGACAGGCCATGTTGCTTACACATCTCTGCTCTCCAACAGAAGGGAATTGCCAAATGGCTCAGGAGCCATGGCTGCCTTCTGCATCAGCAGCCTGAGGCAGTCACCTCATTCTGTCCAATAGTAGGGCTGGCCCATTCTGTTGACATACAGGGTTTAGTAGTGTTCCTGTCCCTGCCCACTCGGTATACTTTGAAGACAATATCAAACTTTTTAAAAAAACAAAAAAATCTAGTTGGTAAACACTGATAACTCCACAGGTCTACAAAAGCTCATTTTTCCCCCCAGCAGGAGTGAACATTAAATAATATTCACAGTAAAACTGAAAATAAAACAAAAGGCAGCTGATGCAACTGTCTAGCATTTTTTAATCCTCTGTGGGGAAATCTCTGGTAATTGACTTCCTTCTAATTAGCTCTAATAGCACCTCAGCACCTCCTTGTCTTTCCTAGAAAAGGCTAAAGCAAAGCTATTGCACATCACAGTGCCTGATGGTAAGTCCAAGTGACAGGTGGAGCAACACGAGCCATAATAAGCTGGTGCTGTTGTTGTTTTTTCCCCGCAACAAAGAATGAGGAGCAATCTATTATTAAATATGTAGTTTATAAACACAAAAAGGAAACAGCAAATGGAAATGACGGAGCTGTAAGGGAAGGGGAAATAAATAAAACATGAGCCTGCTTCCTTGCATCTCACTCATCGCCTGATGTGAGTTAAAAAAAAAAAAAGCTTTGGATTTTAAATGGAGCCTTCTAGCAGCCATTATTTTAATTATTCCACTCATATCCTACTCTTTCTTTAGAAAGAGCAGCTTACGTGGCTTAGGAGTTCCAGGCCACGTACCTTGGTTCTCAAACTTAATCTGTTCTGGGAGTCCGTTCGACTCCTGAAAATGTTCAAAAACCAAGGTGTGGCTTCCAATCAGCTGCAGGAGCTTCCTGCACTCAAGCGGAAGCTGCATCGGATGCTTAGCTTCCGAAAAACATTCGCAAACCGGAATACTTACTTCCAGGTTTGCAGCATTCAGGAGCTGATTTGTTTGGGAACCAAGCTGTTCGAGTTCCAAGGTACCACTGTACTGACCAGGTAAAGACCCACTTAATGCTTGTATCCAATGTAGTACTGTACTAAGTAAATGTCTGATATTCACATTTGCACAGTGGGATTTTCCCCCTTCTCCTCCCCACATGTGCCACCAAAATTTGATCTGGGCTTTCCCTCAACATTCTAGAACAGATTTGGTGAGGCTGTGGGGCACACATAATGGGAGAAGTGGGAAGCTCCTGATGGGAGAGTTACTTGGCACTACACCGGATACAACTTACTTGTACTACTTACTAGATTACTGCAACAGGTTTTATGTAGGGCTGGCTCTGAAGATGATTCAGAAACTTCAGCAGGTGAAGAATCTGGTGGCCAGGTTGCTCACTGGGACAAGATGATTTGAGCATATGACATCAATCTTGGCCTGAGTGCACTGGCATCCAATTAGCTTCCTGGGCCAATTCAAAGTGCTGGTTTTGACCCATAAAGCCTTAAATGGCTCAGGACCACAATATTTCAAGGACTGCCTCTCCCCATATGAACCAACTCAGACCCTGCAATCATCATCTGAGACCCTTCTTCACAAGAGGTCTGGAAGGTGGCAACACGAATAGGTCTTTTCTGCAGTGGCTTCCAAGTTGTGGAATGCTCACCCCAGGGAAGTTCACCTGGCACCTTCATGACATATCTTTAGGTGCTAGGCAAAAACATTTCTCTATAACCAGGCCATTGACTGATCTCTATCCTTTTTGATGTGTTTGTGGGAGGGGGGTATTATTGATTGGTTTTGTTTTATTTTGTATTTTGTGTTCTCATGTTGCATTTTTATGTTGTGAAATGTCGTATGATCTTCAGATGAAGTATACAAATTTAATGAATAAATATATAATACGACATCAAGATTTTCTTATGTAACAGTGGGGCCCTGGATGATAATTGTATGTTGATGGCAATGACAGAAGACTAGGATGGGTGACTAAGGCAAAATGTACACCTTCAGCATCCCAAGAAACAGAACAGATCCTGTTTATTTCAGTCCTTCGCTTCCTTTTGCTTGTCCACAGTAGAGGTAAAAGTCTTCCATGAAATGAATGGACATCTAGGGATCAAACAATTATTTATTTGTTTTTACAACAGGGGCAGGGGGCCTTTAGCCCTCCATTTGTTGTGGACCACTGGCGCCATCATTCGTGTTTTTTTTTAAAAAAAATGATATTTATTAAGGTTTCAAAGAAAACAATTACATAAATAAAGAGAAAGGGAAAAAAAGACAAAAATAAAAATACAAGAAAAATACAAAATACAGAAAAAAGAATAAAAAACACTTTAAAAAATACATCAATCTTTCCATGCCTTACATTCATTTCCTTGCTTCCCTGACCTCCTCACACCTCCCTTTTTTGTATTCCAATTCAGTTAGTTAATTCAGCAATTTCTTTCCCTCTTTGTTTTATCCTTTAACTTAATATATTATAACTTTGGATTCTCACCTGTTAACAGTCCATTTTTACATACAGCTTTATAACATTGCTGCTTAAACCACTTAACTTCATTCTGACATCATTCTAACATTCATTAATTTTGCAATATTTCTGTAAATAATCTTTAAATTTCTTCCCATCTTCTTCCACCGACTCTTCTCCCTGGTCTCGGATTCTGCCAGTCATTTCTGCCAATTCCATGTAGTCCATTGGCGCCATCATTCTTGGCCATTGGCCACATTGACTGGGGCTGTTGGAATTTGCATCCCAAATATTTTGGAGGGCCACTGTTTTCTCATCCCTTATGTGGATATGTCTAGCTCAGGCATAGGCAAACTCGGCCCTCCATATGTTTTGGGACTACAACTCCCATGATCCCTAGCTAACAGGACCAGTGGTCAGGGGTGATGGGAACTGTAGTCCCAAAACATCTGGAGGGCTGAGTTTGCCTATGCCTGGCTAGCTGCATTCAGGCTTGATTTAGATGAGCTGTACCTGTGGCGTTTAGTCTGTGATGGGCCATTTGCACATGCAAGTCATGGTGCTGAAGTCTGCTGTCATGATAAGCATTAGCACATTATCATTAGAGCTTTATTTCCTAATGCATACATCTCTGCTACATCTTACATTAATATTATTATTGATTAAATTTATATACTACCCTTCATCCGAAGATCACAGGGCAGTTTACAGTATAAAAATCTCACAGCATGAAGAAAAGACATAATTCTACAGTACCTCAAGTACAGAGGAAAGTTCTTCAGCTCAAGTAGTTCTGAGAGTTTTTATCCTGCACACATATTTTCTTTGAATATTATTCCTGGATTTCGTCTAGTGAAGATTGGATTGTGCTTTTCATACTCTGATTCCAGCACTTTTCCACAGGACTCCCATATAAATTACAAATAAAATCACATATAAAATGTTTCCTGATTGAACAATTCAGTCTGAACTCTCACTCACTGTTGGGTAAATTGAAGTTCCGATGGGTATTGAATTAACCTGGTTCAACTTACCAATGAACAATGTAATGTTTTGCGAGAAATCTGACATTAGAAAAACAGACCCACATCCATTCTCACCTGAGTGCATTGTGTACATGCTTTCAAAGCTTAAAACAGCATAAAATGCAACAAAATTCTATCCAGTTAACACCCCAGATCCATGACCTATCAGAACATTCAAATACCTATTGTGCTCATAAGCAGCAGCAACATTCACACTTCCAGACCTCTCATTTAACAGAAATAGCACTTCACCTACTTAATATAGCACTTGTGATCACACATAATCTGAACAGAAACACTTTTAAAATATGATGGCATTCTTCTGCTTACTTAAATAATCTTGCAAATCACTGTGATTTTCATTATAGACATACTGTAATTCCCTAAGTGATGTTATTGTGATCTCCTAAAATCTGTGGTTCGCCTTGTCCAGTGTATAACAGCCCATTTTGGTGCTCTAAGATTTTTGGATCAGGAGTAGGAACTGTTGCAACCAATTTTGGAGACAGTCAGCATTCCAGATGCAATTTTCTCTTCCATTCCTGCTCACAGCTTTAGTCCCATTTGTTAAAGCACACTGATATCCACATACAGTTGTGTCAGTTGCATTATTTTATCTATTTGTTATATACTATTTCCACACATCACATACTTTGTGCTTATCTAATGCAGAGTGGCTGATTTGGAGGTTGTCTGGGGGGTTTTTTCAATCAATAGGAGGAAATGAAGGACTTTAGGACCATTTCATAGACAATGAGCATCTCCAAATATTCCCCAAGACTCATTCTAGTACTCAATGAAACAAAGAATGCCACCCCCCCCCAAAAAAAGACAAAGTAATCATAAATATAGGAAGCCAGCAGCTTTTATGCTGGTTTACCTTAAACCAGCATATTCCAAACTCCTATTCCAAACTCTATCCAAGAGCTAGGCTATGGCTGGCTTAGCCAGCCTGAGTCTGAAAGATGGGAAAGAAGCTTTAAAAATAGAGTTTGACTTGCACCACCCTTTTTGCCAGTGTAGGTTTTGCTGAGTTGCCAGCTTATGTCACTGAGCTGAAAGGAACGGGTTTATGTCTCTCCTTGACCTGACCTACCATGCTGTCCGCAGTGGCCATTTTGAGGATTTAGCCTGGCTTCAGTTGCGCCATCTTAAGTTATGCCAGCTGAGCCAGGATGAAAGACTTACTCTGGCAGATCTCCAACTGAGTCTGGATATGGGAGTCATGCCAGCAGAGTCTGAATCAGCTGAGGCAGCTCAGGTTGCCATATGCCCTCTTTTTCCAGGACACGTTCTCTTTTTCATAGGTATGTAAAATAAGAGTTGGCATAGTGATCCATAGTTAAAAGTCTTCTTCTTTGGCGATCACTTGTAGCCGAATAAGATTGTCTTCCATAAACACGGTTTTAACAGTGAATCTGTAAGTGGCTGTGGAGGCCAATTCTGGATCCACACGTCCTTCCACAGTTGGGACATTGGTTTCCGAGTGGGAGTTGATCACGGTGTGGATTTGCCAAACATGCCTTCTTCTTAGCACGTTTCTCCCTTGCGTCCTGAATTCGAGTGTCTTCAAAGCCCATGGCACCTTTGGTAAAGGCTGTTCTCCAACTGGAGCACTTACAGGCCAGCGTTTCCCAGTTGTCAGTGTTAATACTACATTTTTTTTAGATTTGCCTTGAGACAGTCTTTAAAGCTCTTTTGTTGACCACCAGCATTACGCTTTCCATTTTTAAGTTCGGAATAGAGTAGTTGCTTTGGAAGTAGAAGTCGGCAAATATATCTTCTTTTTTGCTCTTCAAAATATGGCAACCCTAAACCTCTTCCAAACTCACTCATCTGGGAAGATCTTGGGTTTGGGTGGCACTGTAAGCCCTTTGTCCAAAACAATCGGTGAAAGTTTTGTTTTCCTTTTTCCTGATGGTTGATCTGTTTTGAAGAGCGCTGTTAACTTCAATGCCAACATGATTGATTGCTGCTCTTATCAGCTTAGCGTTGTTGACACACACATAAACACAAGCACGGTGTGTTTTCTCATCACATTTGAATTTCTAATTCTCCCAGTGCTTGGTAAATTGCTGAATTAGTAAAGTTGTATTAAGTTTAAATAGGTAAGCAATTTCCATGTGCCCAATGTTGTAAGACTGTTAAAGATACAAGAAAGAGCACACACTCATGGGAACATATAGCTCAGTCGGTAGAGCATGAGGCTCTTAATCTCAGGGCCGTGGGTTTGAGCCCCACATTGGGCAAAAGATTCCTGCATTGCAGGTTGTTGGACTAGATGACCCTTGTGCCCCTTCCAACTCTTCAATGCTATTATTATTCAATACTAAGATGGTGTGGGATGCTCATTGGATTAAAAAATCCCATGAGATCCACTTTTTGATAGTCCTGAACTTCATCATCTAGAACCAACTAAATAATCAGGGATGATCTGATAACTGACATTTCCATACTTTTTGTTTGCGTGTTTTATTATATTTATGTTCCATATTTCCTCCAAGGAGCTCAAGGTGGTGTACACAGTATGCTCCCTCATCATTTTATCATTACAATGACCCTGCGAGGTAGCAAGCGACTGGCCCAAGGTCACCCAGTTAGTTTCCTGGCTGGGTGAGGATTTGAACCCTTGTCTCCCAGATCCTACTACAACACTCTAACCAATACACTTCTGGGCTATTAACACTTTGCTGCCTTGATCTGTTTATACCTACCTATGTTCTTTTTAATAAATGTTTTCATTTCAGATTTTATAATGAGAATAAATAACAGGATAAAATACAACAGTACCTGCACTCTTAAACAGGAGCCCATCAGACTCAGAAGTGATGTCCTTCTGAATCTTTGTGCACTGACCACTCAGTGAGAATTAAACTACTCGTGTTCCTCTTTGCTTTGCTCCTCCATCAAAAAGAAAGCATTGCTCATTGCTCATCTTCAGAGGCATAAAAGTACCATTTCAGGTTTCAAAGGCAAGGGGATCACAAAGAGATTCCAGCAGGAGGACCAGATTCAGAGCCATATCCATAGCTTTACATCTGGAAATATAAGGCTAAGTTGTAAAAATGGAAGCACTGTGGAGTGCTTTTTCATACTGCATAGTAACAAGAGATAAGAAATATAGGTGCCTCTGAAGAACAGTCATATGTGATTTGGAACACAGGGGGTGGGCAAAATCATCCCCTCCCTCCAAATGGCTCCCTTTTTGTGTCTTGATTAATGAAAACACAGGATTCTGCCTTTTTTAAAAAGAGGGCAGCTCTACCCACCTATTTCTATCTTACTCAACCTGGGGCCCTCCAGATATTTTGGACTACAATGCATTATCAGCCCCTGCCAGCACTGACAATCGTCAGGGATGGTGTAAGTTGTGGTGCAAAACACCTGAAGGGCACCAGGTTGGGGAAAGATTCTCTAGGAGACCAAAAACAATTAAGGCCTAACAGAAGGATGTCATAAAACTCATGGGGAGGCCACAAAACAATTCTTGCATTGAGCAATCCATACCCCGACCACAAAGTTTATAAATCATCATGGGCCATGTAAGGTAAGTTGTGAAACTTCCATACAACACATCTCTGAAGGTTTCTTGGCAAACGACATAGAGCACCGTGATGCTGAAAATATTTGCCATGGAAGACCATTTTTAGCCTTCCAGCGCTCCATATGATAGCTCCAAGCCCTTATTTTGAATTCCAGAACTTGTACAGCCACCTAAAACTTGTAGGAACATAGGAATGTGCCTAATACAGAATCAGACTGTTGGTCCCTGTAGCTCACTAACGTTTATACTGACTTTCCGTAGTTGTCCAGGGTTTCAGACTTGAGGGTTTCCTAACACTACCTTGAAAGGCTAGGGACTGGACCTGGGAGCTTTTTCATGCAAAGCATGTACTCTAGCCACAGCTCTTTCCCAAGTATGACCTACAGCACTAGAGTCAGAAATGCCAATGACAGACCAGTTTAAGCTGCAAACTGGCAGTACAATGTGAGTGCAAAGGCACCCAATAGCAATTAGAAATGAATGAATGAAGTCATAATATTGCTGAACCAAGCTAGAAGGATTGGTTTCCTTTAATTAATCTTCAAATTCAGACTTGTACCAATGCAAGTGTTCAGACACACTCTTTGGCTTCATTTAATCCCCTTAATTTGGAAGCATTGCAAAGCTAAACTTGTTTCATTAATTTGCAACTGCGTTCATTACTACAATTTTTATTGAAGTCAGTTCAAACTCAACATCGTAAGCAGCATTCACACAATCTAATCATTTTGGTTTTGTAAATCAGAGATTTACTGAAACCAATTTTTTTTTGACGCTGAAGAAATCCATTGATTGTAGCATTGCAGTAACCAGACAATTACCTAAGTTTTGAACTAAGGAACAAATTAACAGATAAGGAAGAAAATACTAGGAACGAAATTCAGGAAATGAAGGAAACAATCATACTTAAGCCTCATTGAACTCAAAGGGTTCAGTGGTTTGGTTCAGCACATACAACTTTATTGAGGCTGAATCCTACATGAGCAGGTATATAATTATGGAAAACTGAATTATTTGAGAATTCATAATGAAATCCACCACTGATGATTAAGAAAAAATGAATCAAATGATAACTGACTGACAGCGAAAAATGAATAGCCATCCAATAGTGATTTCCTTCATGAATATTAAATAGCAGATTCTAACTGAATAAATGAGATAAAATATATGGAATGCATTGCAAAATTAGCACATATAATTCAGTGTTTATATTTGTCAGTGAATGAAATAAGATGAGCACTAATTTGTTTGACATAGTTGGTACACCTCTAAGCACTTTTTATTGATTGATTGATTGATTGATTGATTGATTGATTTGATTTGATTCTGTGCAGCAATGTGTGTCCAAGCCTCAAGATGGTGTACCAATTTTTTTAAAAAATAACATTAAAATTATAACATCCAGCAACAGTGTATTACAATAAACCCATATACAACTAAAAACAGAAGGAACAACACCAGCCCTCCTCTTATGAAAGGCAAGCAAGCCTTGAGAAATAAGTCTTGCATTGACTCTGCAATACAATGAGGCTCGGTTTCAAACAAGCTTCGGAAGAGGATAAACTTCCAGAATCTCACTGTAGTTAACTAGTGGCCTGCAGGCCAGATCTGGCTCAGCAAGCTGTAGAAAGTTGCCCAACAGACCCGCCTCCGAATCTCAGCTCTGAGATTGGGAGATAAAGTGCTCTGGCTCCTCTTTAGAGAGCAATCATTACAGAGCAGGAGTTTTTGTCTCCCAATCGCAATAGTGTGATGCTCAGTGCTGAGATGGAGAGGGGGGAAACCCTCCACCTTCTCCTTTGGAGAGCAATTCCAAGAAGCAGGAGGAGATTTTGGTTTAAAAAACAAAACAAAACTCTACTGAACTCAGTGATTAGAAGAAAACTCCTTTGCCTGCTCTTTAGAGCTGAAGAGTAAACAGCAACATCACTCCTATTGCCTGTGCTGTGAGGGGGACAGTCCTGGAAACATTGTCTTTTACTCTTCACAAGTGCTTTTGTGAAGGATCTCTAAAAATATGTGAAGAGTAAAAAGTAGCTTTAGCTTATAACTACAACAGAAAATAACTCCTCATGTGCTTTTGAAGTTTGACACAAGTCACTTTTTCTGAATTGGTGCATCTGAGTGCTACCCTGAGTATCTCTCAAGGATGTTTGGAAAGAAAGTGGTCCTTCAGATATGAAGGGCCTGAAGATTTGATAAGGCGACACTTCCGGGTTGGCGCCTCCGGCAATGGCGGAGCTCCTCCATTCGGGAGGAACTTGCTCCGTGAAAAACAGGGTCTGACCGCCACGGCGAAGGTGGAGACCCATTGAAATCACAAGCGGGAGAAGCTTGTGAACCTGGGATTCGGCTGGCACCTTTTGCGCCTCCCCTACTTGCGGGGAAACCCTGTTTTGGGGGTCCGGAGCAACGTGGGGTGAGTGGCGCGGTGCTTTGAATCGACTGCTTCTTTCACGGAGTGAAGCCGCATTGCTGTTGCCGGAGAGCGCTGACTTTTTCCTGTGGACAATTGGATTTTAAACAACTACGTGTGAGTAAAACGGAAAATTGGATTTTTAAATACTTTAATTTGGCATTGAAATGGGAAGGTTGTAAGCAGGAAGTCCGCCTCCCGTTTTTGTAAATAGTCTGAAGCAAAGACGTTACAAGTTAAAGCCTTTGAAAGCTTTTGGCAAAGGATTAAATTTCCACCGGTTTAAAATACAAAACCCCCCTTGGAAGCAGGAGAAGAGGGGGAAATTCTGGATCTAGTGAGCCTGCAGGAGAGAGTGAAAAATCAAATTACCACTGCTCTGAACCTGGGAACGGGCTGCCAGATGACGTTTGGAGAGAGTGCATTTGACAGAACGGATTTGACAGCTAGCTAAATAAGAGTAAGATACTGTTTCCATTGTCCTTTTCTGCGCTTAAAAAAGAGGAAAAGTAACTGAAAATTTATCTTTAATGCTTGAGTTGTGCCTGAAAGAACTGATACAAGTGGAGACTGTTTCCCTCTAGAGGGAGCTTTTGAAACTGTAACAGGAGTGTAACTGGGGGATTCCCAGCTGCAGATAAGGATTCTGAGAACTAGAGAGCGACCTTGGACCATTTAAAAATGTTGACAGGAGAGGCCATTGTGACTGTTTTATGTAAGATAAGCTGTTCACTGGGACAACTTCACAAGAAGATGGATGACATGACTTTTAAAGTTGATAATTTGGAACAGAAAGTGACCAATTTGAGTCAAAAAGTGAACACCAACACAGAAATAATTCAGGACTTGGTACAGGAATCCATTTTGGCAGGACAAATTGTGGAGGAGAAGGAGGAGAAGGAGAATGCTGCTGTTGTTGAACATAAAATAATACAAGTGAGATCTGTGGCTTTACAGAAGCAAATTGAGGACTATAAGTTGAGGCTTTTTATGATTGAATCTAGGAAAAGTCAGACTCTGAGGAATAGATCTCGGTTTGGATTAAACAAGGAAAGTTGGAAAGAGCCCTCTATGCAGGGATTAACTGACTTTTGGGACATGGACTCGGGCCTGGAGGAGATTGAAGTTTTGGGGGCCTTTGGACTTGAAGGAATCCTGAAATATGCCCTGAAATACTTTATGGACTGTAGCTTTAACTATGGAAATTTAGCTGATTTGTTCAGAAGGAAGAAAAGGATTGACAGGTTGGAGTTTCCCCGACATTTGCTCTTTAGCATTAAAGAAAATGAAGAAGACCTGCAGAAGGGACTTGGAAAAGAGTTAAGAGCCTCGGACATAAGATCACCAGGTTGATGGACTTTATGGAGCGGACGGAAAGGACTGCCAGAATCCCAAACCTGGGAGAGGAGATGGTGGAAGAAGATTGGAAAATTTAAAGTTTATATATAGACTTATGGTAAAACTAATGAGTGATAGAAAAATGGTGGAATGATTTTTTATTTTTTATTTTTTATGGGCTTAGCAGAAATGTTATAAGGAGTTAAGCATATATAAGTATTTTAGTTTTAATGGAAAATAAGGTTAAAAAATACGTTATTTACAATATTACAGAAAATGGAGAAAGATGGAAAGGATTTGCTGAAACAATTAATAGAAGTGGAATACAAAAAGGGAGGTGAGAGGAGGTCGAGGAAACAAGGGAATGAAAGATAGAGTATGGAAAAGAGATGATGTATGTTTTTAAATTGTTTTTGTTTTGTTTCATTTAGGGTTAAGGTTAGGGGGTGGGGTTTGTTTAGTTTAGTTTAATGTGTTTAGTTTTGAGTTTAGGGTGTGTTTTGTATTGTCTATATATTGTATTGTATTGTTTTTTTTTCTTTTTTCTTTTTGCTTTTCTCTTTTGTTTTTTTCTGTTTTTTCTTTCTTGTTCTTTTTCTCTTTTTGTAATCTATAAAAGGAATAAATATTATTTTTTAAAAAAAAAGATTTGATAAGGCAATGACAAGAAGCATAAAGTGGACCTAAAAGCATGCTGGCGGCCTTCAAAACACTGTCCTAAGAATCTTGCATAATAATCACTGGAGCTGATTCACTGTGTTTCCACACCATGTTTTTCATGGTTGTACCAACCTTAAGTTCTTTACCATAATCTATTTGTGTGTGAGGTGCAAGGTCTGATGCCTGCAAGTTCATGATTAGAAGGGAAAGGGAGGGAGGGATTTCCTTAACGTGAATGTGGGGAGAATCTGGTGTGTTAATGCTCCAGTCTGGAAACTGTGGAGATGGGTAGGGGAGGGGTGGCATGCACAAATGGCGCAAGGTCTATGAATGACCCTCAGCAGGAGATCCAGATATCTGCTTACCCTTGCCTGCAAGCCACAGGCTCCCAGCCTTGCTAAGGAACAAGGTTTTTAAGTACAACACAGTCAAATCTTGGCTCCCAAATGGCTCCATTTTGGAACGTTTTGACTCCCAAATGCCGAAAACCCAGAAGTAAACATTTTTCGGAAGCCAAACATCCGACGCGGCTTCCGCTTGAGTGCAGGAAGCTCCTGCAAACAATTGGAAGCCGTGCCTCAGTTGTCGAATGTTTCAGAAGCCAAACAGGCTTCTGGAATGGATTATGTTCAACAACCGAGGTTTGACTGTACTTGGGGAGTTGGGGGAGAAAGGATAATAATAATAATAATAATAATAATAATAATAATAATAATAAATAATTTATTTATTTATAGCCTACCCATCTGGCTGGGTTTCCCCAGCCACTCGGGGCGGCTTCCAGCAGAATATTAAAATACAATGATTCATCCAGTATTAAAAGCTTCCCTAAACAGGGTAACACACTTTCAGTTGGGAGCCCAGCTGAATCTACTTCCACTAACACACCGGCCCCGCCCTCTAGCAGTTCGTACAAGAGGAAAGCCTAATAAGTCATTTGTGTCCAAAGTGATGAAGAAAGAGAAGGAACTGAGCGAAGAATCTGTCAACAGAGTTGTTTCCAAGCAATATCCGCCCCCACTCTCCAAGTGGCACAATAGATTTTACGTCTCATTCTCCCCAGTGACACTGACACATGTCTTGGCCTTTATACTGCTTAGATTGCCCTTCTTTTTCTTAAAAAAAAAGCCAGGTAGAAGTGCCTCATTGAAGCAGAAAGATTCTATTAGGTTCAACAAATCCCATTTGTTTGTTCCATTGGTCTTCTCAGTACTGGGACCGTGCTTCTAAAAGGAATGACTGTATATCCTCTTTAGCCCTGCTCATCCAACAGGAGAGGGGAATGAAGGAGATTGGGGAATTTGGAAGCAAGCAAAGAAATGCCATTGTTCAGACTGATTGCAAAGGCCCCTGTGTTGGTTCAAAACAGAGCATCTCTATTGCTGTAGTTGGATGTCATGAAATGAAAGGATTTGGTGCACTAAAGACATTTGAAAAGACTCATTTAATTTGGCACAACCCTTCTTTCTGGCAGTGACAGCAGGGATCCTCCACAGCTGATTGAATTTACAGACTAGCTAATTCTGATACTACAAAATCATTCTCACAAAGTTCTCATCTTCGTAGGAAGTGTAAGGTTTTAATCGAAAATTGCAGCATAAGCTCTTTTTCAGGTGATTAGAGTAAATTTGAGGCCTGACGTTGAAAAATGAAGAATGCACAGTACAAATAAAGCTTATACTGAGTGTAATATAATAGTTAGCAAATGCTGGAAAAGGACTAAGGAGATCTGGGTTCAAATCCCTGCTGGTTCAAATCCCTGTTCAGCTTCTTAATTCCTTGGGTGACTTTTCCCAGTCACAATCTTTCAGCCTAATCTGTGGCTATGTACACACCATAAATTTAAAACACTTTCAGTTCCCATGTTTTCCGAAAGAGAAATGTGGGAATTGTGGTTTACCACTCACAGAGTTACAATGCCCAGCATCATTAACAAACTACAGTTCCCATGATTCTTTGGAAAGCGTTGCCTGCTTTTATTTAAATCTGCTTTAACTGTATGGTGTGTATGCAGCTTTAGCTCACAAGGTTGTTGTAAGGATAACATCATGTACACTATTCTGAACTTTGCAAATGATAGGCATAAATCAGAGCTGGGGAAAATACCAACAATTCTTCAAAGTTAGCATTGCTGAATAACTTGCTTCTTTTATGTGCTTGTTTCCTTCAGTTACTATATTTATGCAGACTGTCCAGTAATATGTTCTCTGTTGGCTCCCAATAAATAAAAGAATAAAAGACAATATTAAAATATAAGAACAAAATGAATAAATGGCAGCACAAAAACTGCTTAACCAGCCAGGAAATAAAAGTTTAGCATCTTAAAAATACAACAAATTATACACCAGGTACTGAGCCCAGATTTGAAAACCACATATCACAAAAATAATCTTCACCAGACTTCAAAAAAAACCACCAAAGCCCCTGGTGAGCCTCTCTGATGAGGCTTTTCCACAACCAGGGTTCCAGCATCCAGGAAGATCTCTCCCTAAAACCTGCTTCAGAGAGGGCCAAGACAACCTTAAGCCTTAGGTAGGTATATGTGAGGAAAGGCCATTTTTCAAAGAACATTGTCCCACGCCATTTAGGGTTTCCAAGTTTAAGGTTAATAAAATTGAATTTGTTTACTACTCTCCTTGTCTTTGCGGACGGTTGGCCTCAGGAATGGATACTTGAGTTATTCACTACACCCTTGGAGCCCAATGAGAGAATATTACTGGTATATCTTTCTGCTGAGTTGGGCCTTGGACTTCTGCCCCAAAGTTCTTCTGCTATCATTGTTTTCCTCTGAATGAAGCAGTGCATATAATATACCCAAATCTGGCTAGCTTACAATAATCAGATTTCCAGGCCTCTCTCACATCCTTGTGCTTGTAACGGTTACTTAGGCTAAAGTCATATGCCTTGAGTTTTTCTTTTGCTTGTTTGTTTTCCCCCCTCAGGCATTCTTCTCTTTTAATTCACTACAGCCAGCCTCAGAGTATTTCAAGGCTGGATTTTTTCCCCTCCCATGTTTGTTTGTTCACTTGCTTGTTTTGGAAGGGCATCAACAGACCACACTGTTGCTAACCTGCGCGATGTTCTAAGCCTTGGGCTAATCAGCAGGCAGCCAATTTTACAATGTAAACGTGCAACTGACCTTGGCCGTTCCAAAACTTGAACTATATCTATCTACCTATATATATATATATATATATATATATATAGGAGGAAGGAAGAGAGCAGGATGATACCTTGCACATATGCACTGTGGGCTTTCATCCTCTGCATTGCTTTGCATTTTTCTTTCAGCTAACCCCAATCAGCTAAGTAAACTTCAAGGGCTTGGTTTGGCCTTTGTGTTTGATATCTTTAGCTCATCAGAAATTGATAGGATAGGTGGGTGACATACTTACTTTCCACCTTTTCCCATATTCATAAGCGTTGGAGCTCCAATAGTATATTCTTGGATATTTATATAGCACAGGTGTGCCTACCCATCTTTGGGCCTTAGGGCTGCATTGGTGGTTAGCTACCCCTCTGAGGGCCACATACTAGCAGCAAATATGGTCAAAGAGGGCATGGCCAAAGCAAACATGCATACACCCTCTGCACACACACACAAACATACATAAAACAGAGAACTCATGTGTGAATATGTGTGTGTGCATGCCTGAACAGAAGGTGGAAAACAGGCAGGTAAGAAGTTACACACCCATTTACTGGGTGAAATGTGAGTTAGTCATGACTAACAGTTGAATACCACCTATTATATATCAGAATAAAAAAAATTATAGTGTTTTTTGGGTGGGGTACTTCATTTATTATAACGTTATGTACTTTATGCATTATGACGTTGATAAAGTGGCTACTTGTAGACCAGTGAAATCTGTCCTTTTGCTGCTACAGATTTCTTTTTGGAATTAGTCACTGAGATCCACTGTGGTAATATGGTCTGGGGAGATTGCTCAAATCCTTGCTCTCCTGCGATGCTTGAATTATCTTGAGTTAGAAGCTCTCTGCCTAAATCACAGGATTGAAATACGGAGGGGGGAAATCCATGCATACTGTGCTCAAGGCTACTTGGAAGAAAGATGGAATTAAAAAGGTAATAATAATTGACATTGTTCTTCCTCACAGTTACACTGTGAGTTGAATCATTCATTCCATAAAACGCCTGCTTTTTCAGTGATTTGCCACATGTTCCTTCCCCCAGAATCTTTTTACCAAGGCTCTTCGGAGAGAAGTCATGCCCAGTACACATCATGGCTGCCTGTACTCTCCAAAACACATGCAGTATACCTCGTTGTGAGTCTCTTTGCAGTCCCAATTGGCTGCAGCTTCAGCCCCCATTGTTTTCTTCCAAATCACCCTTCTTCCATGTATCAACAGGATTATCACACAGCTAACTAGATTGGGCTACAGAATAACACCAGTGAGATTTATTCAGCAAAGCTAACACAGATCGAAGGCAATGGCTCTTGATTAAGTACTGTCTTTACTATGAATTGGCTTTGTTGGACCTCAGTAATATTCTCACCTAGCCCAATCTCACTAGCTGTATGTGATCATCGCTATTGCTAAGGTGAAAAGCAGTTTTAAAATAGAAAATGGCAGTGAAGCAGCACTGGTTTGGACTAGAAACACCAACTTTTTAAAGAAAAAAAAACCCACAACAACACTCTTTTCCTGTGGTTCTTCCCCACTGAAGGGAAGGACACTGTCCCCATTTTTTCACCCAGAGAAACATTGTCTTTACCATTGCACACACCAGATGAGGCAGAGATGTAACTAAGTGTTTGGAAGCCGGCATATTCTGTGAGCAACGCTGCTAAAGCAGATTTATGATTAACGGCTCGACTTGCGATGCCAGCAAAGATATTAAAACAGCTGATAATCTCTGAGGGATTAGCTTGGGTTTAGAGATGCATTTCACAGGGACTAAACCGGAACAGTCAGTTCCGTGAGCATAAAACTTTGGGTTTCAGGGAAGCAAGTGCTTTGTTTCTTGTGGGCTAAATATACTTTTGAGCCCCCAAGCCTTTTAATCCAGATTGCATGCATCCATTTATTAGCCAATGATCTAGGTTTACATAAGATTGACGCTGCAGCCACAGCAGATTTTGAGAACATCTCCCTTTTTGTGTGTAGATCCTAAGCATTTAGAAAAGATTTGGGAGCCAAGTTATAAAAGGTGGGAAATGCTACATTGGAGGACATTGGCATTTAGATCAACTGGCATATACAACTGCTCAGCAGGCTTTTTCAGCACTGGAGCAGATGGTTGCAACCAAGCCACCTCCATTGTCTTCTTCATAGCCTTCCTTCTCACTTTCTTTTATTTGCTACCATCAGTTAACCTATAGCATCATCTTGCGCCTTCGTCATGAGAGATACTGATGATCAGGCAGGAGCCTTCACTGTACTATTTTTGGCACCTGCTAAAAACATTTTTGTTTAGGCAAGCTTACCCAGATCAACTGGCATCCAGAATGCTTCTGTGTGTTTTTAGCTTATTGCTGGTTTTAATTTTCTGAATAGTTTTAACTTGTGTTCTTATTGCACAGCCATAGGGACCTTGCATGCAGAAGGTCCCAAATCCAATACTCAGCATCTCTCAAGGTAGGGCTGGGCCAAAATCTTAAATCTTAACTGTGGTTTAAAGCACTGAATGAACTGAACCTATGAGTCCCTCCTCATTTTAAAACTAATAAGGGGCTGACATGGTCAATTTCCCTCCTAGAACTAGCACAGGATGGACCTTAAAGATTTGGGGTTTTTTGCAGGTTTCTTAGGGACTGTAGAAAACTTGTGTGAGTTCAGCTTTGAAGGTTCAAGCTGTGAAACCTTTGGCTGTTGTGGTTTTATGACAGTTTAATTGTTTTTCTGTAGAATGGTATGTTTCAGTTTGCATTTTTATTGGCTTTATTTCTGTTGGCGTGCTTATTGTTCACTATTTGAAATGTATTATGCACAAACATAAGCAATTTGTAGCTCCTGAGGAGCAGGTGGGAAAATAAATAAATAAATAAATAAATAAATAAATAAATAAATAAAATGCAGCGTTAAAAATGGAATTTCTGGCATTAAGTGGGAGGCAATATCCTTTAAGGAGAGAGAAGAATGGTCGAATGATATCAAAATCATATTGTAACTTTGAGGGGGGAGTCTTTACATATCATCAAAAAGTTGGTTTGCGGAGAAAGATTGAGATAGCACAATGAGGCCAGGAAAGCAGCTTTTACACTTTCCTTTTGTGTGCTTTATGCGAAGTACACAAAAACCAGCGATATTTTCAGCACCACAGTCCTGTCCCCCGAGGCAGGGGAGCTGTGATGGCAGCAGACAGAGGCAAAGATGAAGAGTGATGAGGAGAAGAATGTTTAACAGTAGATTTATGGCATCATATTGCCTCTGAGAAAGATGTCTCACACATCTGTCAATAGAGGTGCCACAGACATAACAGATAGGCTGTCAAGCTCTGAAAATCTTTATATATCATTTTTTTAAAAAAACAATGCAAAACTAAACTAGGCTTTTGTGGGACTCTTTGTGAAAGTAGGATCTTACCTTCTGGAGATATCCAAACCCATTTGTGATTGATGGCTCCAGTGCCCAAAGTTCCCACCTTCTTCCTCCCAATGAGTTTTTCAATTAAAAATGCTAGGTGAGTTAAAAATTAAACAACATATATCATACCTTGTGATGTTTCATATTATCAAGTCAAAGTGGGAAAGTAGACTGGAGCTCTATTCTAGTTTGCAATTTTTAATTTAGATACCTCCAGCTTAGCTTGCTACAAAAGCTGTTATTTGGGGAAGGTTAATTAATAAACATCATTAAGGGCCGCTCCAGAATGGTGCTTTTTGCAACATGTAATTGAAACAATAATAGTTCATTAGTGGTGAATTTACACTGGACCATCTATGCATCATTCCACTTTATTAGTTGTTCTCCAATGCTTCCCCAGTGCTTTTCATCCAGAGGGACACCATAGCACAACAAAGGTGTGTTAAACAAAAACAAAAACAAATCTTTGTAGCATGAAAACTTACTGGATTTCAGTAGGAGGATGTAGCACATGCACAGATTGGACATGAAGCGGGTGCAAGTATTATTGAAAACATGATGGCATACAACCAACCCCAAACCAACATGTTCACAGATCATCAGGAATGTGCAATAAGCAGGGTTTCTGAAGGGGCCTGCAGTCTGAACAGCTAGGTAGATCAGATCTAGCAAAGTCTGCTTGCAGGACTATAGAACTGAGATAGTTGCCATCTAGAGCTCAAAGATGGAGTAAGTAGGGTTTGTTTAAGCAGAGTAATGACAAGTGAGACCAGATTTAAATGATTCATTGTTGATTAACTTCACCTGAGAAGCAGGAATATTGAAAGAAGCGTTCGAATCAAGTTGAGGCAACGCTCCAAACCTGAACTACAGGGATCATGAGTGGTATTTGAAGGAAAGCTCCTAATTTGAGCCTAGTGGTGTTTTATCTGCTCCTAATTCTCCAGAGACAACCTGAGGGAGGACTTTATTGAGGGTGATGGTAAATCTTAGGACTCATTGCTTTCCCAACTCCACTTTTATTTCATCCCTGACTTAACCCTTTCCTAATTACCATGTAGGGAACCACTTCATTCATTTCTGTCCTGTGTTCCCAGTGGGAAGTAGCAACCATTGTGTGCACTCACCAGTACTGAGCACTGAGACGGTTGTGCCCAGTTACTGGTTGTGTTGTCTGAACTCTGCATATGCAGTTTGTCTGCTCACCGCTGTGCATGAGCATTTTCAAGGGCTCATAGAGTGCTGTAGAATGCTGATCTGCCCACAGTTCTGCATGTGTGATCAAAATGGTCCTGGCAGGCACACACAGCAGTCACCATGCCTAAAACAATGGCGTGACTCAAACCCCCACGTCATTTTAAACTGCCAGCTTACCTTCGGACCTTCTGCAAATAATGCACGTGCCCTGCATTATCTTCAAATAGCATATGAGTTGAAGGAGGGATGAAAACAAGTGGCAAGCAAAAGACAGCAGAGTATTTGAATTCACGCATATTGCTTCCTATGAAATGTTTTCCAACTGCAGAGCTTCCCTCAGAATCAGATCTGCTTTACTACGCATATGGCTTTTGAGCCAGCTCCTTTCCTTTGTGTAAATGTGATTGTTCGACTCAAGATCAGCATGATGCATAACCAAAAATGAGAACCAGAAAGGCAATTTCAGACATTTCCCTGCTAGGTCTCTATTATAGCAGCCTGTTCGTTTGGCATACATAAACAGCTCAAGCTTCATTAGCCCCCAGTTAGGACAATTAGGAGCCATTCTAGTGAAGATGTGTAACAACACTGTGATTTGGAAACATAGGCTAGTGAAACAAATCACCATGGCAACTGGAGTGTTTTGATGATAAATGTGAAAGATCTTTTAGATTTCCATTTTCCATAAGTGGACATGGTTTTGTTGTTGCCTATCTTGCTGTAATTATTATTATTATTATTATTATTATTATTATACCCCGCCCATCTGGCTGGGTTTCCCCAGCCACTTTGGGCCGCTCACAGCATATATCAAAACATATTAAAATATCAAACATTAAAAGCTTCCTGATACTGAGCTGCCTTCAGATGTTGCCAGTCAGATAGTTGTTTATTTCCTTGACATCTGAAGGGAAGGTGTTCCACAGGGCGGGTGCCACTACCAAGAAGGCCCTCTGCCTGGTTCCCTGTAATCTCGCTTCTCGCAGTGTGGGAACCAGCAGAAGACCCTCGGAGGAGGACCTCAGTGTCCGGACTCAACAATGGGGAAGGAGGCTCTCCTTCAGGTATACTGGGTCAAGGTCATTTAGGGCTTTTCTTTGTACAAGTACATAAATATGTCTCCAAAACAGCTATGCTGTGAACCCAGGGCACAGGAAAAAGAAAGAGAAAGAAGGCACTCAAGTAGGAGCTTTGTAATATTTGACAGGTTTTTTTGGGGGGGGGGAATTTTGTATACAGCTAATGATGAAAGTAATATCCAAGGCACACATATCCACAGGAAGCTCTTACTTTAAAAGGAGTGGGGTGAAAGTAGGGATGTAAGAAAGCATCATTTTCCATTCTGCCGCATATTCATTGCATGCTGCAATGTTTCTGTTCTGCTGCCATTTGCCTCCCACTGGAACCTTACATTCATCTTCCTTCGGAAACAGGCACAGTGGAGACTGTAATGTCTTTATGGAATATGGTTTCTTTATACATATTTACAACCTGAGACTACCAGCATTCACATATAAAGATGATTCTTTGCTCCTCTCTTAGCGTCAGGCTTAGGTCTACAAACCAGCCATGCTGCCTGTCCCTTTGTTGCAGCCTACTCCAGCCAGTCCTCCCTCTCCTCCACGCTGAAACTCTCAACCTTTTCTTTGCCCTGCCCACTAACACAAACACAGCTGGCAGTCTTGCCCTCTGATGGTTTCTTTCAAGGGCCATCGCCAGACTTTGTCCCGTGCTGATGGCGCATCTCAGCAGATATGCCAAGTTGGCCTGGATTGTTAACATAAACTAAATGGGGGGTGGTGGTTCAGCATTTGGCAAATGCTTGGTTAATCAAACCTTGAGTAATTATATTTTTTACTAAATCCAGCTATTATGGGGAGTCACACACACCCGCCACAAACTCATAACCATATATGTTTCAGACATGGGATGAATAAGTGAACATCAGCAATTTCTACTCCTTTCTCTGTTTTCGTCAGAATTCTCTGACATCCCATTGCTGTTCTGGGGGTTCTTGCAAACCTTCGCTCCAGAGCCAATTGAGGGGGCACAGGGGGTGCAGGGAGAGAGGAAAGAAGCCTCCCTGCACTAGTGGAAGTCGCTGTGCAGGCTTCTGCTAGCAGGACCTGCTGGTTGAATCTGGCCCATTTTAAGCCAGTGAACCTATTTCATGGCACTAATGACTAGCTCTGACTAGCATTTTGCTACCACTTCCTTGGTAAGCTACAGTTTCTGAATGTTCTTCAAAGGCGGCCCCATGCTGAGTGCATTGCAGTAGTTCATTCTTATAGTAACTAAAGCATGCTTTCTCTAGCATGGAGTGGATACTTTCACTTTCCACATGCACAAAGTAACAAAATGTGGTTAAAAATGTAGTGGCTTTCTGAATGGGTTGATAGAACGGTGTCAGGTCCGAGAAACGATCAGTAATCAATTTAGCAAGTTGACGGTGCAGCCAAAGCAGAATTTGGTGGGCAGGAATGGAGGCAGAGTGTAACCTGATGGGTTATATAGGTCGAGTCTGACACTATCTGGCTTTTACCAGCTGTTCGGACCACAGTATAGCTTACCTTCCTACCCCAATATGACTTTTCTGGACCAGTAAAGTACTGGGTGTGTGGCAGCTTTGCAACTGCACCATTCTGGATGGTGATGAAACATCACACAGAGACAAAATCTACCCCAACGTGAATGTGTGAAGTTTCTTTATCCTCATGAATATGTGTTAATCTGATTAATTCAGATTTAAAAGTAGCCTGATGGGAGGGATTTTACCATCCATTTGAAAGGGATTGAGTCAGTTCAAAACGTGACTAGACACGCTCCAATCTAGCTATCTGTCTCTCTAATCGTCTTGTCTATCCTGTGCTTACTTGAGTTCCATATTCTGTGCATTGTTCTATAAATAGATTGGAAATGATGTTCTCCTGTGTTCAAGAAGATGAAATGATGCGCAGCATTTGCAGTGACAATCAGTTGCTTTAATAGGGCCAAGGGCAAATAAGATTAAAAAGAAGTTCCACATAAGAGGAGAAGGGAATCTTTTATCTTTGGAAAGTAATGCAGTTAGATCCACAATGAGGTGTAGCCACATTCAGTCATTTTATCAAATTATAGAAGAATATAATGAGTTCTAGCCAATTGAATTTCCATATGCATCCTTTATATTTAATATTTTACAGTGGCAGATATCAGGGTTTCTTCCCCTCTGCCCCCAGGCCAAATGCAGCGGTCTAATGAAGAAGTTCTAAATGATTTCCCCCCCTTATTTAAAAAGACCTACACTCTCATCCTCATTATTTCTTTCTGCAATCAAATTATCTGCAAATGTTCCTGGCTTTCTATGAGAATACCTCATAATTATATGAAGGGGAGATGGTCTTATAACTATCGGGTGCATGTACATAAATGAACATGCATCGTATTTCCTTTAGATATTTCTTTTGTAACTCATTTTGAAGAATGTGGCTTCTGTACATCTTTTCATAAAAGTAGTGCATTTCTCACAGTTTGCTCATTAAAGAATCATGATCACTGAAGGCGCATGATGATGTCTTAGACTTCTCCTCTCCTCTGCTTTCTTGCAAGAAACCAGTTCTCTCTAAGTCTGGCAGTAGTGCCTTGTGCAGTATGGACCCTACGTGCTAATGTTCTCATGTACCAATACGGCACTCTGCAGCAGCAGCTTCTTCTTCACATCTTTGTCTGTGAGAACAGAACAGGAAACGAAAGCATGCTCACGATTTGTGGCTTACTCCTTACCTCCTTGTGGTCTACATCTCTCCTTGATGTTCCTTGGTTTCTCCTATGGCTTGGCAGCTGTTGCTTCATCAAAGTCAGCCACAGCCATATTTTATCCTTGGATAAAGTGGGGAGAAATAGAAGGAATTTGGGATGAATTAATACAGTGGTACCTTGGTTTGCAACCACTTTGGATTATAACTGTTTTGGATTACAACCACATCAAACCTGGAAGTGTGTGTCCCTTTCTTTGGATTACAACCCGTTTTTTTGGATTACAACCCATTTGGGGGGGGGGGGCCATTGGTGAAAGCACCAGGGTTACAACCTGTTTTGGTTTACAACCGGACTTCTGGAATGGATTATGGTTGTAAACCAAGGTACTACTGTACCGGGTTTGGAGAAAGCTTGGCTGCCATCAGTGGAGGCTCTGAAACCAACACAGAGAAGCCTCAGTGCAGATCCTTGCCCACTCACCACCGCTCGCCCACTTCCCACTGCCTGCCACTTGCCTGCCCACCCGCTGCCACCACCACCACCTGCCCTCCACTGCCACCTACCCACTCTCCACCACCGTACCTCCACCAGCTCATGTGGAGAGCAGTGGGCAGGCAGTGAGCAGGTGGTGTCTGGCAGCAGTGAGCAAACCATAGAATGTTAATCAGCCCAAAGCCTGGTTATAGAGAAATGTTTTTGCCTGGTGCTTAAAGATATGTCATGAAGGTGCCAGGTGAGCCTCCCAGGGGAGAGCAGTCCACAAACAGGAGAGCAGGCTGCAAAAGCACCTTCTGATAAGTGGGGGCACAAAAGTTCTGTTCACATCACCCAGGTGACAATCTAGTAAGAAATCTTAGCAAATAAATGAAAGCAAAATGTGGGGATTTGTTTCATCCCTCGTCTTCTTGGCACACAGTTCTCTTTTAAAGCTGGAGATCTTTTCCTTTCCAAAGGGAAAGGGGTCACATAATAAGAAGCCTCTGATTGTTGCAGTTTGATGAAAATTAGTAGAGACTTTTCGGGCTAAATGAGTTTAAGGCCCATCTCTCTGTTTTTTTCAAAGTTGTGTGTGTACCCTGACAAAAAAGAAGAAATTACATCTCAGAACATTTTTAGATGACCTGCAGTTGGCATGTTTCAGTAAATTTAAAACTGCCCTTGGCTGCACATTAACGTGCAATAACTACTTAATTACGCTCTGGCAGTTGCTACAGAAATAGTTGATGTGAGTGTCTGGGGCAATTATGCAGATCATGCTTATTCACCAGTGGGGGGGGGGGGTCTGGAGAGAATCAGCACAGAAAAGCCTTGTATTTAGTAAAGGTGTTGCAAACCTGAGCTCTGCTGGGCTGTCCCAATTTCAGTTTTCCCATTGAAGATAGTAGTTTGGATGGAACAGAAATATTTCTCTAATATATTGAGGGTCGCATCCAGTGTTAATCCATTGAAATGAATGGGCATGACTAACTTGGGTTCTTTACTTTCCATGGTCTTTTCTGAGTATAATCAAGTTGGAGACAAGCCTTTCTATTACTTTTTCTTTAACCCTGTTCAGGGCTGTCTGCCTCCATTGCCCCACCACCACCCCACTCTTGCTTCATTCTCCTTCCCAGATCAGTCACATTGTTGCTGGCCAGGGATGATGTACTGAATGGGAGGGCATCATGATAAATGTTGCCTGGGCTGTGTAATCACGCCACTGGCGCCAACTCTACAGGGCCGAGGTGTCCTCCGCCCCTTCAATATTTGTTGGCAGGGGGCTGAGCCCCTCAAAAGTTGAGGCAGCAGAAAAGACCTTCCCCCAAGATGTGTGCGCAATGCGGCATGACATGGCCTACCACCACCGCCTGCAGACCTGTCCAGACCACTTTGGCCTGCCATCACCACCACCTGCAAGGGCACCCAGGCTGCACCCACCTTCCACTGCCTTACCTTTGCTGGCTCTCTGCTGCTGCCACCACGACAAGGCCAAAGCATCCTCTGACACTGTGAGGCTTCCCACTGTGGCTGCAGACGTACTTCCAGAAGCCTGGCCACACTGCCAGAAGTACGCCTGTGGCTGTAGTAAGCCTCAACGGAGGCCTCATGGCACATTGGCCTCATCATACCAGCAGAGAGCAGCGGGCGGCTGGCAGTGGGCAGGTGGGCAGGGGCCTGGGTGCCCTTCCAGGCGGTGGCGGTGGGCTGAGGCAGCCTGGGCGCCCTTGCAGGCAGGGGGTGGCAGAAGCCGTGGCTGCAGGCCACTTCGCATGCGCCTCATTGTATTCCTTTGTATTCTCTGCTCCTCCTCTTACTCTTTAGCATCTTCTACTGTAGTATAATCTCCAGTCATGGTGCCCCACTGAAATATTCAAATCTGGTTTCAACACAGCACATTCACACAGAATCCCAGTAGGAACATAAGGTTACGCCTTGAAGATTAGGTTTGTTCTTTGTTTTATTTTGAGTCATTTGAGCTGATTTCTAAGGCCACGGTGCGACCTGATATTCTTGGGAAAGAGATTTGTAGAAGCTGAAAAACATATTGGTTGATTGGCTGCATGTGCCTTGAAGAAAATCAATATCTCGTGGCGGTGATTCACAAATGCTAGTGTGATAAGAGCCTGTAAACCCTATTTTTGGATGTTGTTTTGGTGCAGCTGTTTCTCCTCTCCTGATCCCTTCGATGAGCACATCACTGTGTGTATAGATGCAAGTACGCTGTTAGTGTGGAAATGGCAGGGAAAGTTGCTAGGAGACTACAGCTTGTTGACATGAACATTACCAAATCTGGAAGGCAATGTACGGAGAAAGCTAAAATAACAGATTTCCCAGATACTCAAATCACCAGGTTTGGCACCTGATCTCTGCTGAAAGTTTGCAGCCAATAATTTAAGTTATACATTGTACATAAACACTACCCATTATGATAAAACTTTGCCCAATGGCTATCTAGAATTCACCCTTAGCTTCATAAAGAGCTATTGAAGAATCTTAGCTCAGTTGAAGTCTGAATGTATGAGATGTTCAGTGTGCAGTAGTAGCCCCACCCCCACATGCAAAGACGGAACAAGTCTTCATAACTAATCTGTTGTACCAGAACAATTTGAACCCTTAGTAATGGATTTGCCACTCTCATTTGTATTTTTGAAATTCTGCTGCTACTGTTTTACTGTGTGTTTTTATAGCAATTTTGTTCTTATCATGATCTTTGATTGTTTTTATTGTAAGCTGCTTTGAGGCTCAAAAGATTAAAAAGTGGCATATACATGTACATATTTTTTAAGGGGATAAATAAAGAAAAGGGTTTCCTTTAAAAACCAAAAGAACAAGCATACCGATATGTGATGCTCTGTTGCTTCAATTTGAGATGAGGGAAAGCTATGATGAGGTGAATCTTCCCATGGAGCTTTTTCAGATCAGGACTTGCAGGCAGCTAGGAGGTTACAGAGCACTGGAGAAACATTTGTTGGAAAGGAAAAGGCATACACCACCCACAGCTACCTTGCAAATGATAAAGTACGCTCAAAATGGCACCCACCCAAATACTAAAGTACTGTAAAAATACAGATACCGTATCTATGATTACAGTTAGAGTGAAAATCCTGCCCTGAGTGGCATTAGATGTAAGAAGGAAGGGGTTGAAAATAATAATACCTCCTCTAAACATTGGTCATGAGTGGTAACATCAATTATTTGTGGCTCCTCATTTTCATAATATGGCCTTGGAACTGAACCTAAGTTGATTGTCATTGCGGGAGTGATCTTTCTGTGCCCTTCACCATAGAAAGTGATTTATTCACTAGATTAGCATTACAGTATGTAGCCCATTAGATAGCAACAGATGAGAACCAGAATGAAATCTATGCTGCATAGTCTGGTGTGTTGCGTCGTGTGTGCGTGTGCATGCTTTAATGCCTTTTTGTGTGTGCAAATTTTCCATTTGTAGAATGGGCAGAAAAGTTCCAACCATCATGTTGGGAAAATGCACCCAAACATTTTTAAAATGGTGATTCAGCAGGGGGAGGGGCCTTATTGATATGACCTTAACAATGTGATGATGACATCTTTTGAAGAGTTTCATCTCAGCTAAGCATCTCAGCTCCAAGGGTTTCTGAAGAAAGCTGATCATCTAGATCCATTTCAATCTGGTTTCAAGCCTGGTTATGGGACAGAGATGGTTTGGGTTGCCGTGGTGGATGACCTACGTCGGGAACTAGAGTAGGTGTGGGTGTCCTTGTTGGATCTGCTGGACCTCTTGGTGACTTTTGATACCATGGACCATGATGTCCTTCTGGGCCACCTTGCCATAGCTGTCAACGTTTCCTTCTTTTTTTTAAGGGAAATTCCCTTATTCCAAATAGGATTCCTCACAAGAAAAGGGAAAAGTTGACAGCTATGCACCTTGCTGGGATGGAACTTGGAGGCACTGTTTTACTCACTCCTTTCCTGTAGAGGCAAGTCCTTCAGGGTTCTGTTTTGCCCCCATGCTATTTAATACTTACATGAAACCACTGGAGAGGTTGACAGGAATTTGGCTATTTGGTGTCACCAGTACGCTGATGACACCCAACTCTACTTTTCCTTTCCACCTTATTCCAGAATGATACTATTAGAAAATAATATAGCAAGCTAACAGCACATAGCAGAACAAAAATGTCCCTTATTTCAGAACACTCAACATTAGCTTCTAGAGCAAGCATTCCTCACCTTTTTGGTTACTTGAGCATATTTGCAAACCAGAAAAACTGTCATGGACACCATGTGCACACCGCAACAGAGCACACACTGTAACCTATTATATTGGCTACAATAGAATGCTTCTTTCAAGTCTAATTTTGAAAAGGGGAGAGGACCCTGTGGGTGCCAAGGAGAGCCTCTGTGGCCCCATGGGCACCATGTTGCTGATCCTTGTCCGTAAATAACAAATTTCATGACTCTCTGGTGTACCTTGAAGCTCCACATATAGCTGACTTTTGGCTTCTTTCGTGTAACCGAACTGAGACCAATCTGTATTCGAGACACATAATTGCCTGAGAAATTGTGTATGTACGTTAGAGTTCAAAAGGTTAAACAATTCTTATTAATAGAGTGCCAGACTCACTGATGCATAAACACTAATAATGTTTCTTGGCTCATTATGTTCAGAAGTGTCCATAGCAGCTATTTACCCCTTGCTACATTGTGTGTCTTTTTGGCATGGCATATTAAAGGGAAGAGAGTGCTATAGGACCCTGGCAAGCACAGTTCAGTGTAGTCAATTTTTATTATTTTGCAGTTAACTGTATAATTATTACCTTTAATGACATTTAGGCAATTAAGGCTGCCATCTTATACGGACTTATCTGGATAAAGTCTCACTGAAATCAGTGCCTGGGTATGTATAGATGGTATAGATCGCGCTGAAATGCCGCACACCTGTTGCACATATACGCGGGCAGAAGCTCTGTTCGGCTGAGTAGGATTTATTTCCGAGTAAATGTGCATCGAGAACAGACTGCAAAACAAATCAAAGGCAAGTTATTACTATGGCATGCAGTACAAGTATTGCAAGTGTGCACAGCAAGATGAGAAACAACTTAGGTACGGGGGTACACAATTCTTCATAGACGAAGAAAAGCAATCTAGTATCCAGGCAAATCAGCAGAAGTTTAAAAGCTGTTTGATTAAAGAGGTCTATTCTGAACGTGATACTTGCATTAGTCACTATGATTCTGTTCAGCCCTGTAACTAAAAATCAAATGTGGACGCATTTCCCCCCCAGTATCTATGGCTTACTGTTACTACACAAATATGCAGGTTACTGGAGAGGGGCTCATAGTTGCTTTGCTCCTCCCCAGTTCTTTTTACTCCTGCACCACACTGGGCTCAGTATATTGTGTATTGTCTAGGATTGCTGTATCTTGAAGAACAAAAAAGAGGACAGCCCAAGCCAGAGAAAGAGGTGTGTGGGCAGGCAGGGACGCCGCGCCTGTACGCCTCTTTCCCCAACTCGGGCTGGCAGTAGTGCGCAGAGCAGCCTGAGCCCAAGCTTTGGATTTTGGATTTGATATCCCGCTTTAGCACTACCCGAAGGAGTCTCAAAGCGGCTAACATTCTCCTTGCCTTCCTCCCCCACAACAAACACTCTGTGAGGTGAGTGGGGCTGAGATACTTCAGAGAAGTGTGACTAGCCCAAGGTCACCCAGCAGCTGCATGTGGAGGAGTGGAGATGCGAACCCAGTTCACCAGATTACGAGTCTACCACTCTTAACCACTACACCACACTGGCTAGCTTGAAATATGGAGGCGTGAAATATACTCGGAGTCGAGAGTGGATTTCATGCTCTTTATTCAGCTCATAGTGGTGAGGAGGAATGAAAGTTCCCCCACAATATCTGCTTTATATACATTATTTACACAATGGGCTGCACGTGATTGGCTAATTCCAGGATTCTCCTGTAGGCCAATCAGGTTGTGGATTCACTTCCACCTGGAGCTGGATTGGGTGGCTCCTGCGGACCAATCATACTGCTGCATTGTTCTAGGACCAATCATACTGTTGCATTTTGGATCCTATGCAACTCAGTACGTAACAGGGCAGGACCATAGCTCCTACCTGATCTTCACTGCGACAGCCTCACTCTGCTGCGGCGCTTCCACTTCTGGGGCACAGCGCCTCCCAAGCATCATCTGCTACTAGAGGCAGCTGTTCCACTCTTCCAACTGGTAGAGCCAGCCCTGGTGTCCAGCAGTCAAAAAGAGGCCATTTTAATCCCTACAATGGAAAGCCAGTTTCTGCCTCCCCCAACATATCTACATTTTACCAATGTCTTTTTCAACACAGAAGCAAACAAGACAAGTTCTGCTAGGAATTGGACAAATAAAAAGTATGACCCACTGACCTATTTAGTATTTAAAGGGCTAAATTAGAATTCTGCTTAATTATCGTTTTTCAGAAATGTACCTGGGCTAATGTTATTTTTAATTTAATCTTTTTGTTGTTTAACCAGCCATTTGATAGCTGTTTTTTCATGAGCAGCTTTTCGGGGAGTGGCCGCAGCTGTAAGTGAATGGTGGGGCAGATTGTAGGTCTTTTCCATACACTCAGCATGCTTAAGACCCATGTAACCTGCATTGTTCACACACAGCACACATGGGACTGTATCAGAAGAGTGGCTGCCATTCAGCTCTGACTGCATGTGAAAGATATCTGAGTGTGACAAGTACATTGAGCCTCTCAAAAGCATATTCTGGGTTGTCCTGTGGGTCTCTGACTATAGAGGGCATTGAGAAATCAAAAGCAATCAGCCCCTTATAATGGAAGCTCAGCTGCTGGGGGTGGGTGAGTACAGTGAGCTGAACTCCAGTAGGTAGTCTATGGAAATGAGTTAGAATGCAACCCACAGCCTCATTATGTTAACTGCAAATTAACTTAACAGCTTTGTTTAAACCTCAGCTATTTCAAAGAAAGGAAAGATGAACTAGGGGCTGTGTGACAAGTTTCTGAGAGTTGAGTTTCATAGGCAGCATATAATATACCAGCCTTCATTATTCTGGTTCCTTCCAGGATCCTGGTGCATGTGAGTATATTACGACCTTTGGCAACCCCCTCCAGATGTTTTGGACTACAATTTCCCCCAGTCCCAACCAGCACTGACTGGGGCTGATGGGAGTTGTACTCCAAAACATCTGGAAGGTGTTGGCAAAGGCTGCAGTATGCTCACATGCAGAATATGGATTGGACAAAGTGTACTCTGCCTACTCCTTACACGTAATCTAAAAGTATCAAAAGATCAGCAAGCCTATCCACACCCCAATACAGAACAACCTTTGTGCAGTCCTCAACAGATCAAGGGGTGCCCTCTGAGCAGGACCTTGGGGGCAGGGCTCTACTTAGCAAAGCGAACACCCAAATTCACCAAGGCTGAGTTGATTAACTTTGAAGTAATATTCATAAGCTGTTCCTCCTATGGCAATTAAGTCCAGAATTTAAAGCTACCTAGTTGTATGAGTGGAGGAAAACAGGCACAACGTAAAAGGCACCCAAATAGTGGATCAAGCTAGTCAGCCAAGTCATACAAGAAGCCTGTGTACCCTACGTGTAGAACCTTACATTTGTCCCTTTTTAATTTCATTTTGTTAATTTGGGCTCAGTTCTCCATTCTGTTAAGGTCATACTGAACCTTGATTATATGTTCTGTGCCATTAGCTACCCCTCACAGTTTGGTGTCATGTGCACATTTGATGAGCATTCCCTCAATTCCTTCATCCAAGTCACTAATAAAGAAGTTGAACAACAGGCCCAGGACAGAACCCTGCGGCACTCTACTTGCCACTTTTTTCTGTATGATGAGGAACCATTAATGAGCACTCTTTGGGTTTGGTCGGTCAACCAACTACAAATCCACCTAACAGGTTACCTTGTCCCATTTTACCAGCTTCTCCACAAGAATATATCATGGAAGACTTTGTCAAAAGCCTTAATGAAATCAAGATACACTACATCCACAGCATTGCACTGATCCATCCAGCTTGTAACTCTCTCTCTCTCTCTCTCTCTCTCTCTCTCTCTCTCTCTCTCTCTCTATATATATATATGATTTATCTGGCATAGCTTATTTTTGAGAAACCCATGCTGGGTCTTAATAATCACAGCATCCCTTTTTCTAAATGCTCACAGACCAACTGTTTAATTAACTGTTCTGTTGATATCAATCGTATCATTGTCACACATAAAATCCATGATTATGTTCTTTAAAATGTTGTAACTTACTGACAGACCTTTTTTGTGTAAAAATTGACCAATAAGTTGTTGCTACTAAATAAAAAGCTGCTGACTTGTATGGGCAGTACTAAGCTAGATGGAACATTGGTCTTATAGCAGCTTCTTAAAATAATGACTTTTGTTTGCTGTTTCTCATTATGTCAATTACTCTGTGAATAACTTGCTCATTCTCCTGCCCCACAAAAGTAAGCGTCTCTATATGCAATTATTGGAGAGAGGGCACCCAGATCTGACACCAGTTAATTATGTGTGTGTGTGTGTGTGTGTGTGTGTGTGTATTGGGGGGAGTGTTATGTACTGAGTTGAATAGGATCCAAAAGGCAGCAGTCTGATTGGTCCTAGAACAATAGGGTCCATAATGCAGCAGTCGCATTGGTCATAGAACAATGCAGCAGTATGATTGGTCCGCAGGAGCCACCCAATCCAGGTCCAGGTGGAAGTGAATCCGCAACCTGATTGGCCTACAGGAGAATCCCAGAATTAGCCAATCACGTGCGGCCCATTGTGTAAATAATGTATATAAAGCAGATATTTTGGGGAAACTTTCATTCCTCACTACTATGAGCTGAATAAAGAGCATGAAATCCACACTCGACTCCAAGTATATTTCAGGGGAACACACAAACTGACCTCTCTTCATACAGAGAGAGCCTTCTTTCCGTAATCAGCAGAGATAGATGCTTTGTAACCTTGGTAACACTGGCACAGTTTGTGTGCCAAAAAGGTGCTGCTGAATTCAAAATGTTTCACAAAAGATTTCAAGCATCAGAGCCAGTTACCGAAAGCACAATGAAACACAGTTTAACTTTTCTCCCACTAAATTGCTGGATGGGTTTCAGGAGAAAACGAAGCTTAATGTGTATGGGAAAAGAAGAGTGATTGGTGTCTTAGAATAATCAAAATATGAAAAATAGATTCAGTTATGACAACAACAACAACAACAAAACGGTCCATATAGAAAAGAACCTAAACAGCAGCCATGGCATGTCTTTTATTATGACCAACTGAAAGGCACAAAATACTGAGATACCTTTCTAGTTTCACAGAAGTCTTCCTCATACAGGATGTTAAAGAAGAGAAGGGTAGAAAAATAAACAGGGCCACCCTAATATGTTTTGCTGTGTGAAGCAAGAACAAGATGGCTCTTAACTCTGGGAGTTTCTGATGGTCCTAGGAAAGGGATTGTGCCACTGCTACTCTTTAACTGTTTCCACCCTCGTCTTTGATAGTTAAGGCATTTTCATGTGACCCTCCTCTTCTGTTTCATTTAATCTCTGCTGTGCTGCTTTCACTTGGAATTGTTTTACTTGTTTTTATAATTGTATATCAAATGTTTTACTTCTTTTATTGCTTTTGTTGTTGTTGTAACCCACCCTGTGACCTTACAGTGAAGAATGGGTCAAAACCCTAAAATACATAAAATGCAAATGCTAATGTTTGTGCTGTTACAGCCCGACCCATTGTGCATTATCATGTGAGTAAGCGCCACTAATTGAAGTTAGTGTGCATAAGACTGTACCATAAATGTAGAAAATGCTTTCATTTTTTTATTTCCTAATAACCTTTTGAGATAGGGCATCAATATTCCAAGTTAACGTTAGAATAAAGCTAGGAGATACTGAATTGACCCAGGTCATCCAATGAGTCTAAGGCTGCATCTGCACTATAACTTTATCGTACCACTGTAAACAGCCATGGCTTCTCCCAGAGAATCCTGAGGACTGTGGTCTGCTAAGGGTGCTGAAAGTTATTAAGAGATCCAACTTCCCCTCACAGAGCTACAATTCTCTCAGTGGTTTAACAGTCAATCCATCTTCCCGATGAACTTTGGGAATTGTAGCTCTGTGAGGTGAATACTGGTCTCCTAACAACTCTTGGCACCATTACCAAACTACAGTTCCCAAGATTCTTTGGGAACTTTCAATGTGACTGTTTAAAGTGGTATGATACCGCTTTAAATACACAGCACAACTGAGACTCAAGGCTGATCCAGGATTCTATAGTTTTCAGAATGCAAACCCAGCTCTTCCCAACATCTGGCCTCTGGAATTTTGGAAGAACACACAGTCTTAGGTTGCATTGGAAATCCTGGTTCCTTGCTTCAGTCATGTTCCTCTTCCATGAATAGAAAACAGTTTTTTTAAAAATAAATAACAAAGCTTTTCCTTTTCAGAAAGTAAGGTAAAAAAAAATCACGGGGATTCAAACCGTCGACCTTATGATCGGCAAGCCCAAGAGGCTCAGTGGTTTAGACCACAGCGCCACCCACATCCCTTCTTTCAGAAAGTTAAACTAGTAAGACACATGTATTTTTTTTTAAAAAAAAGTAGGAAATAATAAAACTGTCAACAAGTACAGTATGATGAAAAGTATATCTCTTCTAAAGCAACAAAAACTGAAGACAAATCATGGTTATCACTCACACAAAATAAATCAAGGTTGATATATAGATGAAAGTCTAACCTACTCCCCACCTTGCTTCCTTCCACAGAAAGCCCGGCTGGCCAGGATCCGTGTGGCCAAGACTGGCAGCTCCAACGCCTACCTTCACAGTAAGCGCAATGGCCTCCTTAATGAAGCCCTGGAGTTGACGGTATGTACAGGAAAAGCAAGCCCTTTCAGAGGAATGTTGAAAGCATATCCACCCCTTCTTCTTCTTCTTCTTCCATTGTCGCTCCCTATGTCAGTATCGTAGGCAGGCTTGAGCTGTGCTATAATTATGCTATAATTTTACTGTATGCGCTAAATGTAGGTAGCTGGAATACAATTGCAAAAGGAAAGAGTTGCAATGGAAGCATACTGGGCTTTTTGTGGAAAGCACAGGATTGGTGCTTTAATGGTGACAGAAAGACAAAGAGTACCAATAATCCAGATCTGTGATTGGTATTCTCAATATATTTAGACTAGTGTAAAGGTTGCTGGAGTAAATTTAGAGAACTTACATCAATGATAGGACCCTCATCAGGGTTTATGAAAACATTAGCTTCAGGCTTTACATTAAGAAGGACTTCTTAGCTCCAAGAGCAATTTAGCAATGAAACGGGCTGTCTAGAGAGGGAGCTAGATCTCTGGGGTATGTGTGTGTGTTTTTAAGGATTGGCAAGCTATCTAAACCAGGCATCCCCAGCCTGCGGCCCTCCAGATGTTTTGGCCTACAACTCCCATGATCCCTAGCTAACAGGACCGATGGTCAGGGATGGTGGGAATTGTAGTCCAAAACATCTGGAGGGTCGAAGGTTGGGGATGCCTGATCTATACTATCTACAGAAATGGTTAAATGCTGCATAGCCATTAGGATATATCAAGAACTCTGGCCAAAAGTTTCAATATAAGGAATAATTCCTACTCAAGAGTTGAAATGAAAAACGTGTGTATTCTGCTAAGAATAACAGTTTGAAGCTAGTAGTAGATTTAAACACAACGTATAAGTATGATAGTTTTAAAGTAATGGTAAGTTTGGATACAACGTTTAAGTGCAGAAATAATGTCGTTTCAAATATACAATGATATAGTACAAAGGTACATGAAATACCAGTGCACAACAATTGTTTTATACAAGTCTCAATAGCAGTCAAAAAGAGTCCACATTATATAAAATTAGAATAAAGAATAAAGAATGAAGGATCAAATGGGGCCAAAAAGGAGTATCCGGAGTGTAAATCAGATGTACGGCTCAGTGGTGGTAACCAGGACAGGGCCCTGTTTCGGAGTACACGCCTTCTTCAGCTCGGTTTTTTGACGACTATAAATCTGTTGGAAGTCTGTATCATTTAGTTCTTTTATGTTTCTATTTCGACATGCGTTCCGCACAGAGAAACGCAAGAAAACTTGGATGCAATTATCTAAGACGCATGTCGAAATAGAAACATAAAAGAACTAAATGATACAGACTTCCAACAGATTTATAGTCGTCAAAAAACCGAGCTGAAGAAGGCGTGTACTCCGCCCTGTCCTGGTTACCACCACTGAGCCGTACATCTGATTTACACTCCGGATACTCCTTTTTGGCCCCATTTGATCCTTCATTCTTTATTCTTTATTCTAATTTTATATAATGTGGACTCTTTTTGACTGCTATTGAGACTTGTATAAAACAATTGTTGTGCACTGGTATTTCATGTACCTTTGTACTATATCATTGTATATTTGAAACGACATTATTTCTGCACTTAAACGTTGTATCCAAACTTACCATTACTTTAAAACTATCATACTTATACGTTGTGTTTAAATCTACTACTAGCTTCAAACTGTTATTCTTAGCAGAATACACACGTTTTTCATTTCAACTCTTGAGTAGGAATTATTCCTTATATTGAAACTTTTGGCCAGAGTTCTTGATATATCCTTTTCAGCATAGCCATTAGGAGCAGCTTGTACTCTGACTCAGGAGTAGTGGGGCAGAGACTGGTGGCCCTCCATATGTTCTTGGGCCACAACTCCCATCATTCCTAGCCATTGGCTATACATCTGAGACTGTTGGGAGTTGGAGTTCAACAAAATCTGGAGGGAACCAAAGGCAAGCTATACAGAAAATATCAGAAAGCAGCAGCAACTGCAGATGTTTAAATTCCAGCCAACGAGGACTTGAAGGTTTCAGTCCTGCAGGATGGAATGTCTCCTAGCATTACCCACAAAAACTACCTGTCACCGTGGTTGTTTCACGTCTAACAGCAATGTATTTTGAAGCTAATCTTAGTAACTCTGTGAAAGGGAGGAAAGTGTGAAGTTCATCAGATTTCTCAGCAGATGTAACATCCGTATGAGCTGGTTGTTATATTAAGCCCGATCAAGGCCAGAGCAAGTATTAACACATTTTCAAGGATTTTGTTTTTTTTAAAAAGCAGTTCTCAGTCAAGGAAAATTGCCTAATGGAGGCAACCTAATGCACAGCTCGTGTGACTTTGCTCACTCATCTGATCTGTCACACGTGGGCCTCATTATAACAGAAAATGCTTGACACAGCAATCGCTACACCTGTTAGTAAGCACCACAGCCTGCCCTGACACTATGAGTATGAGAACACTTAACTGGAGGTTCAGTTATTTTGAAATCGAGGGAGCTTAGGGTCAAAGCAGCACCTACTATGGTTGCTATGGGGATACCAGTGAGAATGGCCTTCCTGTGGTGAGTGTTCTAAGCCGTAACATGAAGATGTGCACGTGGACCTCCACATCTCTGCCAACAGCCAAGGCTGGTGCTAATAGCTCAGCAGTTTACAAGGCATGGAGACCTTGGATGTTTGAAAAGCCCAATGAACTGTGATGCAACACACTCTCTAATCCTTCTGGCCCACTCCTCTTGCTGTGGGAGGTGAATTCTGCCTAAACACAGGGCACCATGGCCATTAAGAGGTTTGTTCATTCCCTCTGCAGAAGCCAGCTGCTTGTTTTCCTTTCATTCTGGCACAAACCTCCTTGGGGCTTCCACATGCTTAGGAAACTGGTGCAGAGGGTGTGTTAAAAATTGCAAAGAATGAGGGAAATGTATGCTTTCAATGTGGGAAGGGTAGGGAGCCCACTCTAGGTCATAAGAACCTGGAGCTACTCGCACCAGCACCCAGGCGAAACACACAAACTTTCCCATGTGGTTCCAATCTATTTCTCCATTGTGCAACTGTAATTTATGTATTGTCAACTAAATGTCTGACATGTGGCCCCTTCAAGAGAAACAGCTCTGCCCCAGGAAGCCAGCTTTTGGAGATCTGGCTAGAGGAGTGAGTAACTACTCTGTGCAGGCTCCCATGTTTCATCATGAATAAAGTTTGAGTTACCATTAATTTAGCTTGTAGTGAGTTCCTTCATAAACTGCAGAAGACAATAGAGCAGCTAGAATAGGAATCACATGCTATGTAGGACCATTTTTTGAGGCATCCCTGTAGCACCTATGGTGTGTGTTACAGCTCTCATTTCCAATAATACATGCTGAGACGGTTGGGATACCATTCTTAACGTTCAAGCTGAAGAGATGCTTCCTGCTTTTAAAGCCCATAAAAGGTACAACACATAGTCAACATTGTCAGAGTAAAATGCAGGGCCCCTCTACCCATGAAGTAACAAATCCAGTTGCTTAGGGTGTTGAAAGCCTGAAATCTCTAGACCTTCTATCCAGTCCACCAGCCCTTTCTGAAACTTGGCACCTGTTTTGTTTTAAATCTACCTTGACTTAAAACACTCCCTCCCCCCCTCCTTTTTAGTATTCCAAACTTTTGTTTTGCTAGCTCAGCTTCACTTGAGGTAACTGGCCATTTTAAAGTTACAGAAATCTAAACGATGCAGTGTACTGTGATGAAAACAATTACAAATCCTGCAGGGGCATCTTGAAGACTTCAAAAAGTAATTGTGACATGAGTTTTTGTCACTTGCATGCCTTTCAACAGAACCATGAAACAATCTGAAAGATGTTTAGGCTGATAAGGAAAATGTAGCTGCAGCTTTCCCAATCTCTGCATCTGCAGGTGAGAAAAAGTTTGCCTGCTAAATTTTGGTGTGGTTTGTTCCACAGCTGCTAAAGGCACACAAGAAAGCCTGCCAGGAAGTGTGGGGTGCCTTGGAGAGAGAGGTAGATTAATTCCACCCCAGACTCAAACACTGACCAGCTAGGATTGTTCTTTTCACTAGAATGGCCATCCTTTGTTTACTTTTCTTTGCAGAACATCCTGATTGCCGCTTCTCTGTTGCCCTCCTACATTTTTGCAGACCTGATTTGTGAGAATTTTGTTGCTGTAATAAAACACAATTGCACAGCCGGCTTGTAAAGCTCTTTTGAGGCTTTTAAAGGTTCCTGCACTTTTAATTAAACGTTGCTTGTTTGCAAGCCTAGCCTTTTTTTGTTGCTGCCCAGTGAGCATGGGTGAGGGGAGGAACAGACTATTGATTGCATTTTCAGAAGCCTCTCTTACATTACAATTACACACACACACAGGGCTGTGCCCCTGCTCTCATTGCTTGCCAACCCCAATATGGTAGCCATCACTATAAGCAAATACAAAGTTGTATTTCCCTTGTATAAATACATACAGTGAGGGGGGGTGTGTTTGAGGAGGGGGAGGAGATAATATTTGCTCAGCCTTGCAATCGACCATATCTGGCCCTGATTCTGTTGATACCAATTTTTCATTCTCTAGCAGGCAATTGCCTTATTTCCTGCTAGATGCAGGTGGCAGTGACACCCACTGGAAGCAGTATTAAATGTTGCATTTACTGTTCCTAAAATATATCCTAGAAACAGAGATTGGTAGCAAAACACAGCAAACCCTTCGAACACAGCACAGTATTGTCGTGACTTGGCTCAGGCTCCGAGTGTCAGCTCAGATGAGTTAATAAGATTTGATGATTTAGCAACACAGCCACAGAGAAGATGCTGCAGGAATCTTAAATCATGTCCAGGGTTGCATAGTGTTTTAAAACATCATGTTATCTTCAAAAAAGGCATGCAGAATTGACTGGATTCCCGCCCCTGCCCTGTTTCCTATATTGCTGCTCAATTTTTTTGCTACTAAGTCACATCCAGTGAGAGACCTTTACCACAGAGATCAGTGTCTGTAACACAGAGTTGGACACAGCCTTCTAATTCTGTCAATAATAATACATAAATAAATAAATTGGCGAATATGATACTTAATTAATTTTATAATGAATGATTTTAGAGTGTTGTTTGTGCTGTACTTTTGTACTGTTTTATTGTTGTTAGCCGCCCTGAGCCCGGCTTCGGCTGGGGAGGGCGGGATATAAATAAAATTTATTATTATTATTAGTAGTAGTAGTAGTATTAATGTCTTCTGAAATTTGCAGATTATTTATATATTAACAATTGCAGAGCAGTAATTTATTATATCCTGTTCTTCTACTAACATATCCAACAGCATAGATCAGAAACAATAATCATAAAATACAGTACCAGGAATGCAATAAACAAATGTACTAATCATGGTTATGGTTCTTATAGCACTTCAAGTGTAGAAAGTGCTCTGCAGAACTTATCTAGTCCTACTGAACAAAAAACCTGGCTGTGTGTCATTACAGTTTTTGCTCACCCAAAGCGGCACTCAGAATGAACAAGATTGTGATTGGCTCTCAGTGAATCTGGCAGTAGAACTCTGAGTTCATCCAATTCAAGTACCAGCTTCTGCGTCAAGATCTTAAAAATATCATGGTGTTTCCACTTTGCTTACTGATATGTATTTTCCAGTAGTTCAGGTGACGGATATGTACCATAGTAGATGGTGTTGGAAATAAACAGGGAAACTAATCATTTGACACTCATAAAAAGGCTTTTTTGTTTTGTTTTTGAGTAGCTTAACTAAGAAAGCTTAAATAACAAAAATAATAAACAAGTTTGCAAATTTGCTGAACCACAAAGCAACTTCTGTGTTGCCCTCTTTTTTCATGTTCTCAAAAGTTGCTGCTTGCAGAGGGTAATGAAAATACAACTAAACTCGGAAGATGGTTTGCTGTACCTTTTTTATATCTGCACCTCTCCATCCATCCATCCATCCATCCTCCTTGTCAAGGGTTCTCAGCTTCATCCCTCCTCCTACCTGCTTTCCAGCCCTCACCCCCATCCCCAATGGTTCGCTGGACTACTAGCTTTATGTAGCAAATCAGAGGAAGGCTGCAGGAGGGTCAGGGTAGCAATTATCTCTTAAAACCTCCCCTCTTTTCTTTAAACCCCAAATGGCACTTCATAGCTTCTGGTTCCAGGTTTACCTGAAGTCCTGAACAGCAGGGGAGGAGGAAGGGGGGTGCAGTGGGGGGGGGACCGCCCTGGGTGTCTTTGCTGAGAGGGATGACATTTGGCAGTCGAGGGCAGGCGGCTTGCCGAATGTCTGTCATTGGCGGCTCACTCCGCCCCCATGGGCAGCTTGCTCCACCCCCAGCTGCAGGGCGCACATGCCGCTCCATGCACCTGAGCGGCTATCCCACACCTGGGAGGGCACCCTCCACGCCCCTCAGGAGCGCCCCCACCCCCTCAGGAGCGCGCCCCGTGTCCTGCCCTCCTCGGGAGCGCACCCACCCTGGGCAGCACGGGCATATGCTCTGCCACTGCTGAACAGAAGGGCTGCACAGAAGGGCAATGACTGGGATACGCTGCCACATTTTGCTTAATCCTGTACTGCAGCTAAATGATGGTACCAAAGCCAATGGTTTGAGAGGCCAAGTCTATGTTTCTGGCTCTCAGAAATATTATGGAGCCAAATATGCACGGCAAGACAGACTTCAGAAGACTGGTCGTGTTCCTGCATCTGCTAAGCTAAGGCTCTTGCATATGAAAGCTCGTGCCATAGTGAAGTGGTACCATGGGACTCTCTGCTGCATTTGCAGCCTAAAGCCACTCATACCATGAAATGTAGCACACTTTGCCCTTTTCTCGCTACCCCCCCCCCCCGTAGCTTGCAAATCTCTCCCCCCATTCTGAAATACAGTGTGTTGAACTGGAAGCAGCACACTGGATACGGTTTACTATTTGATGCCATGGCAACATGTCTTGGACTGTTCCTTTGGACTGAAATGGGCAAACGGAGAATGAGGATTTTTTTGGCAGAGCTAGACTGTCTTGGTGTCCTGGCTCAGCCTCTAAATATTCTTCAGGGCTTCTTCTTTTCAGCAAAGAATAATTTTTCTGCTAATGAAGAGTCTGGCTTTAGATGCCTACAGCAACCTGAGACACATCCTCTGCTCAAATGCACTCTTGAAATTCACAGCCACGCTCCTCTGAGCACTTGTGTAATACTAGTGCTTAGGCTGTCTGCTCCCATTAATCACTGAAGGAACCGATTTGAGTTGGTTGACATTAGCTGTGTTGTTTTTTGAAGTTCAGAAATGTTGAGGCTGAAAGCATTACATGATTAATCATTACAGTAAATCAATTATTTCCTTAATTGCAAGTTACAGAGTAGATTGTTTGCTGGATCTTAATTAGAACCCTTCCCTCTCAAGATGAGCTCCATTCTGAAGACATTGCTATGAACAATCTGCTTACATTTCTGAATCAGTCAAGAGGAGCCTGCTTTAAACATCTCCCATAATGAGACACGGTGGATATTATTCTTATTTTGAAAACTAATAGCCTCCCAGTTTTAAAACATCAAGACAAAAGTTAAACCCTGGTGCCATTTTATGGCATTCAGTTTCTATGCGCTGTTTCTAAAGAAACACAAATCTCCTCATAATATGGGGAAAGGGATTAATTACAGCATTGCCAAAGTGTAATGCATCCATCCAGGAGGATCTAAAGGACTCAAGTATTTTATCAGTGTCCATGAAGATGCATCTCAAGTTCTTTCAATTTCCTTCAACATTTACTCTCTAGCTGACTATGGCAGGAGCTGATAACCAAATAGTAAAAGATTCCTCTCCTAACTCTGGTTTTTGTTTTCTAAGTCTTGCTCAACAAATGTAGCATTCCTGCTGAGGAATCCTTCTGGGTAGATTAAGGGTAGGACTTGCTTTTCCTATTTGCTCTTCTCTTAATCTGTTATGTAAGTTAATTTTAGTCCTATGGGTATTCCATAAGCTTCTTAGGCATGTGTGATGGAGATTCCAAAATACTGGGCCCAACTGATTTTGGGTTGTGGAGTGTCTTCTTACTGTTCAAATGATACAACACTGAGGGCATGTACCTTTATTTAGAAAGAAATTTCAGCTGGCAGCATCCAATTTATTGAGTTATTTATTTGGTGTTCTTATATATCACCTTTTTTGTCAAGGACCACCTCAGTGTCTTTTACATCAAAACAAATGGATCAATAAGGTTTGGGGGGGGGGTGGATACAATTCAAAACCATCAGTGAAGTAATAGGTAAAGGTAAAGGGACCCCTGACCATTAGGTCCAGTCATGGCCGACTCTGGGGTTGCGGCGCTCATCTCGCTTTATTGGCCGAGGGAGCCGGCGTATAGCTTCTGGGTCATGTGGCCAGCATGACTAAGCCGCTTCTGGCGAACCAGAGCAGCACACGGAAACGCTGTTTACCTTCCCGCCAGAGCGGTACCTATTTATCTACTTGCACCTTGACGTGCTTTTGAACTGCTAGGTTGGCAGGAGCAGGGACCGAGCAATGGGAGCTCACTCCATCACGGGGATTCGAACCACCAACCTTCTGATCGGCAAGTCCTAGGCTCTGTGGTTTAACCCACAGCGCCACAGCAATCAGTAAAAAATGCAAGACTAGAAACTGAAAAATTATAATAAACTAAGCATGTCCTGCAAAGCATTGGGAAAATGAGTGAGTTTTCCCCATGCACCAGAAGCCCATCAATGCCATGGCCATCCACACCTCCAAGAGGAGGGAGTTGCTCAGCTGGGGCACCACCACAAAAAAAGCCCTGCTCCTGGTTCCCACACAACAGGCTACCCTAGCTGATGGGACCAGAAGCAGCCCCCACTCTGCCCACCCAATCTCAGGGCTCAGGCTGGTTGATATACAGTGGTACCTTGGTTTATAGATGCTTCAGGTTACAGACTCCACTAACCCAGAAATAGTACCTAGGGTTAAGAACTTTGCTTCAGGATGAGAACAGAAATCACGTGGCAGCGGCGCGGTGGCAGCAGGAGACCCCATTAGCTAAGGTGGTGCCTCAGGTTAAGAACAGTTTCAGGTTAAGAACGGACCTCCAGAACAAATTAAGTTCTTAACCCGAGGTACCACTGTAGTGAGAAGCACTGTGACAAATACCTAACTCCCATACTGGTGTGTGTGTATGAGTGTGCATGCATGCAAGTGTAAGGGATGGGGTGGATTATTTGTACAGTGGGGGTATGAATAGCAGGTCACAAACCACTGTTTAGTTTGACGTCATGTATGCTGTCAAGCAACTGAATTTCATTTCATTTTACTGCTTTGTTACAATGGTGCAGAGCTGGAAGAAAGCCAAATATAAACAGAGACCAAAACTCAAACACTGTTTCTCAACAATGTTAGCCAAGCATCAATTCCCACCTTGTGTGTGGTTGACTACAGGTGTCCAATACATGAATATGCAACAATCTACATGTCAGAAGGATTATTACACATTGTAATCTGTGTCTAATAGTCATGCAGTATCCAACATGGAAGCAACGTCTGTGCTGGAACTTTGTAATGTGTGACGTGGCCCTTAGAAATCTGATAAGGCAGCATTGAGAGCCCAGCCAAGGGAAGGGACCAGCCTCACCAGTGTATAGCCCTTGCTTCAGTCCCTGAGGCCATTAACACCATTCTCTGTTCCCAGTCTTTTGACGTTGAAGCACAAAATCAGTGTTTGCTCCTTGTGGCTCTGCCATCAATTCCATTGCATGACCTTGTAAAAGTACATTCTGGAAATAATGACTCACTCCTTATGGTTGTTTGGAGATTTATGTAGTCCAAGGTGAGATTGCTAAGCACACTTTTTAAATGCTATATAAAATGCAATATAGAAAAGATTTTGTAATTGCATGCCAATACAATAAAAGCGATCTATAGTGGCATCATGATAATGGTAATGATACATATTTTTCTAAGAATCTGTAGGCAACACTGGAAAGGGATTCCCTAAAACACCTTGTTGAACATCAACCTAAGTTTAAGGAGCTCCTTTGAATGCATAATTGCCATTTTAATGGGTCTAATGGTGTTTGAAAATCCCAAGCACTCAACGCAAAAAATAAATTGATGGAAGTGATCACAGAAGACATGCTGTGAAATTGAGGTGGAGTTCAGGGTCAGGGAGTTTAAATTAAACAAGCACACACACACAATCCTTAGCCATGTAGTTTCTAGAGCTGCTGCCGCTGAAAAGGGGAAATGAAAGAATCCTATTTTCAGTGTATCAAAAAGGCCTCACAGCCTGCATCTAGTTAGCTCCTTCCTCTCCAATTCTTCACAAACCTTGTCCTTGAATCAAAAAGTAAGTGATATACACAGCCCATTCACAAAATCTGGGGCTTTGTAATATACACAAAAGCCTATCAGGCAGAGCCTGACATAACAGATACTTTTTAAAATAGGTGATGTCCTTATTAGGAGAACAGTTTGATGAGGTCGGGAAAATAGGTCGCCCATGGTAGGCCAGCTGATCTGTTTTACCTCACTTAAACAAGCGGGTGAAAATGTCTGTATTTTTCAAGTTTCAATGTGTGAAGATGACAAAATATTCATTTGCCATAGTTACACATTTCAAAACCTGATCCAATGCTTTGTTCCTAGGTATTTTAAGAAGCTCCCAAACAGCATAGCTATGCCACTCAAGGGGCTCTTTTGGGGTGTGGAGGGGGGTAATGCAGGCATGGAAAAAGAAGTGAGGCAACCTGCAAGGAAACTGACATGACTCAAGCAGTGAAGCACTTTTCAGGATGGACCATGGCTCAGTGATGCACTGTATGCTTTTCTTGTCAAACAGGGGTCACTAATGCAATGTGCAGGCACCATAGAAGCCACAAAAGCCCTTAATGACCCTAGGCTTTCATTTTTAAAAAAATGTACGTTTCTAGTCCTCCTAGAAATAAAATGATCAGGGAAGACAGGTGGCAGGGACTGGCTGGACACTGAGGAGTGGGCACTGGGAGAAGAGAGGTTGGAAACTGACTTGGAGGAAGAGATCAGTGATCTGGGGAGCCAGGAGATGAGAGTCAGAGGCAGGAGAAGCTGCAGGATTGGAGAACAGGTACAGGAGGAGTTAGAGATAGGTCAAGCTGGTGTAAAGTCAAGGGCTGCCACTCCTCCTACTCCTGCCCTACCTCTCCTACTCCACTTTCCACCAGGACCAAAAGAGGATTGAAGGGGGAGGAGCAGAAGCAGGTTACACACAGGTGTAGTCTTTGACTGCTTGCAGAAAACTCAGGTGGGAGAGCTGAGGTTGGGGTGGGCCCCCTCTCTGTTGCTGCAACTGCCTCATTGGGTACACACGTAGGAGCAGCTGAGAGACATAGGACTGATGGGCATGCCTTTTCCGAACTTGCAAGTGTACATTTGACAATAAAGAGTTAATTCTTCACTCTGGATGTTCCTTACCTGACAGCCCCATGACAGATAGGTGCTGCAGAGGAGCAACAGCTGAAAGGCATGTGCTCTACCATTGACCTGTGGACCTGCCCATCTTAGAAAGGCATCTCCAGGGTCCTAGACAGGCACACCCAAGAAACTAACAAGCAGAAAGAAAGCAGCTGAAAAATTCATTTAAAGTAGCTTTAGAGTGGCTGTTTGGACACAGCAGTCTGAACTGTAATAGAATGCCAATGATATGACATTGCCACTGAGTGCTGGGACAGTGTCAAAGGGTTCACTAGCTGGGGAAAGAATACATTTCAGTCCTCTGCAATGATGGAACAACAGCCGTAATTACCTCGAAAAGGCTTCTGTTTCCTTTTGGAAAAGATGAATGCTGCTCTCTCACGGCGATGCAGGTGTGAAACGTCTTGGGAAGAAATATTGGCTCTGCATAAGTGCTGATTATTAATAAGCTATATAACTACTCAACTGCAGCTCTTCACCTTTAGCGTGGGCTGAGATTCCAGTTATTTCAAGCAGATGAAGTTGCTTGTCATCCATGCAGTGCTGGGGATCCCACACGCCTTGTGTGTACATCTCAGATTAGTCATTAACAAGCAACACAGAAACACTGGCTTGTTGGCAGAGCTGTGTGGCAAATGAGGACCGGTTACTTTTTCTGCTAGTAAGCTCTGCTTCCCGTAAATTACAACACTTCTGTGTAGAAAAGAATAGTTGATGTGGAGATTTTTCCATTCTCTTTGCATGAATCAACCACTTCTCATTTCCTTTCCCACCCCACTGCATACCATGCAACATGGATTAAATAGTTTGTGTTTTACTTACATGTTGTAAATAAGAAGGCAGAGAGCTAGCCTAATGGCATATGCAAAGCCAAATCAGTGATGTACTTAGGGAGTTTTAAACTCTGGACTTAATGGCTTTATAGGGGAGCCCACTTAAGAAGTGAGTATGCATTATTTCAAAGTGTAATAAACCAGTACTTTGGGGGACCCTCTGCTTGTTATGCCCTGAGGTCACCACTAACCCATGGATAATGGGTATTGTTTTGGATAATGATATTGTTGGGGGTGCACATGGTTCATTCTCCTCTGTAACATGGCAAGTGATCATGGGGCGCACCTTTTGACATGTCTTGGAAGCCAAAAAAGGAGAGACAAAGCCTTGAAACGATGCTCAAATGATTTTTTTACATGTGAAATATATACAATGCATTTTGGTGTACCACATTCTTCCGCTTATTGTACCAACTCACTGTAAAAATCACACTCTATTATTCCCTCCCCCAGCTTAGGTGGTGAGAGGGACAGCACTTTTTGCCTCCAGTCCCCTGACCTGAAAGTGAACCGTGGAGGTCAGCTGCAAAACATTTTAGCAAGGAGGGGGGCTGCATTTGACTCCTAGTTGCTGCCTCCATTCAGTTCTTCTGATGATTCTTGGGATGCACGCACCTGCCCACCTTTCGGAGCCAGTGTAGGAAATGTTCTGGTTACCATTTAATTAGGGCCATGTAGGATTTTCTTCCTGGAGGTCCTGGTTGGCCTTGGACATGGCAAACTTTTTGTCTACTTCACTCTGGCTTAGTTTTGGTAGTTTCCCCACATTTCCATTTGGTGGACACAGCATGGGGTTATTTGAGAGTGATAAGCACTTTGAGGCACCTTCTAGAAGACGAAGGGGTGCTTCCTCATACCTGCCCACCAATGCCTCATGGCTGGAGAACAGGGGTGGGACAGAGCCTTGCTTGATGACTGGCCTGCTCAACCACTCACTGCCAGATGGCTGGAGGGGACATGAGAAGGACAGAATTCCCTTGGTGCAGCTAACAAGCTGGCAAAGAAAAGCTAGGAATAGGGCATTAACTGACAAGGGAGCTCACACAAAAATCCAAGAAATAGGTTACAGGTTCCTGTGCCTAGGATTCATAAGAGGCCACACAGTTTGGACCTTGTTAGAATAGTAGCGTTACCTGTTTGCAGATCCCAAAACTTCATGTCTGTTCCCTTGTTAAGAGGTGAGTGTGCAAATTAATACTGATTCTTGCCCTCGAGAAGGTGATACAGGAACATAGGAAGCTGCCTTATACTGAGTCAGGTGATTGAGCCATCTAGCTCAGCAGTGTCCATGCTGACTGGTAGCAGCTCTCCAGGGTTTGAGGCAAGGGATCTGTCCCAACCCTACCTGGAGGTGGCAGGGGTTGATCATGAGACCTTCTGCATGCAAGGCAGATGCTACACCACTAAGCCCCGCCCCTGCCAAAATGTGTTGGCCACATTTCATCACAAATAAATTTGTTGACCATCAATCACTTCAAGACCCCCGCCACCATCACCAACTTTCTCTTTTTCTCTCACTTTCTCTGGCTTACAGTCCTCTTGGTACTGCTCTTCTCCATTTTTGGTTCAGCAACATGGCTTGGGCCAGAACTGGGTGGAAGGATTAGGGCCTCTTCTCACACTACAATTTAACAAGGTGGGGGCGCTTTTCACGTCTTTTTCCTCGCTCATCTTTTCCATTCTGCATTTTCAGATGCAGACCTGATTGCCTTTTTCTCTGTGCCAGCGGTCTCATTGCAAATGCCTTTTCTCTCTGTTTAGGGATCTATGAAAGATGAACACAACATCAGCAAAGCCACTTCTATAATTGAAAGTCAGCATCACCACCTACTGCACTGCTTGGAAAAAACAACTGTAAGTAGCAACAAGAAGCCTTCTAACTTTGAATCTCACACTCTTGGGGGTGATTTCAATTGAAGAAGATGCAGGGATACTACAAAGTAAACAACACAAATACATAGATTTATGTACCCTGGGAGACATAAAAATATGTTATTAACAGTTGATGGGATGTGCTAAATATTTTATACATGCCTTAGTTCCAGCACCATGTTTTTTAAAAAAATGTGTTGCACCAAGCAACCCAACAGGTAGCTTCTCTCAGGACTCAACATGTCTTTTTGCTTTGTTGACCTTCAGACGCTTTCCTTTTAAAAAGCACCAAAGTCTGATGCCTAGCAAAATATTGCCACCGAGAATTAAAGGCAGAGATGCTCGGGGTTTGCCCTTACTAGTAGTTGGCTTTGGGTTGGTGCCAACTTGAGATGCCTGCTGTGCACACCTGTCTTGCACTGCCTACAAGTTGTTGGATTATACCCAGGAATCAAAGCAGCATGGCATACTCCAAGGTGAAAGCTGTACTGCTCAGAAGATGGGCAAAGGCTTCCATTTCAACTACTGCATACTACAGTGAAAAGTGTACAGCAGCCCTGGGAATAGAATGATGTGACAGTTGCCTGAGACCTGCACATAAAAGCAGTCTTCTATGCAGGTAGCCAATGCAAGAATGAGCCTCACAAGGCACATCCCCGTTCAGTTGTTACACGTGGCTACTTGGCCACAACTAAAGCTGCATTGGGACCCGTATCTGTGTTGTCTTTACCCCTTCGATACCACTTCTTCAGAACATTAGATTATTATCCATCTCCAGCTGCCTGTGCCTCTGTTTCTGCAGTGCAGCAGCAGACCACCGTAAACACAGGCAGCGTACGTGAGAAAAGCAGATACCTTTTCCCATAGGGAAACTCAAGGGCAGGTGCAGAATGCACAGCCCATGTTGATCTTGCTGTCGTTTCCGCCAGCTGTAGGAGCAGGTAGAAGGCACCACATCCAGAGGCATGGCACATATGGACTGCAGAGACTAATGTGTTGCATGAGCATGTTCAATGCCCCCACCCAAGAAATAAGCCCTATCAATATGCCTTGGGTAATATCTCCATGATGAGACATTTATTCATAAACAAGCATCACTGTGCATTTCTGTCATATTCATTTGAGAAGGGGGTGGGGGGAATAAGGCTAAAGGATGAAGTTTGCTATCCCTGTTATCAAATGGATAAACAGAGATCCAGTCTGGTATGGGAGTAAACAGAGTGTTGGAAGTAGAGTGAAGAGATCTCAATTCAAATTCTCCTGCAGCCATGAATCTTGCTGGGTGGCCTTACACAAATTACCTACCTCACAAGGTCATTGTGGGGAGTGAAATGTAGGTATCTTTATGTATGCTGCCTTGGACACTATAGAGGAAATAAGGGGGTGGAACAGTGGTGAAGAAATAGGAGCACTGTTTATGCAAATGCTATTCAGACAACAATATGCGTAGAATCAACATGGGGAAAGGGGCACAATAAACTGATATATTATTCCATTTATATTGCCTCCTTCCTCCCAGTGGAGCCCAGGGCAACAAACAAGTGACAAAATAATTTAAACACCTTAAAACAATTCCAATACAGACGCAGACTGGGAAATCTCAGTATTGCAATTTAAAAAGCTTGTTAAAAGAGGAAAGTCTTAGGCACCAAAAGTCAAGAGATGGTGCCTGCCTATTATTTAAGAGGAGGAAATTCCAAATTGAAGACGTCACCACACTTAATGCCCAATTCCTGCATTAACCAACCTCTTCAACTTGAGCATCGATTGGGTCATGTATGTACACAAGCTCTGTTCAGAGGGCACAAACCACTCCTGTCCCCTGCATTGATTCTACATATATTTGTTGCCTGAAAAGAACATCGGTCTCAACAATGGTGTGAAGCTACTGAAGGGATTGCCATTGGGTCAGTTTTAGTATAATAAAAAACAGAGGAAGGGGAAATAGGAAAAAGAGTTTCTAATGCCTTTAAAGCCGATTGGTTAAAGAAGCAATTAATGACCAAGATATATATGAATTAAGCTGATAGGAAATATAATAAATTATTTCCCATCTATCCTCCAAACTGAGATCCTAATGTAAATATGTATAATGCTTTGTCAGAAATCGGGGGGCAGGGGTTGGAATCAGATGTGGCTCATTGCAACTTTGATCAGTGATAAATGGCTATTTGGTTATAGGAAGGGGTATGCTACTGGCCTAAACCATCCATCATTTTCAACACAGAAGTTGTCATCCACGGACTGACATGCAGCATGTTTGGTGTATGTTTTTCAGTGCACCCATCACAACAGTTCAGTCAGCATTTGTGCTGAAAATGCATGTCTTTCCATCATATTTACTTAATCAATCAAGAAAGCATTGCACTAACAAAAGAAATTGTTGTGATAATTTATGGATTGTTGAAACACCAAAGTGTCATTCTACAACGGTACAAAGTTGTCAGCGGAATGAGGAATGACCTACACATAAAAGAGTTTTACGAACAGTTTTGAAAGGGTAATTCACCTTTTCCTCAAACCAGAAATCAGATTCATTGTATCACCTACGCCTTTTGAAATTCAGTGTCATTCTAAGCTGTGGTTAATTATCTCCAAACTCAGGCAATTGCTCAAAACAAAACCTGTAAAATAAACAAAGATAAAACAAAGAAATAAATTCAAGAGCCATACCCCTTATTCTGTATCACAATACATCCCATATTTTCTTCAGCAGCACTACTTATTTTACTCTAATTCAGCTCTATGGCTTTTAGTTGCTCAGGTGCTGCCATCTGGGGGTGCTTCAGATAAATGGCTTATAATATTTTATTCTGGGCCACTTGGCTCTCAAAGGAAGCCCAAGCATCTTATTGGTGTAATGCGAAATGTGTTAAAGGAAATGTCATATTGCCCATTCAAACTTGTGTGATGCCACGTGGAATGCTGGGAGTTGATTTTGGAATGCTGGGATGGACAATCAATGGTGTTTTTATCTTTTGTTGACATGTTGTCCTGTAGGGATTGTCCTATCTTGGGGATGATCCCCTGTTATCTGTACGAACTTCCACCTTCAAGGTATTTCCTTCTTAATTCAATCCATTTGCTGCAGTCTCTGTGCCATGTCTTGAGTGTTGTTTCCTTCTTTGTTGTTGATCCCGTTTTTAGCAGATTGTGCATGCTGGTGCTCTTTTGCTCTCTGGTGGCTTCCAGTGTTATTAAGACTGTCCAATGGAAAACAGCTTTATCTGTTTTTTCCCCACCCTTTCTAGCTCAAAAAAGGAATATGCTAAATATGAATGTTAAGTTATCTGCCCTCTGTGGTTGTGGGAGTTGTGTATGTTCTGAGGTCTTATCCTTTCTCGCTCCTGTGTTAGGTACTAGACACCACTCATCTCTCCCCTGTTTTGTGTGATGTATATTTCCCTGATCTGGCTAAAATTGCTATTCTAGGTTACACAACATTACATTTCTAGAGTATTCTTTATGCATTATGGGAGTAGCGTGGAAACTGCTGTCAAAACATTCAAAAGCCTGGTGCCTCGTGGGTGCTGCCAATCACTGTCCCACAGGATTATCTCCTTTGATCTTGGCCAGGTGTCGAGTACGTGGGAAGACCTGCCGGCATGACCCTACCCATATACTAGCAGGCTTTTAAAGATTATGAGAGTTCCACAGAATAAAGTTGCAGGTAAAAAAAGGTCCTGTGACATATGAAGGGCACCTCTTTCCTGGAATTGGAGTCCTAGGTGGAAGCTTTCTCACAAGTTGTCTTCCTACCTGAAAGCACAGAATGACAGCTCTGTGCAATTCAGCTGGGTTGATTATAAAATATCAGCATCACCTTTCCCCTAACCATGTCGTTCTCCCTAACATTTGCCATCCTAACCACTTTGCTTAGGTCTATCTCTGCTTCATAATGTTAAATCAGGAAGGTCATGATAAAATCAAGATACTTATGCTCCTGCCAGACAGCTAACACGTCTTTGTCCTTCTGTGGTAAACTACAAGCAGAATTGCACATGGCTTTCTGCACTGCTGGGATTGTTGAGCTCCTCCAGTGTGTACATCCTATGTTCCTTCTACACCAGTGGACATGGCATAGCTGCTGTGGGTAAGGCCATTTGAAGCTCAGCACACATTCGGTATAACTTTGTGGTGGGTATTATTTTATGACTCTTATTGATTGATTTATTATGCATATTAAAATTATCAGTAAAACGTTTTTCCAGTGGGGGTTTGTTCCATGAGAGATATAGCAGTATGACCACCATAATGTTAAATTTTGTATAATGGTGGAGTCCCTAAGATGGTTGGATGTCATATGGCAGGCATGACCAACAGGTAGATCGTGATCTACTGGTAGATTGCGGGGTGTTCCTGGTAGATCCTGGTTGATCTCTGGCCTCTCAGCGATCTCCTTACAAAAAAGAAAAAAGAAAAAAACAACAACAACCCAACTTTGGCTTCCTAAAAGAAAGCTCCACAACTTTGGGTAGATCACTGCCAGTTTTTTTATACTGTGAGTAGATCGCAGTCTATTGGGAGTTGGACGTCCCTGTCATATGGTAACCTCCTTCCAGCAACTTCTGCAGTCTAGCTGGTGCCAAATGTATTGCTCTGCTTTCCTTTGGACATCAGAGGGGCCAAGGAGGGGGGTCTTGTTCTCTGGGCAACACTGGATAACCATGCACACTGCCCAGGCTTGCTCCTCAAGGAGTTGACTTTGGTTCTGCTAACGCAGCAAAAACATGGAAGGAAGCCGTGGCAAGTTACTGGTCTCTGCAGCCACAGCAGGCGCTGTGATTCTCCAGCAGTTTGACTTCACCCCCCAGAGGTGCACTCCATTGTATCTCAAGGCAGATGGGTGCCAACAACAACGATTCTGCAGGACCATAATACTTTATGAAAAGAATGCAGATTTTAGGAAATTGATTTTTTAAAAAAAGCTTTTACCCTCTGCCATGACTAAGGGTTGTAACCACAACATTATAGCATTATGGGGTTGTTGTTTTTTAACAAGAAAAAAGATACTACAGTCAGAAAAGTGTTTTAGTGATATTTAAATGATTGGTTTCAGAAACAAAAATTATGCCCGCGTCATAAAATGCACCCATCACAAATGTTATATGTGCTGAGCTGTGATTAAGGTCACTTTCCTGATATCTCACTTCCTAAGTAAAAACCATGCCTGTTGAAAAATATGGCACATTAGGCAGCTATGCCCATGGAGGTTGTGTTCTGAATAAAGATGGACTTTCTTCAGTCTGAGAAAGATGGATGCACCACATGGAAATTCATGATGAGAATAATTGGATAACGGTATTGTGTGGATTCCCCTAAAAAGTGAGTGAGTGAAGCATGACAATTCTGCACTAAACGCCTATGGTTGTATCCAGTGTTCATAATGCTCAGAGTATACCTAATGAAATGAATGGACATGACTGAGGTCCACCAATCTCAAGGGATCTACTCTAAGTAAAAATTAATTGGCTACAGCACCTAAAGTTGGGGTATGTCTGCATCAGCGCTGCTTGTTGCATTGCTTTTCATTTCAATTTGCTGCTGGGGGTACAACCTACACAGGTTTCATTTTCTTCAAGCTCCAAAAAAATTAAAAAAAAAATTCATGCAAAGGAGGTGGTTGGCATATGATGCACATTTGCCAGTTTGTATTCCACTTCTTGGCCTTCTTGCTAGTCTTTGTCTTGCCATTTATCGCTTACTAGTCTCTTTTCTATACTGGTAAAATTGCACCATATGCCAGCATTCCTCTCTACCTTATTTAATTTCATCTGCGAACTTCTTTTAGTAGAACCTAAACCAGAGTGCTTTGCAATCCTCACTTGAAATTCCTCCTCCCCTATTTGGGGCAAATTGCATCAAATTTAGAGATGTGCATAAAGGCGAAAATGTGCTGATTCTATGTTTATTCACATTTTAATAAACAATTCTCTGAGGAGTAAGTCCTTCTGTAGGAGGGGGGTGCTAAAAGATTATCTCCCAAACCCATAAATGACAGGAATGAAATGAAGCGAATGAAATGTGACAAGAGTTTTGGCCTGGGGAAAGGAGTGTAGTCCCACAAGTAATCTTCAAACATTTTCCACACATATGTGCTTCCTCTTCTCTCAGACTTGAAAAAAGTTAGACACAACTCCACCCTACAGCTCCAGAAACAAGATTAATTGGGGGGGGGGGTGGAAATAGCAATGCATCTTGGGTAATTGGATGCATATTCACAAAAACTTGCTAATTTCTCGTCCAACAAGGTAAGAGACCTTTCTTCAAATTTATCATGGAAAGATTTATCCTGGAACTTTTCACATGAAGTACTTTTAATTATTTTGGGTTGTATCCAAATTCTGGTCCTATTCAGAGCAGCCCCGATGAGATTAATGGATTAACTTAGTTGGGTACAAGATTTATATTAATTAATTAATTAATTAATTTCAGGATTTTTATCCTGCCCAACAACATTAATATCTGTAGACAACTTATAAGGCATAGGAAATGGAGGAAGACACAAATAGGAGTAGTTCTTAGGAGTGACAAGATCACAACCAGATGATCTTATACACCCTTGAGGACTTCAGTCATACTAGATACGATCATCATGCCATTAGCTCTGGCACAGACACTCCTGTTGCTGAATACATTTTGGGCACTGAACAAAATCCTGAATGTCTGTTTATAGGCTTGTTTTTGAAGCATAGTAAACCCAAAACACATCTTAAAACTCAATCAATAGCAGTATTGCAGACTTGGGTACTGGCAAGAGCAGGAAGGTCCACAGTCAAGGGGCAGCCCTCAAGGACATTTCTATTTGGGGTTCCTCATAAAATTATGGCTGCGAAGTTAATGCATAGTGAAAAAAGCTCTTTCAGCAAGTAGCTGGGTATGAACTGGTTGGATGAGAAGGGCACATATGTGTTCAAAAAGCAGGTTTCCTTGGGAAAATAAGCAGAAATCAAACACATTTCAGATATTACCTGAAGGACCACTGAGCAAATGCATAAGTGTCTTCCACCTTCAGCTGCAATGGCGGCACTTCCTGTCAATGCCTGAGAAGGAATCTCAGCAAAAAAAAAATAGTATGTTGGCTGTAGATATGGATGGATACAGCTGGAGCACGTTTCCATCTGCAAGTGTCCTTTTCAACATTACAGGAAGTGCCACCAGCCAAATGCTGAAGAGCCAATTGGCTTCTCGAAAGAGAGTTATGTCATGGTTCCCCAAAGCACGACCGAACAGAATATGCAAAGGTCCTTGTTTGAAAGTTTAGTCGCCCTCCAGGTGGTGGTGGCGGCGGTTGTTTAAAGTCATCTCAGGAAGTTCCTGACATTTGCTGACGTTCTCCCTGACAGAACCATGAGTTCATTGATGAGCAGATGTTTGAGCAGAACTGTCTGGAGAGCTCGATGCAGAATTACCCGTCCAGCCGCAGCCCCTCCCTATCGAGCCACCAAGGCCTGAGCACCTCCTGCTGTTCCCGCCGCAGCAAGAAGACAACCCACCTCCCTAATTCCAGTGTGCCAGCGACCCGGCTGCGGAGCATGCAAGAGCTCAGCACCATACACATCCAGGGCAGTGAGCAGCCCTCACTTACAACAAGGTACGGTAGGAGGAACCCCCTGGTCTAGGAAAGAGGGTTTAAGCAGACATGTCTCTGAGCCCAAGCAAGTTCATCCAGGCAGTGTGTTGAGCTGGTGTCCGGGATGCTTTTCCCATGCCACAAGTCCAGCGTAGCAGAGCTGAAATGAAATTTAGTGCAAATTGGAAGACATTTTTAAAATCGTCCATGAGGATTTGCACTGCGCATTTTCACATTCTACCGGGGGGGGGGGTTACAGATACAGAAAATGAGTGTTTGGCACCTCCCTGTGGGGAGGTAGATGTCTCTACTCTCAGCATTACTGTATCATGGCAGTTGCTAGGAAGCAGATGGCTGGTAATGCTAGGATTAAGAATCTACAAATAACCATTTCCCCTAAGCAGTTTCAGGCACCATATAGTAAGCTTTTAAGTGGCTAGCATGTGACACCCAGGCATCTGAATCTACCTTTCTTTGGTGATTTCCACCATGGACATTCGTAAGGCCCATTCAACGTGGCGAAACATCGCAATTTTCTGCCTCCTGAAAAACGTTCAGAAAGTGAGTCAGATGTGGAGAGTTGCCGTCTGGAATCATATTAAGCATTGCAAGACTATTAAAAATACCAACAATTCACTGTGAAATAAACTCTTACATAGGCCAACATGTTGTTGTGTGAATCAGCCTACAGTCAGGGCAGCTTATGTCAAAAGCAAATGAGATCTAGTATAATGTTTAAGGAGAAAGCAGTCAAGCCTACACTGCTGGAAGAGAAAGATAATTTTAACATACACTTGCCATTGCTGCATAATAAGCAGAAATGAGCAGCTGCAGATCTTATTGCCAGGGAGATGCTGTTCTGGGGAAAAAATGATACCTGCTAATATTTTCCTGTTATGCAACTATTAAATGAAATGAGGACGGTATATGGGTTAGGCAAATGTTCATATAGGAATAATCTGAAATATATATTGGTTTGATTGTAGATCATGTGGTTGTGTTCAGCAGGAAATAGGTGATAACTGAAATTTCTTAATTCTTAAAAATTGAAGTGGCAAAAGAAAGTGCAGCAGTGTTGTGAGTGGGTCGATTTCTTCACCCCACGTTTAATTTGTGCATCTGCTTCAGGCTAAGGACATATAGGATAATACCAAACCGTTCTTTGCACTTTTTTAATGTGGCTCATACTATTTCCTAAGCTTATTCTGCCATCTGGACCCTTCCCAACCCAACACTGACACCTGCACAGCACACAGATCCCCCTGTTGGGGGATATAAAATTAATAATTCTGTGGCCCCTCCTAAAACCACATACAAGTAGTGATGCTACCAGAACACAAAATCATTCAGTTCTCAAGTCAGATTTTACTATGCTTACGGTTTTCAAATGGATAATGAGCCCTGACTTCAATCCAACAAACTGTTTTCATCATTCAAATGAGAATGATTGCAATTTCTACACCTGTGCAAGGGAGCATTCTTAGAATTTTTGCTGCAATATGAGGTGACCTGCCAAACCCTTTTCTGAAGAAGACCAGAAATGTCCCTGGAAGTGCAATCACATAGCAATGTTTCCAGGATCTGTATGGAAAGGGGGAGAAGATGGCTGTCCCATGTCATGATGTGGGGCAGCCATTTTTTTGGCTCACAGACTATCTTGTATTATGCAAGTTTACATTTGAAATTACTTTGAAATCTTATAACAGAGAGAGCTCTGAATTGCTGATGTTAGGTTCAAAACACGGTGAGCAAATCGGGAGTTGTCTGCAATATTTCTATCTCACCTTTCTGCCTGGAAACTGGCCTGCAAGGCAGCTAACACTGTAAAAGCCCACACCTATAATAAACACAATAATAACACAATAATAAAATAACAAAATAAAATAATAAAATAACACAATAATAAAATTATTTTAAAGACAGTAATAACCTTATTTTATGAAGACTCTGGGAGGAACCTGTCCTGCCTCCAGCCATCCCCTCAAAGAGCAGGTTCCTTTGGTCTCAGCAGCTGCCCTTGCACATTCAACACAGCGCAAGGTTAGGTAAAGGTAAAGGGACCCCTGACCATTAGGTCCAGTCGTGACCAACTCTGGGGTTGCGGCACTCATCTCGCTTTACTGGCTGAGGGAGCCAGCGTACAGCTTCCGGGTCATGTGGCCAGCATGACTAAGCCACTTCTGGCGAACCAGAGCAGCACACGGAAACGCCGTTTACCTTCCTGCTGGAGTGGTACCTATTTATCTACTTGTACTTTGACGTGCTTTCGAACTGCTAGGTTGGCAGGAGCAGGGACCGAGCAACAGGAGCTCACCCCGTCGCAGGGATTCGAACCGCCAACCTTCTGATCGGCAAGTCCTAGGCTCTGTGGTTTAACCCACAGCGCCACCCACATCCCAGCGCAAGGTTAGCTGAATGCAAATGTGCAGAGTAGGAATTTACCCCAGATTGGCTCCAGATTATTCTTTATCTTTTGTCTGCTCCATCAGGACAATGGTAGTTAGCATTCACTGGTGATGAAGTTAGGTAATAGGATCCTGGCCACAACAGGCAGATCAGAGTGGGGAAAGAAGTGAGAGAGCAATCGCTGGAGAGCACCTAGAGGCACTGAGATGGGGGAGACAGTGGCGTAAGAAGGGGGAGTGCGGTGGGTGCAGGCCGCCCCCGGTGCCATCACTGAGGAGGGGTGACAAAATAGCAAAAATATTTGTTTTAGTAAAAATAACTCCCGTACCCACTGCACGCCCCTTCCTACGCCACTGCAGGAGCACTCTCCCCTCAAGAGATTTCCAGAAACCAGCATTGCTGCCTCCAACTTTGCAGGCAGAGCACAGCCTTTATGGCTAGTAGCCTTCGACAGCCCTCTCCTCCATGAATCTGCCTAATCCAGAGGTGTAGCTAGGTGAGGCAAGGGGGCACTGGGCATCACACCTTTTCTGCAGCTTGTTTGCATTATGCAATGCAGCCAGAACTTTGGGCCTCTGGGGAGCAACACAGCTAGAAGTCTGACCAGAAAGAGTCAGATGCAGACAAGGAGATGGGGTCTTGCTCCCCCATAAATGGAGGGAGGCAAAAGCTTGTTGCCTGCACCCAAAGGTTTGCAAGCTCTGAAGTTCCATATTTTGGGAAGATTGTCTCCATAAAATAAATAAAGCTGTAGCCTCAGTTCAACCTAATGATTTGTGCCTTGCCTCTTATTTTGGGTGTGGGTACAATTGGCAACCGGCAAGAGCACTGAACCATTGTAAGGATCCTACCTAGAATGACTGAGGTTTCAGAAGATCCTCTTTGTAAGTCACTCTAAGATTACAGCCAGGGTTTCATACTGAAAGAGTTTTTTGTCTTTGTATTGAAATCCAGATAGGCAGTTGGCTAGAGAGCAATCCTATCATTTCCACTCCATAATTAATCATAGGATGCAACCAGTGCAGCTCTTAATAGGAATGTTTCTAGCTGCCAAGCCCTTAGGACTTCTGCAGAGTGATATTTGAGCCAGGCAAGAAGTAAAGAGACAGAATGGCAGCCAGGTAATCTAGGATGACCTGTAAGGGTAGACATGCTGCAGAAACAAAAGCAGGATTAACCATTAATTGGGCAGAATATTCAACAGCTAGACCCAGCAAGATAGGATTCCATGTTGACGTTAATCAGTGTGAAGAATGAATCTGTGTTGTTCCCTATTTAGGTTGCTTTTAGATCAGCTATGGGCAATATATGTGTTTTTCTTGGCTAGTCCTCAATTACAGGTTGGAGGAGGTCGCAGTCTCCCATTTTTACTGTCCAGGTATTTTGGGTGGCAAGGGTTTTTTGTTTTTCTTTAACTGTGCCTTTAATACCTACCTCTTGAGCAGAAACTCATCGGGTGACCTGTATGCTGTACGCCGGCTCCCTCGGCCAGTAAAGCGAGATGAGCGCCACAATCCCAGAGTCGGTCACGACTGGACCTAATGGTCAGGGGTCCCTTTACCTTTTTATCCAACACTTGCAACAAACAGCTTGCAACTTCTGCTCCTTTTAATCCTCCCCACCCCACCCCCCGGCTGTCTTTTGTCTTTTAGTCGATCCAGCCTAAATATGAAATCAGACGATGGGCTGAGACCGAACTGCAAAGCCTCCCAAATAACTACAGCAATCATCAGCATCCCGACGCCTCCAGCACTGACCCCAGAAGGCGAAAGCAGGCCTGCCCCATCCAGCCCCGGCCACTCAACGAACATTACCGCTATGAGCAGCAACATTGTCAAGGTTTCGGCTTTGTAAGGCTGTGTCGGTCAAAGGAGGCTGCTTGGAAGGCCGGCGTTTCTCTCCCTTTCCCCACCTCCATGTTCCTCCTTTGCTGCAAATTGTGCCTAGATGAGTGGCTGGGTGGACAGCTAGACCAACCTGACCGGCATCTAAGAATTAACTGCGGGAGCCTGGCAAGGCAGCTTCCTTCAAACTCACGTTCATGCTGCAGAGTGAGCTCAGAAGAACTGGGAAGCTAGAAGGGGCTGGATGGAAGGAGCTCTCTTTTGTCTGTCAACAAGAAGAAGAAATGTTCCCGGCTGTGGGGCATAGAAGAGTTTCCAGAAAGTGGAAGAGACGTCCTGTCATAGCTACGAGAAAGTCAATAAAGAAGCAGAATTATAACACTGTGTATCTCAGCACCTTTTCAATGGTTTTTAATGGATAATATTTATTCATGAGGATATGACTGAAAAAGGTGATTAGAAAAAAAAAGGATTTTGTGATTATTATTATTATTTCCTTCATGCAGCAGGATCTTTTAATCAACCAAAAGTACACATTTGCTTTCTTTTATAGCTGAAGGTTTTAGGCAAAAAAAAAAAAAAAAAAAAGCCACCTTGTCACGAGAATTTGGTTTTCATTCTTTTGTGAGTGCGTGTGTGGGTGAGAGCAAGCAAGAGGATTTGTGAAACTTGGCACACTCCGACTACAAAAGATCTGAGCACACTTTCCTGTTTCTGGGCTCAACCCTGCAAAGACGTACCATCTGCATGGTCCACGACAAGCTTTAAGTAGTGCCTGTAGAGCCAGGGGTTCTACTCACTGTGTACCCTTTTCTTGCATGAGTGTGTCTTTGCAGGCTTCAGCCTTTAGTGCGCAGTAGCAAAAATAGAGACCTGCATGCAGTCACACACACACAAGCACCAATAAAACTCTCATTGTGGATGGCATTCTTTCTTAAGACAGGGTTTTGTTTTTTTCTGTAATTGCCTTTTAATTCAACACAAATTGCAGTTGCAAACAGTGTATTTGTCTGCTAATTATTGTATGTGCTGGGGGGGGGATATTTGTTGGGGAAAAGACAGGCATTTGTAGTCCACCACAATTTTCTGCTTTTAAAAAAATTATTTTGTTATCACTGGCTTGTAAAGAGTGTGACTAGAATAACCAGTTCTGTATTTTTAAAAAAGTCTAAAGAAGTAAGCCTAGGGGGGATTTTATTTTTTAATCTTGTACACACGAGTTTCAAAGAGGGCAAAATCAGTCAAAGCAACTGCGCCAGATGTTCAGAAATACTCTGTAATCTATGCCCATGCTTTCTTTCTTTTTTCTGTTTTATATGTGTTTATTTAATAGTATTGGAAGTGTCTCCCATTGTATATAGTAGCCAGATAGTCAGTGGAAACTGTCCTTGGTAGGATTACTTCAGGAGCCAACTATTTTGCATGGACTGATAGTGTGTTTCATTTTGTAATACAGTCCTGTGGCTCTTAGTGACAGTCTCTGGGTTGCATCAGTTTGATGGATAAAGCAATTTAACAATATTTGACTTTCCCTTGTTAAAGCATCATTTCCTGCCAAAGAGGAGGATCGCTTCTAGATTGTTGGGATCTACTTTATATTAGAGTACCATTTCTAAGCAATTTATAAAACACTGTTAATAGATGGTTAAATATGTTTCAAAAATAGTTCACCAATTGTTAAAATATTGTTATACTGTTTAGAAAGCGTAGGACTGTGAGTCATAACCAGCTATAAGGTTTTATACCGATGTTCTCATAATGTACCTCCCCTGGGTGCAAACCTGTGGGACTTCTATCCATGTCAACAAGGCTTACAATAATGCAGAGCTCTGTGGATTGTGTTCTTTCGTCACAAATTTTACACGATTTATTAACCTTTTCGGACTCATTTAACCTTTCAATTTTTTCCAAATGTATTTTAGGTTGTGTATCCCATAATGTCTTTTGCAGCTTTCATTTTTGGCAAACCATCACAAAATGTGGCCCAGAATGTTTTTGATCCTGAAATTGTGTTGCTGTGAAAACAAGGAGGTTTTGCAAACCCAACATCATGTTCAGAAAACATATAATAAGCAGCTCCAATGGGGGGGGGGGAATCGTCTTTATTTTCAGACTTCTATTCTGATTTGCTTTTCGGCATCTAAATTAAAAGCATTGAGCAAATAGTGCTTGGAAGCCACAAAAAGGAATAAAAACAGCTAGGTCTAATGAAATGTACCTTTCAGCCAAATAAAATTAAAACTTAATGTAACGTATGATCACCTACTAACAACAAACTTGTTTCTTAGTTTATTTCTTTTTTTCTCAGATACCTTATAGTGCTATGTTTTTGTTTATTCCAAAACCCCTTCCATCTTCAGCTTTCAAACATGGAATTTTGGTGCATTGGCCACAGAATCCCTTGCAAGCTCAATCCTAGAAGACAACAGGTGATGCCAGGTGACAACCAAGCCAGTTAGGTCTACATTGTCCTGCACATACTGAACGTCCACCTTAAAATATTCAACTGTGTCACTGTGTTGTAAGGAAAAAATGGCAATGGTGGACATGTGAACTTGTCCATCATGAAACAGATTCAGGTGGATAGCCGTGTTGATCTGTCATAGTCATAATAAATAACAAGATGAAAGATGAAAAAATATTTTTTTAATAATTCCAGTGGCACCTTAAAGATCAACTTCCCTCTGGGACCAACTGTTATAACAGTCATCAACAGTTATAAGGTTGAAGCGACCTCTGCTTCAGAGTATATGACGAAGTGTGTATTACACACAAAAGCTCATACCTTGAAAGCTTATATTTAGTTGATGTGCCACTGGAATTATTAAAAAATATTTTTTCATCTTGTTATTTATTATCATCATGAACAGTCTTCTCATCAAGAAATTCCCAGTAAGCTTCTGAGGAACTGAAGGTTCCAAGGACACAGTTTTTAAAAGCCACTGTTCTAGTAATATGAGACAGGCCTTAATTTACCCCCTAATGTTTGTCCAAGAACCCTTTTCAATACCACAGTTTAGCCTTGAAACAAGTAAAGGATGTGCCTTTTGAGTGTCTGCAGAGTAGTATCTCTCCCTTATCCCCAGTCCCACACATCTAGGATTAGGGGAAAGGTTTGTGGGCCAGTGGCGAACAAATAAACTTCAGCTCTGGTACCTCTGATTTCAGAAATTAAGTACTACATTGTCCTTGAGTCCAATCATTCCATTATCTCATGGGTGATCCTGTTTAATTCACTCCGGTGAAAGCAAACTTTTGCCATTTCCCTTGTGAAACTGGTGCAGAGTCTATGAGAACTGACCCATAAGAGTCTCTGTGATGCCCAATTTAAACTTTCCTTTGCTTCGTTTAACTTCATCACATCTCATTATACCTCTTGCCTAGTCAATTTGAAGCTTGATCCTTCACTACCCTCGCCATATTGCATTGACTTTTTACATCTGTGCAAAGGGAGGCTAAAATGCAGGGTGTCCTTGCACATGCAGGATATGTCACAGAAACAAACCCTTTTCGTCGCAAGATCGCAGATTATGTAATTGGTATAAAATGAGAGTTTGTATGGGGAGAAGAGCCTGGCTTCATTAAGCCGCAGTCCAATACTAGCCAGTCCTTCTATAAAAACTTCTACTCCCATCTCCAATGCAGAGTTGTGGTTCTTATCATGCATGGCCCACGGGATGATATAGAAAAGGACCGCCTCTGGCTCTTCTGCCTCCCTGCACCATGGCAAAAGTGTCTTTGTTCAGCAGCATTGCAGGGAGGCAGCAGGCAAATGTGGGTCTGCAGTAAGGTTGCGAGGGCTGAGCAAAGCATATAGGAACATAGCAACAGGCACTATGATGCCATTAACCATTGCAATCCATGACCAGTATGAGAAATCACAGCAAGTAGGCCAATACTGAATCATAACTAGTAGTCGCCAGATGAGATGGGGACCCTGTACCTTTCATATTCTGTAGAAGGCATTTTGGCAAGTGGAGCTTTTCATGCAGTTCTTTATAACTGACCATTCTAGAAGAGTGTGCCTTTACTTCAAGAATTCAATGTTTCTTGGTTTCGTTGTATGGCTCCAGCAAATCAGAACACCAGAATATTCAAATTGGCAAACTGGAAAATTGGTATTTGGCAGATCAGGATCTTTATTTCAATATTCTGATGTTTTCACAATTTGGTTTTTCTTACAAGCCTCCAAAATGAATTTGTCTGCATCAAACCCACAAATGTAAATGTGGGTTCAATGGTCGCTTGGAAAATTGGTCTAGTCTCTTGGAATGATGGAATGTTACTTCTTTTTGCCCATCTATAGCATGACCTTGGCATGTGTGTGGTGCATTTGAGGGAGCACTTGAAAGTCCCAGGCAATATACCTCCTGCCAAAGACATACAGAAGTACTAACAGTCTGCATCATCAACCCCCCTCCTCAAGACTTTAAGTTACCATCTTGCATACCATTAGTCTGCTGAAATCACATTGACTTCTATTGGATTTTAGCAGTGTAGCTGTAGGATGTGCAGCCTGTTATTTTAATAATAGTGGGAGGTAAATAATGTCTTTGCTCTGTGAAGGGCACAGGAGAATTACTCCTATGGAAAGGTTCGGAAAGGTGCAAGAGTGCAATGCCCCTTCCATATATGCAAGGGAAGAACAGTGGATACTGTCTAATAACTCCAGCTCATGGAGTCCCACAATTGGATGAGAAAAAGCAGCAATAGTTCCAAACCTGTTGGTTGTGAAGATGTGGTTTCTGTGCTACCCATCATTTTGCCTTTACTAGACATATCCAGCTATGTGTTTTCTCTTTCGTCTTAGAAAACCAGTGATCTAGTGCATTTTCCATCCCAAACTGGCTCTGAAACATTCATTTCTTCCTGCCACTTGGCAGTTGGCATCACATTTCATATGACTATTACTTTTCATAAGCAGAATTGGACAAAAGTATTTCCCTGCATATATGGCATCCTATCGTACCAGCGTATCACGGCAAACTAAATGCTGACCATTCACTATTCCTGAAACACATAATCTCACTGCTGTCAGTCAGTATGATCCACAACTTCTCTTCACTTCTGCCAAGAGACCAGTGTGCATGAGAATTTTGAAAGTGTATGGCATTCCCCTGATTTTAGAAAATGGATGTTCCTGAATATGCGGACATTAATGGGTATATTGGGGCTGATGTATCAGAAACAATGGGCACAATCCAAGTACTTTTAAGTCCCATTGACTTCAATAGATAAATTTAAAAATACAGTATGCTTACCGTACCTATTGAAAGCAAAAGTACTTAACTTTGGATTTCAAATGTGACTACCTGAACATTCTCCCCCTGAAATATCATTGCCCTGCTTAATATCTTAGAACCTAGGGAATGTGACTTTAGTCTTACATTTTCAAGTAGGGGATTATGGGTCTTTTTACAATATTTGCAACTGTTTTGCTTTGTATTGAGAAATAACTAAATAGACAAAATGTTAATCTGACTCATGTCTCTGAGCCCCATATATAATAGTTAGTTTTTCTCTCTCTCTAAATTCTAACAAACTCTACAGCAGATCGAAAACAGTAGAGCAAATCCAATTGAACTCATCTTTTCCATCAACACAAAATAAAAATTCTGTCTTGTGTTTTATATTTCCACCAAATTTTTCCATTTCTGAGTTTAAAACCATTAAACAAAGAAGAGGGACATGGAATCACCAAAAAGAGAAAAGCAATAAGAGGATTTTTTATTTTAAAATTTTGAAGAGTATTTCTTAGATGTACAAAACTTTTCTACAGAAAGGTGTCCTTTTTTTGCAATTGATGTAATTGTATACAGATCTTCGGTTGGTTTGTATTACCCAGGAAAATGAGTTCTTTTTAAATCAGTAGATAATGAACTTATTGTTCTCTTCCCTCTCAAAAACTAGTCAGTCATAGGAAAGTGAACTGTCTCCTTGTAACTCAGGTTTTCAATAGCAATGGCCATAGACAAATGTCACCTCCAGTGAGGTACTCTCTCTAGATTGGTTCAGTGATTAGGGCTACTATCCTCTATACACTTTATGTAGGAGTAAGTCCCATTGAACTGAGTAGGACTTCTGATTAAACATGCTTAGGATTGTGCCGTAAAACTGTTGATCAGAACTTCTGTTCATGACTCACTGTGTCTCCTGGAACAAGCCACTCTGACTTTTTAACGTCTCAGTATATCTACCAATAAGATTCAGGTAGTTTTAAAAATAACTTCCTCTCTAGTTCAGTGCTAAATTTATGATCATTTGGTTAACTCAATTAAAACTCTTTAATAAGTATACAAAATGTTTTCTGGAGGGGGGATGCCAAATAAGATGTCTCATTATTTAGAGCAATTACTGATTGGAGAAGTTGGTTTTTAAGGGAGACAAATTGTTGGAAATATACCAATGGCCGTTAATCAAGATGATCAGCATTTTTTAACTCTTAAGGTGGGCACACTGTTTAAATCAAACAATGAGGAACAGAGGGACTGTCATTACTCTGTGATGTTACACTCTGAAGCCTTCAGCTATGACAAATATCAAATAACCAGAGTAAGATCTGCACTTCCTTTAGGCTATAAGGGGAATCATCAAAAGAAGAAAGATATCTTTTGTGGATGGTTCCTCACGATGTCAGAGATGCTATGAGAAAAAAGGGGACATGCAGGTCAAGGTGTCTTCATCTCCAAGTCCAGATTGAGTGAAATGGACACAAAGATGGAGAAGTCCATTGTCGAGTGGAATTTCAGGAACCACAGGGCTAGATTTACTGTTGACCTAACACAGCACGACAGTTCTTTTGTTTTTCTTGTCTAATTATTGTAGTCATCAGTCATGGGACCAAATGACAAATAATCCTCTAGTCTTGCTTTCAGTCAAAGGTTTCATAATTTTGTGCGTATGTGCGCATATGTGTGTATTGCTTTCTTTTCCTTGCAGACTAATGCTTGCCACGGCAGGTCAAACAGCCATGCAGCTGAGAGATTAAGATCCATAGTATATCCTTTTCTCAGTTCTCTGTTGTTACCATGACTGGAGTTGCAGCTGGCTCCATGGACCAATGAAATATATTACAGAACATGTGTGATGGTATATTTTTGATAAATCAGTGAGACATTCCAATGCAATGGTGTTTGCGCTAGAGGTTTTATGTTGTTACCAGAATTCTCTCTCAATTGCATTATTTTCTATTTTCATACTCTAAATGGGCTTTGCTTACAAATCATCACAACCAACTGAGACAAAATTGTACTGTACAAAACTGCAGGTAGATTCGTTTCAGAAAAACTTTCTAAAGAATCCTAAGTTTCCTGTTGTCTTCTTTTGAAACTGTAGTGCATATGTTGAAACTTGTATATCATTTACAGTACTGCGTCTTGTGCCACTGCTGTACCTGATGTATCCAATCTGGATTAAATGGAATATGTGCCACAAAGCACTGAACTCTTGCTGTAGATTTCTTTTAACTGGGATCACTAATGAGATTTAAAGCAGCTGATGGCTTTAACAGTAAATCCACTAAGTCTAGTGCCATTTCTTGCAATGCCCAGACAGAATAGCCCCAGAAGTCCACAAGCAGGGCCAGAAAACAATACCCTCTCCAACTGTTGCCCTTCCCTCCTTCCCAACAACTGGTATTCAGCAGTATAGTTCTTAATGTTCTCTAATTAGTCACCATAGCTAATTGCAAATGATAAGCTTATCCTCCACCTTTTTTCTAATCTCCTCCTAAAGACATCTTGGGACAATGAATTCCATCAAACTATACACTTTTCTTAGGCAGTAGATTCAGGACAATCAACTTCTTAGGTGTCCAGAGAACAACTTCCTCCTGCTCCCCACCCTTGCTAGGGAACAGGCCCATGCACTCTTTTTTGGGAGCATGTACCAATAGCATCTATACTTACATTCGCAGGACCACCATAGTCCAGAATTAGGGAGGTTGAAAGACTCACTGCTGGTATAGCCTTTTTTTCTTCCTCTAGTACTTCTGCTATTTAAAATATGCACTAGGGAGCTTGATCAGCCTTTACTAGGGCTGCAATCACTTCAGTCATAGAACTGATACATATCCCCAGGCTACAGCAAGGGTGGGGAACATTTTTAGTCCAGTGGGCTAGACTGTTATCCACCCCCAACCCTCTGTGGGCAAAGTCTGACAGGTGGGCAGAGCCAAGCACCTATCAATCACAATACCACAAGGGCATCAGCTGACCTCTTCTGCAGGCAGGTTCCTCATAAACCCTTTAAAGGCATTAGTTTGTACAGTTCTTTGAATAGGGCTTTGCAGGTTTTTCACTGAGCCAGGTTTTACCTGCTACACAGCTGGCATCTTATCAGGTATAGGGCAGGTGGGCATGACTTGGCCTAATTAGACCCATGGACCAGAGGTTCCCCACTCTTGGGCTGGAGTACTTCATTCATATATGCTATAATATACAGTAAAATGTGTTGCTAGTTGTGTGAATACCTTCAGACTGCAAAGTTATCCCAAAACTACTCCAAAGTTTTTCCTGTGCAACACCCAACCATGGATTTGGGGATCAGTGCAAGCCTGTAGGCAGGAACTGTGCTGTTTTCTTAATCTTTATACAACACCTAGAAAACGTTTAACACCTAGGCTGTTTAAAAATACGTAATTCTCCCCTATATTTCATCGACTGCAATTAAAGTACCTGTCATGTGCTACAAACACAACTAAATATAAAATGCATCTTCAAAACTGTCACAGAACTGAAAGCTGAAAACATCTATTGAAAGCTATTTGACTCCATTACAATATACTGAAGTACACCTGGCTCTGACTCATTTAATATTCTCACAACTCAAAAAATCCCACGTGGAATACAAGGAACAAGAAGCAAAGTATCAAAAAGCTTACAGAAGTTTGAACAGTTAATAACTGATCAGCAAAGAACATACATTTAAGTAACAGGAGGAAAACCTGAATGGAGGCTATGACCCAATTGTGATACTTTGGAGAAGTAGAAGAGGTCCAATATGGACACAGCTGAAAAGTGGATAATCCCAGTATTGCTGATGAATGAAAAGAGTCAACAGCTTCCAAGGAATTTTCATAATTCAGCAACAGCATTAGTATAGTATTCCTTCTGCATGTTGTAAGTCATATATTCCACTAGGTGGCACCTATTTTTCTGTTTCCATTGTGAAACACAGATCCGGTAGGATAAAAAGCATGCTTTTATATTAAAAACTACAGTTGTTGTGTGTCAAAAAGCTACTTTAACAGTTAAGTATCTCAGCACCTCCATTAAAGGTCTTAGGTAATGCCTTGCTGGAACAGAAAAAGGATACTAGTATAGTATTTGATCCCAACAGCAACCACCTGTTTGTGGAAGCTTGTGGAAGCTCACAAATAGGATACGCAGATGAGTGCCTTTTGCTGTGCAACCCAAGTACAAGCATTCCCAACCTTTATGAGTACAAGGAACTCTTTTTACCATCAACACCTTTTCAAGAATGCCACGTTAATTGTAATTTTAGGCTCTTATTTGAGGGGAGGAATGACAAAAAATTATTATGAACTTAATGTGGTAAAAAGAAAAACTGCAGGGTGTGAACATTATCAACCTGTGCAGGAACTGAAATAACAAGACAGAGGGGTATGTCTCCCTGTACACCATTACTCATGCGTTTACCCAGTCAGTCTCCCATCACATCATGGTTTTGCATAGGATATAGAGCAGCTGAAACAAAGCAGGGCAATTAGCTGCAGTTAATATGCAATTTCATTTCTAATTAAAGTTTTCCATTATGCATGGCAGGCCTGATATTGGTATCCCCTGGAGTACCATCCAATTATGATAGTTTTTAATATTATTATATATGTTAAAAATCCTATCACATCACTAAACCAATCTAGCTCAAAAAGTGTTATTTATACAGTTTTAATTAAGATTTATTTAAATCAGCAACATGTGTTAATTGAGATATGCTTTTTTATTTATGCCACTTCTAAACAGAAGGAAGCACTACAGCTGTGGTACGCTAGGAGTCTTGTCGTTTGAAATGATAATTGATTAAAAGGAAGTAGGGAGTTGTCAATTAGAAAGAGGTGGTAGCTTACCCCCAGTGGATAAGTCTTTTCTGGAAATTCCCCAGCTTTTCTGGAAATGACCAAGTTGGTCACGCCTTTTTCATAATGTTATTGATCATGGTATCACAACTTGCCTCCTACCCCACAAACTTTGGGCCAATCATTCTCTGTTAGCCTAAGTTACTGCATTTCTGTGAGGACCTTCAAAACAAATGAAATAAAGACATTTTGCTGTCCTTAAAAAAGGAAAAGCCAAGATTTCAAGTACGTACTTGTTATAGATATGCTGAACTGTACATATACAGAATGCAAACAGAACAATTTTTGGGGCCTTCACAGTAGTCGCACCCGCCCTGTGGAACGTCCTCCCATCAGATGTCAAGGAAATAAACAACTGACTTTTAGAAGACATCTGTAGGCAGCCCTGTATTATTTATAATGTCTGATGTTTTAGTATGTTCTGATATATGCTGTGAGCCACCCAGAGTGGCCGGGGAAATCTAGCCAGATGGGTGGGGTATTATTATTATTAATAATAATACAATAAAGAAGGCTCTAAGAATGAACTTCATCAAGAATAGAAATCATACCTGAGATTTTTAAAAAATAAGTATTTTCCAACTTTAAAGAGATTGCTTTCTAAAGTTTCTTTCTGACCCATTTCTCAAACAATAGTTTAAAGTTCTCACCAAGCTTAAGGGAAACTGTAAGGTCTAAACAGAATCTCTTGAGATCTTTAAGCATTTTACCTTCTCCATCCTATGAATGAGAAGTTATTTGCCCCTGTTACCCACAAAGGCCTTCAGAAACTAGCATTCTGGACAATTAGGCTCCATTTTACCTCTCAAAGAATGAGTGCTATTTGCTGGATGGGAATACAGGCATTTTAAGATAGATTAGTCCCACAACTCAACTGAGATTACAGAGAAATAAGAAGAAGTGGCCATATATTTTGGTACATCTGACACCCAGAAATGAGCATGTTAACCTCTGTACAAATTAAAATGCTCACCATACATGAGGGAAAAAAGTAAAGGCAGTAATCTTTTCCAAGTTCATAACCCAAAATAAATGAGAACAGTAATCTACAACAGATTTCTCATGCATCTTATGCCAAGAGTAAATCAGTATCAACATAAAACACTATTTTCATACTATTTATTAGCAATACTATTGCAGCATTTCACCTTCTGGAAAGTATACAAAACAGTATATACATGGAATAAAGAAAATATGTGAGTGTAAACAGAAACAGAAAGGTGATTTAAGATTCCACTAGTAGGTTTTGGGTGGCAGGAATTCCCATTATCTGTTACCGCGCAACAACTCTTCAAAATAGATTGCATTGGCATGATAAGCAGTTAGTAAGTTTGATGGTCGCTGATACATTTGGTAGTATGAACGAGAAGCTTCTGCATAATGGTCCCGCCAAGCCCGGTAATATGCTCGCCAGTATTCCTCATAACTCCGATCTTCACCCTCAGGGAAAGGAGTAGGTTTGACTTCAGATACACTTTTTAAATTCTTGCTCTTGGAAGGTTTGGTGGTACAACAGAAGCGGCTTTGATTGCTCTGTTTTACATTCTGTTCCTTTATCTTCTGTAGCTGAGGACTCTTTTGGAACTGTGGTGGTTCAGGGACACCACTGAACTGCGAAACACATTTCTGATCTGATGTCAGCGCACCATTGTCTCTTTGTTGTGTATCTGAAGATGCTTTACTATATGACTGGTCCTCCCAGCTAGAGGTGGATGACCCAGAACTGTAAGAGCTACTATCGCTATCAGAGTCTCCTGTCAATACATGAGCTTTTGCAGCATGCAAGCTGGATTCTGTTTCGGTATAAATTCTATTAGTATCACTTTCTGGGTGTTGATGCTGCTCTCCTGGGCCTGTATAGCTTCTTACTATTTCCACTTCTCTCTCTGAGCCTTCTTTAATGAAGTATTCATAATCCTCAATGAACTCCGCCATGCTCCATGTGCTGGTGGACTGCTGGTCCTTAAATGATGATAAGCAAGGGATCTTGGGAAGCATGCTTTTTAATGTTTCCCTGTCCATCTCCTCGTTATGCTTTCCAGAAGTCTGAAGACAAGGCTCTATTTGGCGCTTCTGCTGAGTGATACTATGGGAAGACTGTTGCTTCCTGGATATTTTTGGTTTTGTATCCTCCATTCTTGTTTTAAGTAATTGCTTCTGTTTGAGGGCTTGTTTTGGCTTGGCTGCAACAGAATTTTCACAAACAACAGGAGCACTGGTGCTTGCTGTTGTGTGCTGCATGGTCGCCTCCGGTCTCTTAGCTGGCAACAGAGATGCATGCAGTGAAGCATTGGGATATGGGACAGCAGTGACTTCGACATCCCAGCCTTCAAACTGTTCCATGAGCCCAGGAGGTATAGGTTCTTCAGAAGAGAAAAATGTTATTAGTCAAGAGCAACATACAGTATCTCTTTTCAAAGAAATTCTCCTAATCACAAATATATCTAAGTGACACCGTCATAAAACATGTTTTGAATGCAAGCATTTGATTAAAAGCATGTGCCAGGTGTTTTTACTAGACAGTTTGTAGTTTAAAAATAAAAGATCAATACATACAAAAGTATTGCTATAAGCCAAAAGATGTTACATAATGCAGTAAAATAGAGCTAAAGAATAATGATCCCATAAGCCAATGACTGGGTAAGTCCATCTAAAACAGTCAAATTTCTTCTTTTGACAGCTTCCAAAAGTTAAGGTTTCACAACCTCTCTTGCTGAACTGCTCTGCCAGAAAGGAACATCTTCCTAAATCTATGTTCATCTTGTTTGGAAATATTGTTTCCTGTCCTCTTTAGAGCTTCTCAGTTTTTATACTGTTGAAGGTCACAAGGTTGTCATACTAAGCAGCTCCCTTATTTGACCAAATGCATTATTTATTTAGTGTCTTAATTACTGGGCTATTAATTATATTGTCAATGAATCTAGCTTTACTGGATAGCTCAGGTGGTAAAGCACGAGACTCTTAACCTCAGGGTCATGGGTTTGAGCTCCATGTTGGGCAAAAAGATGACCCTTGTGGTCCCTTCCAACTCTACAATTCCATGATTCTGTGACTTTAAATGATTTAACAACTAAAAACTCTGGTACATTACTTTTCTGAAATAATTCAGTATTTCCACTCAGGAAACAATTAACTAAATATTTAAGATTCAGAATGTGCCTATGGTACAAACCTATACATAGTATAAAAAGAAACCCCACTTAATTTAATGGGAGTTACTCCCAGGTAAGCAAATACAAGACTGCAGCTTAACCACCTGCATCAACTCTGAAACATTTACTATAGCACCATTCAGAAGGACAGGGACAGAGAACTTGTGGCTCACCCACTGTTATTCAACAGCAAGCAGTGAATGACCAGGTGTGATGGGAACTGTACTTCTGGAGGGCCAGTTTTCCTGTCCCCACCTTCCCCGCATAAAGACATGCTCAAATTAATGCACCATGGTCCCACATACACCAGAAACACTTGTACCTGGTAAAGGAAGCAACCGAAGGTTACATTTCTGTGCAATTTTCATCATCATGTTTTCTTCTTCCCCACGGCAGCAATATGTCACTGCTAGCCCTAAAGTTCCTGTGACAAAGCAGAGAGATAAATCAGTTGGAAAGAGTTGTAGATCCAGCACCTGTCACTGCATAGCAAACTCAAAGCAGTATTTACCAAAGCGCCCAGCTCTGCCAATCCGATGCATGTATGTTTCCCAATCCAAAGGCACATCCAAGTTGATGACTAGATTCACCTTCTCAGCATCAATTCCACGGGAAGTCTGAGAGGAAGGATGGGTGAAGTTAAAGGTGGTAGTAAGGAGGAAACAAGCCAAACACAACATTTAGACTTCTTCAGTTGTTCCATGGTACCATGAATAAAATACCGCAGCCTCCCAATCAATTTACGCACATTAAGACACAAAACAAGCCATTTGCTCTAGTTCCGAAGGACTACATACATACATACATACATACATACATTCATTCGTTTATTTATTTATTTATTTATTATTTATTTTACCCCGCCCATCTAGCTGGACTTCCCCAGCCACTCTGGGCAGCTTCTAACAAAATATTAAAATACAGTAACCCATCAAACATTAAAAGCTTCCCTAAACAGGGCTGCCTTCAGTTATCTTCTAAATGCTGCTGGGTGTGTTGCTCAAAAACAATTGCTTCAGCATAGTTTCATTACAGTAAGTGGGCACAATCCACAGAAGATCAGGAGCGTTCAAGGCTCCCTAGGATGCATTAATGTAATTTTGCAATTTAAACCATTCTAATTTCAAGGCCATCTAAATGACACTTCTCTGGGTCTTCCTCAATGAGACTCCTCTGAAAATACTATGCTTTCATTTTTGCTTACAACTGTCTATACAAACCTTAATAGAAATATGCTGGAAGTAGACTAAACTTTGGAAAGACAAGAGCATGGGGAAAATATCTTCATCAAATAGTGGTTAGTATTTTCCTCTTCTCAAGATTGATTTACAACATATTTTAGTGCAAAGCATGTACGGTTTCAAATACTATTGCATTTGTATGTACTAGCACATTTCCCAGAGACATGAGCGCACTAGCTTGGTTGGGAGTTTCTACTTCCTTAAAGTCAGATCTATATGAAGTACATCTATAAACCTTTACACTTTTTAAAAATTCGACATCAGGGTGGAGTGGGGGAACCTCACCAAATCAGTTGAAATCAAGACTCTGCAATGAAACTGCTTGAGTTTGGCCATAGCATCAAGTCGTTGGTTCTGATTCATACTGCCTACAGAAAGACGAACAAATGGAGAAATGAAGACCAGACAACCAAAGTACTAGCAGAATCATTAGGGTAGTGTCTCCTCCACAGACACTTTTCTCTAATCTATCTATTGTACATACATAGTAATTCCTACCAAGCTCAAATGGGCCTTACTCCTAAATTAATATTTATACAACTGCAACTTAAAATAACATACTTACTTACACATGTGAATGAAAACAACAAATTCCACATACAACATTGCTGAAATTAATATAAGAAAAAATTATCAATAGGCCTGCAAACTTGCCTGAAATGCACTCAGCAGGAAAACCTTTGGAAGTCAGTAAATCTGCTAGGTGTTGAGCTCTGAAACAGTGAAAAAGAAAATACAGTAAATGTATTTACAGCATAACACTTCATGACTGCCCCACTCGCCAGCTCCTCAAAACTATCTGACAGGAGTGTATAGCAAATATTTAACAAACAGCTAAACTTAGCAGCATATTGTTCCTGGCATAGTAAGATGCAAGCACAATTGATTTAATCTGGAATCATTTCCCCTTGATTACTTCATCCGCTGTATATATGATGAACTCTTAGTCTTTAAGTCATAAAAATATGGTGTGTGTTTTAAAGGCATGAGATTTTTAGAAATAAATCCTACTGTTTTAATTCAATTCAATACTGCATGACACACTAAACAATAGATGACCAATCTTACAGCCCTAGAAACTCACTAGCTTTACCAACTTTAATGTGCATTGGCTTTCACTTACAGAAACAGGAGCATTGCTATAAAACCCCAAATAATTCATTGTTATTTTAGCTAATCTAGATTTTTTAAAAAACATAAAATACCGGCTATGTAGATTCGAGAAGACCAGGGCCTGGTTGAAAGGAATCTTGCTGAACAGCTCCTGTAAATGCTCAGCCTTCTCCTCAAAAGTCTTATGAGGTAACGGGTGAGAATTCACAACTTTGAAGTACTGCTTCAACCCTAACCAAAACAGGATGGGCTTATATATCATTTGTACAAACAAAAAATCCTTTAAGGAAAGGATACAAATGTAACAATAATAAATGGTTGTCCCAATAGTTCTGGTTAAGTTGTTATATAGAGGATTAACATGGCAGACAATAAATTCAAACCACATATTTATCAAGGTGACAAAGTCTATAACTGGGGTGGTGATTGTATGGCCTTCCAGAAACTGTTGGACTCTCAACTTCCATCAGTCCCAGACAGCATGGCCAATCATCAAGGATGAATTAAAAGCCAGCAACAACTGGAAGGTCATAGGTTCCCCACTACTACTTTAGAATCAAGCATACAACTCTAAGATATTTGGAGGGTTGTGCAGAAATGCAAAGAGCACATCATACATACCAATGAGACTTGGGTCCGTGGGATTCAATCTCACAAAGGTGGGATCTCTCATGTACCTAGTCAAAGAATTAGCCAAGGATTCAGGATAGGTGGCCGACACAGCCAACATTTGCTTATTGGCTGGTAGAGAAGAATAAATCCAACTAAAGAGAAGGGGGGGAGCACCATTTAGAACAAACACTTCAAACTAAATATGTTTCAGAAACAAAAAGATTATAATGATTACTGGTAGGCTACTCTTACTTGACTTGATCCTGGAAACTACCTTCTTCCAGAAGCTTATCTGCCTCATCAAGAATGAAGAGACGAATGCTGGCTGTATTCAGATAGTTCAGTTCTATGAGTTGCTTTATGCGCCCTGCCAACAACAAAAATTGCATTAGGATCTTAAGCATACAACACATCTATCTGAAATAAATATACTTTTGCAAAAAAAATAGTAAACATAGCACCTTGCTAAATATGACTGATTAACTCTCTATGTGCAGTTTTCAAATTCTGCTCTGTAAATATGTTTGCACAGACAGCATCCACTAGTTTTTGTAACACAATACAAGATTTGATAAACACATATCATTTTATTTGTCTCACCAGGAGAGCCAACTGCTATGTGACACTTTTTCAGCCTCATTTTATCTTGGTTTAAAGGGGTTCCTCCAATGAAGACATGACATTCCAAGCCTTCCATCTTGATCCCAATAGTTGTAATAACTGCATGAATCTGAACAGCAATCTCTCTGGTAGGGGCCAAGATCAAAATCTGAAAAAAGGTCAAGCTGTGAATAGACTAGAAGAACAAACAAAAAATGAATACATCATATTTCCTAGATTATTAACCCCTCTGCTCCCGTAACAGCTGAGGGACCAATAAGTGACACTTCTTTGATGGCGTTTTTAGTCAGCTAGAAGCCAGATATCCCCTCAATAAGTGCCAATCACACTTACAAAGCATCCTTAAATATCAGCATAATTCCATATGTAACAGTTATAATAAACTGAGCTTTTGTGTGCATGCACACGAAAGCTCATACCAATAACAAACTTAGTTGGTCTCTAAGGTGCTAGTGGAAGGAATGTTTTTATTTTGTTTCGACTACGGCAGACCAACACGGCTACCTACCAATATCTAGTTATAATAAAGCTTACCTATGAGGGAGCTAGAATGAAACTCTCACTGAATAGCACTGCCCTTGTAAATAATCTTGTTATTGATTACTGACATCACTTCTCTCAAAACTTTACACAAAACTATAATGCTCACCTGCGTAACCAGGCTTTCCAAAATAAGGGAATCAAGTGCAATAGTAGAGAAGACACAGGTTTTACCAGTGCCAGATTTTGCTTGTACAATGAGATCTGAAAAGTAAACAAATAGAAAAATGTCAAGAAGCAGCCAAAACATCACCACCAAAAATCCAGGACAAATGACAAGTAAATTAGGCCAGTCATGTCATCAGCAACCAATTCACTTTCAATGGAACACCGCTCCAAAGCTAAAACCATCCAACAGTCATCCATCTAACAGCGAATAAATATTTACAGTACACCAATCACATTAAAATATATTAAAATAGAGATTAGATGTTTCATCAGTATTATTAGCTTCATCTTGCAACTTTGTGTCTTCCAAGTGACATCTAAACAAACACATAACACAAAGCTCCTATGCTGGTACAAGCACAAATGGGGACCAGGAGTGGGTCTTCTTGCAGTAGCAATTTTCTTGAAGGCAACTTGCCCTTCACTTCTGATCTTTCTCTACAATATGCAGGTGGAAGTAAAATGCTAGGTGTTTGCTTGATTTCTCATCTCACCGCATACCAGGACATGTACAGAGTATACACCACTTCAATCAATAATAAGATTCTCAAAACATCAATTTTAATCCAAAAGTCCTGCACAGACCCAACTTAAATGTTTTATTGTCTGTTTTTCATAGACCATCTCCCTCCATGCCCTCTCACCATACGCCTTTAAAAAAAAATCCACAAAGACAAAAGAAGGCAATGGTTGCATTCGTGGCACATGCCACTTTAGTTTGGCCTGCAACCTACAGCCCAGTTTTGCATATTAGCCACTTAGCTAAGGAGCCTACTGCAATATGCAAAAGGCTCATTGCCTCAGAAAGGCCTCCTTAAACATGCAAGCACAAAGCTCTGGAAGGTAAAATGCCTGCTACAGTGGTACCTTGGTTCTCAAACACCTTTGTACTCAAACAACTTGGAACCCAAACACTGCAAACCCAGAAGTGTGAGAACTTTTTTTGGAAGCCGAACATGCTCCGTTTTGAGTGTTGCGCTTCCAATTTGAGTGCCACAGTTCCATTTTGAGTGTTACGCTGAGGTCTGCCTGTTTTTGCTATTTATTTTGTGTTTTTGTAGCTCTCTTTTTTGTTTTTTTGACTGTGTGGAACCCAGTTCAGCTACTGACTGACTGATTGATTGTGTGACTGAGGTACATTGTTTATTGCTTATAGGGGTTGTTTTTAAAAGCCTGGAACGGATGAATCCATTCTGCATGACTTTCTATGGGAAAGCGAGCATTGGAACAGACTTCCGGAACGGATCAAGTTTGAGGACCAAGGTACCACTGTACCTTCTACAGCCCACATTGCTCCACTGCCTCAGCAGCATTTTTCTTCCCAACGCAAGTTATTGGCCTGACTTCTGACACTCTCCTATCCTTTGGCACAAAGACTCTACACCCAGGGCCGGCCCAAGACATTTTTGCACCCGAAGCCAAAACCCCAATGGCAGTCCATTCCCTGCCAGGGAAGGAGTGGAGATCTACACAAGGAACAAGGGCGAGGAGAGAGAAAGATCCATATCGGGATCTGCTGACCCTGGGGATCCTGCCGCAGAAGGCGACGGCCTCACCTGCCCTCCCAATCCCTCATCCCGCCTCACCTAGGCCGCAGCGCCCCAGCGGGATGGCTTTGAGCTGCACGGGGGAAGGCCTCAGGAACCCGGCAGCTTTCAGCCCCTCCAGTACCGGGGCCGACAGCAGCAGCGACCCGAAGTCTTCGGGCCCTTCGTGCAGAAGCACGTCCCGGGTACGGAGCCAGCTCTCAGCAGGAGCCACCTCGGGAGCCGCCATCTTGGAAAAGAGAGCGGGAACCCTGGGAAAGCGTCGGGAGAAACGAGGGGCGACGAGACCTTGCGGATGTGACGACAGAGGCGCGCGCGCCGAACACACACACAAAAAAAGATACGGCGCGGTGGGCGGGGGGGCGGGGGAGAGATAATTGGATGGCTGAAAGAGGACCGAACCATTGAGACAGGGGTGGGGGTGGAGTGAGCGTAGGTCCTTTAGGCTGCGGGCGGAACCAAGCAACCATTCTTTGTGGGGGGGGCTGCACCTAGGCGGGAGAAATAAAGGGCTTATCTAAGGCAGCGTCAAGCCTCAAGATGGGTGGAAAGGAGGAGGAGGCGGCGATCGCGGGCTACTTCCATCTATATACTGCCTGAAGCCTGAAGCTCGTGTTTTCATGGCAGAAGCCCCCGTTGCTGCCTCCGTTTCACTTCCTTTTCAGGCTTCTTTCCAGTGTGTCTTTTTCTCGATTGGAAGCACCTGCGGGCAGAGACCTGCTCTCTTTGTTTCTTAAGCATGGGATCTAGCTTTTATTATTTATAATAATAAACTATATATATAGTTTTTTTAATTTTTATTTTTCTGCTGTGGTTCTTGTATTGATGTTTTTTCTTGTTTCGTTTCCGAATTTTTTGTAAGCTGAATTGGAATTTGATAATAAAGAGCGGGATCAGTGTGTTAATAAAACGAACATTTGGCCCTCGATTAATAAAAATCATAAATAAAATGCAGTGATATATATATATATCAGCTAGAGACTTCTACATTTTAAGCACACATAGTTTGGGAATGCTGGGTAGAAGATCCATTGAGAAGTTGGGAATTACTTCTGTGTAAAGATGAATCGGATTGGGTACCGATCCTAAAATTCCTTGGGAGTAAAACCTACAAGCAAATGGGACTCATGTGTAAAGTTGTATAGGATATGATTAACTTTTGCAAGGAGTGATATACATGGTGATGATTGATCACCATTTGCTAGTAGTCAATAAGGCTCAACAGAACTCTTTGTTGATAAAATCCACGTCATAATTTTGTTTGTTCAATAACAATTGCACATGCTGTTTCTTACCAGAAGAGGGTGCACCCTGCTCAGAAACGCGTCTTTTCTAAAGCTGTGCACAACAAAACTTCCCGTTCTGTATCAGTTTATGAGCAAAGAAACTGCATTCTTACTTCAAAAATCATAGAAGACTTCTCATCATGGGTGCAGGCCTGGACCAAGCAGGGGAGAGAGAGCTGGCATGTGTCCCAAGCAGCAGGTTGGGCAGTGGGGCAGCAAAATTATCAGCTTGTCGTGCCCACTCCTGTGTGTGCACAGACTCTCAACTTTGCCAGGTGGGGTGGGGCAAAAGTTTGCAAGGATGAACGTGGGGCAGACTTCCAAGTCTCCCATAACCCTCCTTTTAGGCTCCACAATCAGGGCTTGAAAGGGGTGGGTGTGGGGAGTCTTGGAAAACCTACCCTGAGCTGATCTCTGTGTTGAAAGGGATTGGTGCTGAGCAGGCTTTTTGAGCCTCCCCACTTTGAAGCTCTACAGTGGTACCTCGGGTTACAGACGCTTCAGGTTACAGACTCCGCTAACCCAGAAATAGAGCTTCAGGTTAAAAACTTTGCTTCAGGATGAGAACAGAAATCTGGCTCTGGCGGTGCGGCAGCAGCAGGAGGCCCCATTAGCTAAAGTGGTGCTTCAGGTTAAGAACAGTTTCAGGTTATGTACAGACCTCCCGAACGAATTAAGTACTTAACCCGAGGTACCAGTGTACAGGATTTCAAAGCCTCCCCACTCCTTGAAAAGCCTTCCTGGTATGAAGCCAAACCCTGGAAACTATAGTTAATTTAAACAACAAAAAGATTGATGATCCTGAATTGTCAAACCATAGTTTTAAGTTAGGCTGCAATCCTATACCCACATACGTAGGAGCACGTCCCATTAGCTTTAATTAGACTTACTTTTGTGTGCACATTATAGGATGGTGCAGTTAGTCTTTTAAACGAGCTCTAGTTGTGTCACACGATGGTATGTACTGTGTAGTTTGCCCCTTGTATATGGAGGTGGCGGTTAGCAGTGAACACTTCTTCCATATTTTATTTCTTTTTCGCATTCCTTTTGATTTGGATATATTTATACAAGTGAAATTTACATAGCATAGACTGTATGCATTGGGCAAGCATGTCATGAACAGGGAAGAGAAAGGGTTCTTTTTGTAAGGTATACATTTTTTAAACTTATTTAAAATTTAACTTACAATTTTGTTGTGCACATTGAATATGGATGTACAGTAGATTAAAAAAACAATTTTGCTTGGTTTTTTTAATAAATATGTGCAACCTGTTTTTCCAGAGAGTGAAACACAAGTGCACTCCTAGGAAAAATCTATATAGCCTCTTTTCCCCATAAACTATCCAATCTTGTTAACAGAAAAGTTTGAAACAGCTGTTTTGGGGTTTGCGCAGTTTCTTTCTCCTGTTTCACTTAATGTAATGAGCAGCCGCTCTGTGATGTCAGCTCATATTTAAAGTTATGGGTGAGCTGGGAAGTGAAGAAAGAAAAATTTTGCCAGGCACAATTCTTGTGTCCCTATATCTTTTGTTGGTGGTGGTCCTGGTGTTGGCTGTGGAGGAAAAAACTTAACAGACCTAAGTTCTTAACAATGCAATCTATACCTGTCTGTTCAGTAGTGAGTCCCATTCAGTACAGCGGGGCTTAATCCCAGGTAAGTGTACATATGCCTTCATGTTTTCACCTCCATGGATGGAGCTGCACAGCCCATGGAGATTGTGCAATCAGTGGCTACTAGTCATAATGGCTATGTGCTAACTCTAGGATCAAAGGCCACATACCTCTGAAATAATACCAGTTTTTAGGGATCAACAGCAGAAGGGGGCTGTTCCGCTCATGTCCTGCTTGTGTGCTTCCCATAAGAATTTGGTTTGCTGCTGCAGAAAGCAGGACTCTAGACTGGGCAGTCCTTTGGCCAGAGCTACCAGATCCTGAAGCTGAGGCTCCAATGCTTTGGCCACCTCATGAGAAGAGAAGACTCCCTGGAAAAGACCCTGATGTTGGGAAAGATGGAGGGCACAAGGAGAAGGGGACGACAGAGGACGAGATGGTTGGACAGTGTTCTCGAAGCTACCAACATGAGTTTGACCAAACTGTGGGAGGCAGTGGAAGACAGGAGTGCCTGGCGTGCTCTGGTCCATGGGGTCACGAAGAGTCGTACATGACTAAACGACTAAACAACAACAACCAGGACTTCTCTTACATTCTTATGTTAGTCCGTGCTGCTTGCAGAATTGCCTTCTTATGTGGCGTGCATGAACTACAAATCTCTTGGGCTCTGCTCTAGCTTAGCGTCACAAGTCTGTCAAAGTGCTTTTGAAATTAATAGTTGGTTTCATTTCCAGGAATAACCAACCAACAAACAAAAAACATTTGCTGCTACCCGAACATCCGTTGTTCATTCATTCATTCATTCCTGTCAAGTTCTCAGTTTGGCATAAGATCCGTTTTTTATGTGGAACATGAGGTGAAAGTGTTCAGAAAACATACCCTTATATTCTGCTGCATCTGCCGAAAAAGGGCGAACACATATATCCCTTCAGTAAACTACAAGGAACATTTGATTTGCAAATTTTCCTGGTCAGGAGTAACTGCAGTCATGTATGACTGGGACATAAAAGCACTTCCCTGTAATTGAAATTCCACAAATGGAGCAGGGAGGGAGAAACCCGCTCTGAGCAGCTGAAATGATTAGTTATACCTTTTAGCAAAAGGGCGTGATCCCTCAGGGTAGCGGACCCGGTTTATAGTCTTCTTTATGAAAACAACCTCTGTTCATTCTGCTCCAAGGCAATGCGATAAATAACCTTGCCTATTTGGCATACAGTGTTACATACAGCCCGATACGTAATTTAACACTGATGCAAACAGTGTTATCTGTTAGCTAGGGAAATTGTGCTATGGCTTCAAAAGCAAGGAGGTGGGTTTTAATTGACATAGTGATTCTGAAATGCAACTGCCATTCATATCAGTGATTGCAGGGAGGGGGGAACCCTTTGCTCTTGGTTAGCAGACAAGAGAAACCTGCAATAAAATGCTGCAGCGTGGAGTGCACCTCTTCAGGGTGCTAGCCGGCCCATTTCCAGGGCACTCCATTGCATTTCTCCTCCCACCTTCCTGCTCCACAATAGGCACTCAGCATTGTGTGACCACAAGAGCATATTCTGTCTTCATTAGGATGTTTTGGGGTCCCTCATAGGGGTTATCCTCCCTGTTTTGTTGTGTGTCTACAAATCTTGGAGTTCATCCAAGCTTGCTAATACCTTCATCTTGCGCATGAGTGGTGCCATTTTGGCTATATATGGAGTTTTATTCTGAATAGATCCGCTGAAATGAATGAACATGACAATGTTATGTCCATTGATTTCAGTAGGTCTACTCTTAAGGTCTACTAAGTAAACTTAGTAAAAGGTAAAGGGACCCCTGACCATTAGGTCCAGTCGTGGCTGACTCTGGGGTTGCAGCGCTCATCTCGCTTTATTGGCTGAGGGAGCCGGTGTACAGCTTCCGGGTCACGTGGCCAGCATGACTAAGCAGCTTCTGCCGAACCAGAGCAGCGCACGGAAATGCCGTTTACCTTCCCGCCGGAGCAGTACCTATTTATCTACTTGCACTTTGACGTGATTTCGAACTGCTAGGTTGGCAGGAGCAGGCACCGAGCAACAGGAGCTCACCCCATTACGGGGATTCGAACCGCCGACCTTCTGATTGGCAAGTCCTAGGATCTGTGGTTTAACCCACAGTGCCACCCACATCCCTAGTAAAACTTAGTCAGCTACCATTCAGGGAGTTATATGAGGCCAAATGTATACCAGTTATACTGTTTTTGTTTTTAAAATATTTTGATTAAAAATTTGGTAGACTTTGGCTGCTATGCAGCATATACTTACTTAGAAGTAATCAATGCATGCAAGAAGTCCTATTTTCTGTCCCTGGCATCTCCAGTGGGATTGGAGGCAACCTAAGCCATCTTTACCCATTAGACTGTTGAAAGTAACTGTTTCATATCTTCAGGCCATTCTTTCATTTCATTGTGGCATTTTATAGAATTAGCCATTCAGGGTTTCTAACTGCAAAATTAAGTATGGATTACATTAGCTTGGGATATATATATATTGTGTGTTCTGTTAAGCAGCAATAAAGATAATTGGTTCCACTTTTGCAAGTTGTCATAATAATCTGGCACTTCAAAACCGAATAAAAAGCAAATTTTGGCTTTGACTTTTGGGCGAGACTTGTTTGAGGAAATAGTTTTAAAAAATCAAACCCAGATATTTCTGCCTATGGATTTGTGTCTGCATTGGAAATAGTGACACACCAATAGAAAAGTGGCAACCAGAGCAAGCACTGGGAAAGATAATCATTCCTCTCACAGACATGTGATATTACAGCTAATTTAGTAACTGATATTCTGTTGGAGGTGTCACGGATGTCAACTTGGCAACCCTGCAAGCTTCCTAGAGGGGGTTGTTCAAGTAATTGCTTCCTCCTTAAACAGGGTTTGCCAAACCCTAACCCCTCAAACGCAGTTGACACCATTTGCATAATATGCACTCCAAGTGGCCTAATCATGCATTATGTACAAAATTAATCTGTCTGATTTGCATAACTTATTCGGACTGATTCGTTCCACTTCCACCAAATACTACAAGCTGTGAGAAAAGCAGAAGTGAAATATGCTTTAACCTGTTTTGTTGTTTAATGCCTGTTTATGCTCACAGTTGGCCTGTCAGAAATAAAACAGGGTATATTCAGCTAGGGCACATACGCATATTTCTGACCTCATAAACTGCTCCAGCAACACCAGAAGCAGTCTTTCCAGATGCTACCTCTTGTCTACCTGGCATTACTAATATCACACATGAACTGAGAGGTGTAACACAGTATCCTCTGTTACCTACTCAGGCGAATTGCTTCTCTTGGCAGTTACAACAAAAGGGAAGCAAGACAATCAGATTCAGGCTTGATGCTATTGTACAATGACTGGCAGGCTAGCCTGGGATCCAGGAGGTCCTGGGCCAACTCAGCCCTGCACCTGCACTTGCAGTTTCCCATTTTTGCTGTTTTCACTGTTCCCACTGGCAGAGGATGCTTTGAGTGGATTCTTGCCCACTCACACATTTGGCAGCTGGCAAGAGGCCAGCTGATTTGGGAGAGCTGGGTAGTCACCTCTGCCTAATGCAACCTTCAGATCCAGTCTGGGAGGGTTGCTCTGTCCCTGTTTTATTGTTTACTGATGGACAACTGTATTGTGTTTTATTTGTATTGTATTGGCATTGTTCCAATACAATTGTTCCATTTTATAATGGGTAGTGGACAGATAACAAATAATGGATAGATAACACACACACACACACACACACACACACACACATGTATATATGCCTTCAGCACCAACAAATCCAAGACATTCCCGAATCGTAGCATGCATCCATGATTTAATAGGAGGATGAATATGCTCAAGTAGATTTTGCCTCCATTGCTAGTATCCATGTAGCACTCATACAGGTTGATATTTGCAAACCAGCTCTGGGGATTTAAAAGCACAGGTCCCTCAACTTATGCATTCAAATCCTCTAGTAGATGGCTTTGAAATCCTTAGCCACGGTGTTTCATGTTTGAGGACTCACCAGTCTAGTTTCATAACTGTCATTTAAATATCCAAGAAATCAAGACTAATTCCGTGAGGCTGTGTATCTTTAAATCCTCTTTAAGGTTTTTTGTTATTATTTTTAAAAACCACAAGGTTGAAGTGTCTTTAAAATTCTGTTCATGTAGAACAGGTGTGGGGAACTTTAGGCCTACTGGATGTTGCTGAACTACAACTCCCATCATGCCTGGCCATGAGTCATGCTTGCTGGGGCCAGTGGGAGTTGTAGTTCAGCAACATTTGAGGAGACAAATGACGGAAGCCAGCCGTCACAAATGGCGCAGTTTAGCATAAAAAAAAGACACAGAGAGCCAGCAATATTTTCAGGATGGTATGAGCAGCTCCTTTCGAACTTCTCTCCTCTCCGGTATCTTTTATTATCCTTTGTTCTCTCCTGTCACATGGCCGTTTGCCAATGTCTCACGTTACCTACATCCGGTCATGGCTTTAACCCACCCATCGCCATATAAGGTTATACACTTAATACACTGCAAGGCACGGACATCCAGGTCACCGAGGTCAGCGAGGCACCAGGTGGTGCTACAAGCCTTTGCCATGACTTCATGGCTCCCACAGACAAAGGTTCACCACATCCAATGTAGAACAAATCCCTAGTCTACCAGGCATACAGTATTGTGGCCAAGCCTTCATGTGGCAGTCTGGAAGTGCTGTTGGCCTCTTTGAAGCAAAGTAGAGCATCCCAGTGGAACTATAGTTACATGTTTACAGGGCCTCCTGACAGTCACCTATGATACAGTATGCAGGGAGCATACTGGAGCCTTTAACAACTGTGTAGCATGCAGAAATTCTACAATTTAAGACTGGAAATGCAATTATGGGGAAAGTTCTAGCTTTTCACATTTTTTTCTGTCAGATATTTTATTATGTGTGCGGACACTTATTTGTTTTTGAACCCTCCAGTCCATCTGCAAAAGAAGATACAAATTGCATATGATACAAAGCCTATGCAAATCTTGTGTCCTCATTTGTGAGTGACTGAAGGACCCAATCCACATATAGTAGGCCTAGAAAATCCTGTTGGCACCCCAGAACAGAAGTAGTGATACACATCCCACTGAACGGGAGGAGGCATGTATAGTAACACAACTGTTTATTAAATTAACACTAAATATGGGTGTCAAGATGGCATCCTTATTGGCCACAATGACAGATGCCTTTGTTACACCCCATTTGGATTACTGTAATGAGCTCTACATGGGGCTGCCTTTGAAAAATGCTCAGAAAGTTCAACTGGCTCAAAGAGCTCCAGACAGATTGTTAACCAGGGCTGGTTATAGGGAGTAGATGACTCTTGCTACAAATGCTCCACTGACTATCAGTTTCCATGCACAGTTCAAATGCGGGTTATGACCTATAAAGCCCTACATGTCTTACATCCAAGCTACCTAAAAGACTGTATTTCCTCATACAAACCTGTCCATGTTTTGAAAAATTCAGGGGATTCTCTTCTCTCGCTCCCACCACCTTCACAGGCACGCTTGGTAGAGATGCAAGAGAGGGGCTTTTTGGTGGTGGCTTCTCCCAGACAACTTTGGAACTCCCTCCCTAGAGAGGCTAAACTGCCTCCCTCCTTACTGTCATTCTGCTGGCAAGTGAAGACATTCTTGTTCCAACTCTATCATTTGATGAAAGGGCTGGTACCGTGTTGTGTTTGTTGTGATTGTATGTTTTTAATACTAGATAGATAAATAGATAGATAGGCAGAGAAATAGATAGATAGTTTTAATACTATCAGTGTTTATTTGTTTTTAAACAATTGTTCTTTCTATGTTTTTAGTAGTTCTTGTTCTTCTCTGTAAGCACCCTAGAGTTCCTGTCAGGTAAAAAGGCGGAATAGAAATAGTAGATCAATAAGATACCACAGTCTCATATTTGTTGCTTCAAAGGATTGAAAAATGTACTCCTAGTATTGTAGACCCTGCCAGTCATAATTACGCCATTTATGATTAGGGTACTCTTGAGAGATTTCATTCTCTCATACAGAATAAAACATCTCAAGCCAACTAAGATCAATCTTTCAGATTGCATGAAATCCAGGACTGTAGGGCTCTCATGTCCAAACAGACCATTTGCAGTGGAGAAGAAATTCATAAGTGCATAGCCATCATGCCAGACCATTATTCTCTCTCCTCGCTACCTCCCAATGGCTCTTTTTATTGCTGATTTCTTTTATTCTGTGTAACCTAAGAATCAATCCTGAGGGTTGATGAGCCTGTTTTTGTATCTGCTTTAGAGTCTTCACCTTTTGAAAATGTTACCCTGAGACATTTTAGCCTTTAGTAGCAATTTATAATGCAATTAAATTTCTGCTCCCATTTTTTTACTATGTGCCTTTTCTTGTATGCTGCATCTCGGAATTATCCCAATTATATTTCTGTTCACAAAACATTGCATATTCTGTCTCACCAATGTACTTACTGGGTTGTTGTTGGGTTTTTTTAATAAAAAAATCTGTACAACCTCTGTAAATGGTTGCGAAGGTTGCTATTTACAGTTTCAAACCCCATCGCCCCCACCCTTCACTCTATTCCCCATCGTGTTCAAGACAGTGTGTGCTCACTGTGTACTCCTGGACCCTCTTCAATCTCCCCTTCCCTATAAATGAGGGACCCAGGCACAGTCTTCACACACTCCCTTTTGTATTGCCAAATGTTTCTTAGCAGCATCACAACCACAGCACCAGAATAACCAGAAAAATGCTGGACTACAAGGCAGTACAAAGAATGAGCCAGCAGTAAATCACACCATTCAAAGTTGGAGTTAACTCTTGATTAGCAAAAACACGGTCTCCACAGACTTGGCCTAAAGAGCACAGCAGCTCATTCCTGGTGGGTCTTTCTCCATGAAATCAGTTGCCGAGACTGAAAGTCAGTCCACTCCTCCCCAGAGTCATCTAAGTCCCCTCCTCTCCAGGGCTTTCCCCAAACAATAGGAGACTGTGCCTGTGTGCAGCCAATTTGTCCTCTGTCCTTTTCATGCCTCTCTTGGTTCTGGGGCACAGGATGGGAGATGAGCTTGTCGCAGCACATGACTCTTCACCAGCCTGACTCATCTCTGCCTCGACCTCCTTCCTCCCAGTCACCTGCTTCAGCCTCTGCATCTGATTCTGGACTTGTCTCTGCCACTGACTCTCCCAGCTCACTGAACCCTGTTATCTCTTCCGCTTCTGACACCTTCTCTTCCCAGTCTTCTCCATCTGACCACTCATCGCTGTCCCACCACCAGCCCCCCGGGCTCTGAGCCTTTCCCCTTTAGTGGTTCCCCAGCTGGTTCCTCCCACCAATAATACTCTGGTGGCAATCTGGGATAACCATAATAATAATAGAAAGCTTAAAAAGAATGAATGGCATAAACTTTATTCCACAATGGAATACAGGGTTCATATTTCTACCAAAAACACCAAGTATTTATGAATGCTGCCAAAATACTCATATTTAGTGGAAATGTGCCAACCATGAGACTGTTTTGCATGCTTTTAAAATAAAATTATCAGACATGTAAACAAAGCAGAGATTCTTCTCTCTGTTCCACAGTGAAAAGGGACAGCAATGGAGTTGTTGCTGCGTCCTTGCTGATTCCCCAAGCCCATCTGTCTGATCTATGCTTACACAAATCTACATGAGCAGAGAGCTCCATTAAAGTCAATTAGGCAACATATTGACACAGGAAGGCTGCAGAAAGCATGCAGGAGCTCAGATCAAGTTACTCAACTGGACTTGTGCACACGCTGGGATGAAGGTTAGCTTTCCTGCTGCTGTCTCTCTTGTGACCTTGATCAAGCTGCTGAGGCCACTACCTTTAAAGTATGGGGAAGGGTCGTAGCCCAGGGACAGAGCATCCACTTTGAAGGCAGAAGATATCAATCCCTCACATCTTCTGAATCCTTACCAGGGCAGAGCTACTTACCTGGAGAGAGATAATGCATCTTCCGTTGTCCACGTTTAAACTTCCAGTTTAATGTGTAACATGTGCAGCTACCTTTGAAGAGTTTTAAATTGCATTTAATTCAGAATTCAGCAACAAGAGGAAGATCCACAGTAATTCAGAGTATTCCAGAGTTACAGTATTCCTGTCAAGATAGGCAGGCAGCCAGTATCTGTACTTTTCAGAAACAACTGAAGACATTTTTCTTTCAACAAGCTTTCCCAGGTGTTTGGCTAGGCCTCCATCATAGGGGTCTATTTTGTATTGTTTTAAAATTTACCCGTTGTTTTTTTCTGTGTTGTTTCAAAACCATTTTAGCTCTTTTATTGCATTTTGTGCATCACCTTACCTGAGACGTGTGTGTGGAATGCAATGATAATGATAAAAATAATGCATTCTTTTTTCCCTTTATATATATATATAGAGAGAGAGAGAGAGATTCTTCCATTACAAATACATGATATAATAGTCACAGAACAAACTTTACATGTATCACTCTTACAGTGGTTTCCAGTGAAAATTAAATCAATAACCCCTCTAAAAAACCCAGCCCCCAAATATCAAATAACCTACACCATTTTTTATCCTCTATACTACTTAAACGATATCAGGTCACAATGTTTATTTTGCCTTTCTTTTCATAAGTTATATGTAGATGGTGGGTCTCCCAGGCCATCAGCACCTTTATATATTGAATAAAACAATACCAAGTGTTGACAAAGTTGTCTGAAACTGTTTGTTTCTTTGAGTCTTTTTAAACACTGAGTGATTTCCCCCCATTAAGGCTGTATACCAGATCTTTTGCATCCAATGTTCCAAAATGAAATAATTTGCAGTTTTCCAGTGTTGACCTATGGTTTGATGTTCTAGAAAGGTGATTAGATTCCTTTAATTGCTATTTCCCCAGGCTTTTAACCCTTGCAGGATACTCACACACACACTGCCTACCATATATTTTTGAAAGTGGTTTGTCTATCAGTCTGCCTATTTTCTATGCATTCTATGCATATCATCACCGAGTTTAACATGATGGTTCTTGTTTTTGGAGGAGCCCGTTTTTATCCATGTTTGGATGGGGCGGGCGCCATTTTGAATCTAGATGGCAGACCAAAGCATTCCAGAATACACTTATTTTGATGCCTCTGAAGATATTGTCACCCCATGTGAGCCACCTGCAGCTCTCCAGGGCTGTAAGGTGGGGGGCACTGGGTGGGAAGGAGAGATAGACAACCTCTGCGAAGAGCAGCCTAGGGCTGTTTGCAAAAGGGCTTTTGAACAGCCCTGCACTGCACTTTTGATGTGCTTGTTCCCACCAGAAGAACACACACATACTGAGCTGAATTGAACCCTCCCTTCACTAGATGGTGAGTCGAAATCTTGCTAGAGGCATGGGGCTGCTCTGCTAGCGTGTAACCTGAAGTGAACGTGCTGGGGAAGCAAACTCCAGCACACACACCCTAAGAAAAAATCCTGGGAACTATAGTTTGCCCTTCACAGAACTACAATTCCCAGCACCCTTAATCTACAGCTCCCATGTTGCTGGGGAGTGCTTTAAATAAATAGAAGACATCTGAAGGCAGCCCTGTTTAGGGAAGCTTTTAACATCTGATGAATTATTGTATTTTAATGTTTTGTTGAAAGCCACCCAGAGTGGCTGGGGAAACCCAGCCAGATGGGCGGGGTATAAATATATTATTATTATTATTATTATTATTATTATTATTATTAGTGGTGCCCATAATTGTCTTCGCTTTTGAAATACGTTGCTTTTGGAACTGCAGAGCTGCTGAGGGCAAGGGCCCTGGATCTTTGCCATTCCTCATCCAATAGCATCCCTTTCATATGTCTTTGGTTTAGGTTATTCCTTTTTCTGAAATGAGATAATCATCTCCTACTCCCCTGAATCTTAGCTTGAAACTATTGAGTCCTCTTTGGTGTCATCTAGGATTCATTTACAGGGCAGCAGTACGTGTGTTTTAATATCTCCATGGTGACTATTTTCACTTCTCCAGAATCAAAGCACTAGAATGAAAAGAGGCCATTGAGTCTGACATGAACATGTCCTCCATATTCATCATCAAAACGAATGTCTCAGAGCATCTCTGGCATCCATTTTCTTTATGAGAAAGGCACTGTAATTTGCCCATCAGTTGACAAGGTTTTAGGGCAGCACTTAACATCCCAGTTGCTCTGACAATTGGCAAAGTGTTTCATTTTTCCCAGCAGGACTAATATAAGAAGCTGTTACAGATGATGGTATAAAAAGGGTGTAGTGCCTCCATTTGCAATGTGCCTCTTCCATTGACAGCAGGGGAAAGGGAGGGGATGAAATCTCAAGAGTGCCCAAGAATAAAGAATTTATTGGCCCAACATGTTTCAAATTAAAATTCTTCAGGGGCACTACCAATAAGAACAATGAACATTATTTATAGTGTCAATTGTCATTAATAGCCATTATACAATCTCTAGGAAACTTCAATTATCATTAAAATATCAATAATAAAGGGAAAGTACAGAAAATATCTTGTGATAATTTTGTTTATATAAATAGCTAGGGGGCAGAAAAGGCTTCATAATCCTTAAGTTTTACACACACAAGAACACACAGATAAATGTAGATAAATTGATATGATAAATAATGCCGAAAATGTTGCACATAGTTTATAAATGTCTTTATCTGGTATTCGCATAAGCTGGTATATTTGTATGGGAGTAAAGGTGTCCCCCACCCCAAACAAAATCGAATGGGAATAAGAGGTTAAGAAAAGGAGAAATGCCTTTGACCTCCCCTCTTCTGCCATCACAAGCCCAGCAGAAATTTATATTTGGTGATTCCTGCACCTCAGATTCCTCCTCTCCTGCCTGCCTCAGATTGCCCTGCCCATGAATCTACATCACTATAGAATAAAAATATTGTCAATGTAACACAACCAAACGGGAAGTGATGACATTCACAACAGTAAATGCTACATTTTATAAATTATTTTTATTCACTATCTAAATTTCTTGACCCCTTTTGTCACCTATAGTGGAGCGGTTTCCAGAATTAAACTATCAGTTGTTACAAAAATACATAAAAAGCAGCCAAAAGGTACTGAGAACAGACAGTGGCCTCACTGCTTGACCCCAGATGCCTGGCACATAAGAATGTTTTGACTTTGACTTGATCTATCAGGGTCTCTGACATCTGAACTTCTGGTTTTTACTTTCCTATACTTTATTAGCCACCTTTCCAGGGAGAAACGCTGCTCACAGAAAAGTCAGTAATGTATTCTTGGTCAATCCAGCAAAGGAGATCCATGAGCAGAATCAGGTTTCTGTCCACAAGGTGTGGTCTTGCAATATTAGTCTTGGTGGTCCCATAGAATTTCTGGTGTAGAGGTGGATGTGCCTACTAATTCAGGGCCTGCTAATGGTTACCTGGGACGCGGGTGGCGCTGTGGGTTAAACCACAGAGCCTAGGACTTGCTGATCAGAAGGTTGGCGGTTCGAATCCCCACGACAGGGTGAGCTCCCGTTGTTCGGTCCCAGCTCCTGCCAACCTAGCAGTTCGAAAGCACGTCAAAGTGCAAGTAAATAGGTACCGCTCCGACAGGAAGGTAAACGATGTTTCCGTGCGCTGCTCTGGTTCGCCAGAAGCAGCTTAGTCATGCTGACCACATGACCCAGAAGCTGTACGCCGGCTCCCTCGGCCAATAAAGCGAGATGAGCGCCACAACCCCAGAGTCGGTCATGACTGGACCTAATGGTCAGGGGTCCCTTTACCTTTAATGGTTACATGCATGCAACAGAGTTGGATTAAGGCCATGTGGTTCCCACCAGGTTATATCCTGAACATTTCTCAAAACAATTAAAGCAGAATGAATTCCGTAGTGAAAAGAACATCTTTATTTCCAAGGCAAACATCAACGAACACAATTCTTCCAAAGCAGTAAACTTCTGATGATGCTCTTTAAAAAAAAAAGACTTGGTAAAATTTTTCCAAAACATTAAAGAAGGTCAACTTGTTTGCATTAACATGGTCAGCAAATCTGAACTTCACGGTTGTTGTTGTTGTTGTTGTTGTTGTTGTTATTCCATAGGACCATGGGAAAATAGATTCATAATTACCGTATTTTTTGCACCATAACACTCACTTTTTTCCTCCTAGAAAGTAAGGGGAAATGTCTGTGAGTATTATAGAGGGAATGTCTACGGGTGGCATGCCTACGGATTTTCCTCCTCTAAAAACTACGTGCATGTTATGGTCTGGTGCGTGTTATAGAGCGAAAAATACGGTACTCAATTAAATCACTAGTCAGATTGTGGCAGCCAAAATAGATCAGGAGACATAACACTGAACTATAGAAATTATGGTTAGTATTTTGTCACCTCTTGGTAGCTTTTCTCAGCTGCACAGCCTTAACGGTTTGGAATCTATATAGCTTCGGACCTGGGTACCTTAAGGACTACCTCACTCCTACAAGAAGCTGTGGGATCATACTCAGAGGACTTGAGTATAAGGGGTCATATTTTTCTTTACATTTCTAGTACTATTTCACTAAAACTGGGAAACCTCTGGCCGAGAGGTCCAATGTGTTCTTTGGACTCTATTAGCAAGGCTATTCCTTGCTAATCTCCTACCAGACATTTAATTAATTAATTAATTAATTAAGGCAATTTATATACTGCTTCATTGCAATAGTCTCCAAGAGATGTACAACAAACTCATGCTCATCAGCAATCACTGGGACATTCTAAAAAGACTTAAATAAAGTCACCAGAGCCACAAAATCCTGCATCACATTGCTTGTCTACACTAGACATGCTGATGCTGCAGTCTGCATCCTATTAAGCCCTCCTCACGACCATCACCACAAATGCCCGGGGAAAATGTAAGAAACACTTAAATGCAACAGGCTGGCAACAACTTCAAGTGGATGCTCCCTAAAGACTGAATGAAGGATGGCAGTTCCAAGGAAAGTGGACTAGCGTGGAAGCAATTATATAAGCAAAAGCACATTGAAAGTTTTAATTTGTGTACACACGATCTATCCTGGACACACACCCAGAGTGCTGGCAACTTAACTGCTGGCAACTTAACAAATGAGAGCCCTGGGAAGGCTGTGCAATGAATCAGAAGGCACAAAAATGCAAAACAACACTTCTAGCAGCTGAGAGATGCACTTTATTCTGATAGAAATAGCTGAGTCATGCTAGGTGAAAAGAACACTTTGAAAAATGTGGCATTGTCTCCCAGGAATAGTCATTCTCACAAGTTTTAAAACTGAGATGGATAGGTTTCTGAAGAGCATTGTATAATCAGTGTTCATCTGATGACTCAGGGTCTGCTGCAGCCGAGGACACTGGAGATGTGCTAAAGGATACCAGATGAAAGGAAGTGGTGCTAAAAAGTACTACAATAATTTGGGGTTGGGGGACAGCAGCTGTTATGAATTGACACAAAGATTGCTCTTTCCCCTCCGCAGTTCTAGCAGGCGTGATCTGGGTTGAATCAACACTAACCCCAGCGTCTGCGTCCCAAACCAAATCAAACAAAAGCAAAGGAGGAAAATGTTTTTCCTGCTCATGGATCACACAGCTCACTGGTTCTGCAAATTATGCATGAGGGCCTCAGAACGATGCTCTTGCCAGTTGCCAGGTGAAGCCATTTCCTGTGGGCATTAAGCTGGACAGCTTAATATTTGCTCAACGCAGATTTTAACACTTGAAAGAACACATATACTTTTTGAAGCATCTGATTTTTATTTTTAAAAAGAAGGCTGGTGTGCTTTATAAACACATTCATTGGGGCAACATAGAAGACAAGATGGTCTCCCTCTTGCTCACTGCTAGGGTACTTTTTCTGAACTGTGAGTCATTTTGGAAATCATACCCTCACACTTGCTACTTGTGGTCATGGCTGATGGACCCTTAGGATACACAGAAGTTAATGGTCTCTCAGTGTCTTTTCCTATCCATGGTGAGGGTGGTTTCGTCAGGTGGGTTGTGTTGGGTTGAAGTTGCTAGACCTTGGAGAGCTCCAGGCAGATAGCTTTTTCCATTCCAGTCTGGAACACAGGGCTTATCCACACCCCCATTTGCCCCATTGCTTCCTACCCTTACCCCCCCCCCCGAGAAGACCACGGTTTAGCACTGAATCAGAGCAAATGGCAGTCGGATTTTCCGTGGATTGCTGTTTGTTCCAATTTAGTGCTAAAGAGTGGGTTTTCTGAGGGAAAGCAGCAGAGCAAAGGCAAAAAGTTCAGGACAAACAGAAAACCACTCAGACCTGTGCTTTCTAGGGATGAGTCAAGTGGAAGTGTGTATGAGCCCTCAAATGAAGCTATTTATCCCTCTTTGGACAGACTCACCCCTCCTAGGCTCCACCCCCTTTCTGAACAGTGAAGGCTCTTGAAAGGGTAATCCTTTGGCTTGGAGGCTAACATTCAGTTGCCTTCAACCTTCCATGTTGGCTGCTCTGTAAAGCCTGGAACACAAACTATTAAGGTGGAGGCACTTAACAGTATCACACACAAAAAAGGACCAAAGAGGATGTAGATATACATGAAATGTGCATAGGCTATGCAAATTTAGAAAGAATTGCCATTATTTAAATAGAAACACAATGCATCTCAGCATAGTGACAGAGTGACTTTAGCTCCTTTGCGGTCCAGGTTTATGGGTAACCATGTGGCCCCTGCATGATAGTTCTCTAGTTCTTTATCTTTAAACTGGACTTTGACCAAACAGCCCTTCAGATATAGGGATGCCTTCAAACTGAGGTCTATAAAATAGAACACATAGCCATGCATGCATACAAAGTCATCCTCCAACACAAAATATTGGCAGGATGGTGGCTTCAGTCTTTTTAACACTATTGGTTTCAGTCTTGGAAACCTGTACCAGAAAACAGATTTTTCCATTCATCTACTTAATATAATGTCGTGATGTGTGTACGTCTTCTGAAAGCAAGTGGCTTTTCAAAGCTGCCATGTGACATTTGATAGCCTTGCAAAGCCAGGAAAATATATATCCTAATCTGTACAGTCTATAGGGAGAGTCCAGCTGGCCAAGAAGAGCAGACAGATTTCACGATAAAAGTGTGCAGTGAGGCCGTGTCTTCTTGGCTTAGATTTTTAGACAACAGTTGAGACTGGCAAATCTCCCACTTTCAAGGTGGAAGGAACCCTAGGGGACTTCATTTGTTTTTGTTTTAAAAAAAGATCCTTTCAGTGATATATGAAGCTTACAGCTCAGAGTTATACAAAGTCTTGTGCAATCAAGAGATTTGGTTTCTTGCCTTCTTTTTAATCGATTAGATAATGTAAATTCTAAAATAAAATAAAAAACAGCAAAAGGGCTAAAAAAATATGATAAAGGGATGATATGAAAAGATTAGTGATGAATTAAGCAGGAGCCAAGGGGAAGTCTCGCTATAAGGCTTTGGCGTTTGGTCTTCATTTTAAATAGTGTTCACAATAAAGGTATCAGGCCAAGTACATGTAATTGCAAGTAGGTGTCACTGAGTTCATTGGGACAACTTCCATGTTTCAGGCTGCATCTGTTCACAGAGACTAGATAACACTGGAGCACCACTTCTTAATTAAATAGCCACTTTCCTATAATAAAGGCTTATTGCTTGAATTTAAAAACTGGTGCTTATATGTTGCTTCTTGGGCAGTTCATGAATAGCACAACGTTGAGATTTCCTTCAAACTCTCTCCAGATTTTTACACTTCACTAGCACAGAAGGTATATTTTTGGAATTAATAAATGAGAAGAAATCTGGAAGGTTAAGACAGGGCTGTCTTCAGTGTGGAATATGTAACTCTTTGCTCCAAGCAAAATATAACAGCCAGAGAGAGGGGCTTCCAAGGGTTACAGACAAGATTCTTTCCCAGCCCTTCCTGGACAATTGAATCTGAGACATTCTGCATGCACTCTGCCACTGAGCTATGGTTTTTGCCAGTTTAAATGTTCCCCATTCCACCAGTCTGTAAGCTAACGTAACACACCAGCTACAAATATACGAATGCATTAAGTCAGCCCTTTTAATATTTATATATGTGTTGCTTCCTTACTTGCAGAGCTCACAAGCTTACACAGCATTATATTCACATGTTCAAGTTAAGAGATAAAAAGGTACAGACTCACTTATGAAAAGCATTCATAGTAACTTAATTAAAAAAAAAAAAAAATTCACATGCATGGAGTCTAGCACACTTTTCTGCAGACTGCCCTTTATGCAAGATATGACTTCACCCAGCACAAATTTAAACATATATTACCCGGAGGCTTGGAAATGTTACTGGTTAAAACATTTTCAGAATCTTTCAGCACTCGTCCCTTGTGTAAACATGCTATTATGGAACTTGCACACGTAAAAAGCTCACTACTGCGAAAGGTGGAAAATTTACCCTTTTATACCATCTCTTGGTGGTGTCTGTGTCAGCATTCGCTCTTACCCCCTCTATAAACTACAGAGCTTTTTCAAAGAGCAGCTGCTTCTTTGAAACACAGTAATATTAGCAGGAACATAATCCATATGTTGGCCAGATAAAGGCAATGAAAGAAACTGCATGCCCTTGAGAAATAAAACTACGTATGGAAATTCCCAGGTGCTTCTTCTCAAAGGTAGACTTTCTCAAGAGTCACAAATGTCTCAGCTGCCCCCATTCAGACAACAGGTAGCTCAAACATACAGCCATACTGGGCGGTTTGCTGGAGTTGCACACTTAAAGAAGTGTCCATCATTCTAGAATGACCGCTCCCTACATCAAATGGGGGGCGCTTTTTGCGCAGTCGTGCACAGCCCCCCCATCCCATGCAGCTCCCGGCAGTACAGCCTGGATACGCCCCCCCCCCAGCTGGACACCTGGAGGTAGCTGCCTACCTCTGCCAGTTACCCATTCCCAGCTGGGGGGGGGGGCGTTGCCAGGAGAGAGTTGGCCAGGTAAGGGAAGGAATCGAACAGCCCACACAATAGTGGGCGGATCTTACCTGGGAGTTCTCAGTTGGCTCCAGAGCTTCTCCCGCCCTACCCACCCTCAGTTAAGCCTTCTTTTGCAGGTTAACCTCTTCTTTATAGGTACGCGGGCGCTGCTATGTCAAGGTCGCTGTTGAAGGGCCGGAAAGGAATTCTCTTGCATTGGCAGGTTTGCCTTTCCCGTAGCAAAACATTACAATTTTGGCGGTTTCAGGCCTTGGGTGGAATCCTTTAGTCTATCTTCCCTAAATGGGGGGGGGGGGTTTGAAGTGGTGAGCCATGCCCCCCCCCCACGGTGGCAATCCCAGGGTTCACAGTTAAAGGGGTTGTTTAGAGGGGAGGCATTGGCCATATGCTGTTAGGTTGTCATTGCTCTCCCCTGCGGCGGTGGTGAAATGGGGGGCGGGCCCTCTGCTTGAACAGATGTTCTCCAGAACGCCAGCCCAATCCCCACATATTCTGGATAACCCTGATGTTCCCCAGGTCCCCGGCTGGGGACTGAGAGGGATAAACGCCCAGTGCCTAAGCCGAGGTCTCCCTACATCTGAAGTTTTAATAAAGTTGTGACCAAATTTTAATCCCATAACACATTGTCTTGAGTCATTATTCTACACGGGTGTCGCCCAGGGTCGGGGGTCTCCGCCTATCCGCGCAATGAGCTAACTCCCAGAGCAGTGCCTATTAGCTTGCCTACTAGTACTGAGCTTTTCCTTTTGTATGTTAATCATCACTGGGTTTCTTCCCATCAAAAGGGACACTCCAAAGATTTAGATTATGGCTGCAAAGATTCATTTGTGTTAATTTTCACATATGGAATCTGGCTCGTGATGTTTTAAAACTATTTCAACAAAAAATGAAAAAAGGTTGTTTTCCACTGGATCACACGGCTTGCGATTTATGAAATTGCAACTGTTCTCTTGTTCTGCCCTATCCATCTTGCAATGAACTCCATATATCAGGGGGAGGGAAAGCTTTACAGAGTACCCGAAAACAAATATTACCTTCCACTGAAGCACCAATGATTGAATATTGTTCAACTGTGGCAACAGTCTCTGCAGAGTATATCATGCTGTAAATCAATGAGTTATCGTTGCTGTTAAGATTTAAGAGGAAAGGGCCAAAGAGACAGCTTGGATATCAAAATCTGTTTTTCCATGACCCAGGGAGAGAAGGCTTTCACTCAGCATGCTCCTGTTTGGAAGCAGCTGGTAAAGAAAACACTTGCTAGAAGGGTGGTTGGGCGGGCGGGCGGGCGTGGGGTGTGTGTGTGTGTGTGTGTTTCTCTCCCTCCCTTTACAGATCATAAAAAGGCAGACTTCTCAAAAAATGTCTCCAGCCCTTGGGGTATGTAGAGTGCAAACTTGGATAAGAGTTGCTGTGAAGGGAATGGGAAATTCCCAGAGAAAATTCTATGTTTTTAAGTAAAAATGTCTTGGTAAAATAGTAATCTGGGTTGCTGTGTGATCAGCTACTGTAGATTACACAGACCTTGCACCTAATCACTTCACATTGCCTCAAACGGTGGCCTGTTTTCCTCCCTTCTGCCGGATCAACAGTGGCCTACTCATGCGTTAAGCTACAGGTGAGCAAGGGTCGAGCAATTTCCAGAAGAGTAACCATGTTTGTCCTTTGCAGCTTAAAAAACAAAAATATTGTGGCACCTTAAAGACTAACAAATTTATTATGGCATAAGCTTTGATGGGCTCAAGTGCACTTCATCAGATCCATGAAAGGTTGATCAACTGAGTGATGAGGAATTAAATGGTGTCCATGCATGTCCAAACCTATTTAAATATTTTTTTTAATCAATTCTTCTAACAGGAACAACAAAGCTTGAGAACACAAGGATGATATGTGTTGAGACATCTCAGGTACCTAAGCAGGGTTCCCACAGCCACAGGGCTGGCATTTGCCTGTCTCCCACTGCTGTTTTACCAAGACCTGTGCTCCTATTGCCCTTTGCTCTCCCAGTCCCACAATCAAAGTGTTTGAAAACCACTTGGAAGCAGAAGGGAGGAATTTTTTATTGTTTGGCTCAAAGTTTGGAGTGTGTGTGTGTTTGTGTGCAAAGTGCATACAGTCCTGCTAATAACAAATGGAAGATAGCCACTAATTAACTCAGTCTCCCAAACAAAACCAAAATATGTTCTATCCCCTTGGTTCTGCCCTCTGATACTTTTTTTATTTTTTCCACCAACGAAGGAACACAAACACCCAAGAGTGCTCCTATTTTCAGTTCAGCTTTAAGGTGCTGGAGATTCCCTAACATGGGTAGGCCTGTCCTGAAACCTGCTTCTCCTAACTCGTGCACAAGTCGTCACTTGAAGCTGCAGTGCACACCAAGTGTTGGCCCTACCTATGTAAGGCACCCAACCTTGTTCCATGTGGTGGACCCTCATTCTGTGGTGGCTGATGGAATAGAGAAGCAAGTGGGCTAATAACAAAATACTGGAAAGATGAATTCATGATGCAATAATGGTGCAACTATGTTTGGAATTATGCACTAGCCAAGAAGCCCACCAAGCAAGTTCGAGCACTGAGATGGCCAGACTATGGGGGTGATTTTGTGGGCCAATGGTGTGGATTTAGTTAATGGGTGAATGAGGCTGTGATAGCTCCCTCCATACATATGTCTCACTGTGGCAATGACCTGTTGGGGTGAAGAAGAAAAAAGCTTTAAACAGTCGTACATTGGATCCCGAATGCCTTGCGAGTCGAATGTTTTGGCTCCCGAATGCCGCAAACCTGGAAGTGAGTGTTCCGGTTTGCGAATGTTCTTTGGAACCCAAACATCCATTGCGGCTTCCAATTGGCTGCAGGAGCTTTCTGCAGCCAATTGGAAGTTGCATCTTGGTTTTCGAACATTTTGGAAGTTAACGGACTTCCAGAATGGATTCCATTCAACTTCCGAGGTACCACTGTACAGACATTATTGTATGATCTCTGTCAAATCTGAAAGTATAATGTACTATTATTATAAGTATAACGATGTACTATTATGATTATTTTTATTAAAAAAAATAGGTCCCCCCCCTTCGTTGGTTTGTTAAATAGTTTTAAGTTTAACTTCCTAACATTAAATAGCTTTTTAACAGAAGGGAAGAGCACCACAGACACACAAATCTATGGTGCAACTACATTAGGAATACTGTGTACGGTTCTGGTCATCTCACGCAAATAGGATACCATAGAGTTGGAAAAGGTTCATAAAAGGGCCACCAAAATGATCACGGAGAGAAGAAAGAAGCTCGAGGGACTGTCACCATCCACCTCCCATTGCAGCCTCTCTGCAACTGCCACCACTGGGGTGTCTGAATAACCACCTTGCCCTGAGGGGACAGGAGAATCAGCACTAGTGGCTTTTTCTAAACAAACAAGTTGTCTTATCTGTTTTATTGTAACTTTTTGTTTTTTTAAAAAAAGTTGTGCTTACTTATGTAAGCTGCTTTGTGAGGTCTGCCTGAAAAGTAGCACGTAAATATTGAAAATAATCAAATAAACAATAAATTTCCCTATGAAGAAAGGTTGCGGCGTTCAAGGCTTTTTAGTTTAGAGAAAAGGCGACAAAGAGGTGACACGATAGAAGTTTATAAAATGATGCTCAACGTTAGATAAAGTGAATAAAGGAAAGTTTTTCTCCCTTTCTCATAAAACTAGAACTTGTGATTATCCAAGAAAGAGGGATGATGGAAGGTTCTCGCCAGACAGCGCACAGAGGAACAATGGAAGAGGAGGCAGGGATGGCCACCAACCAATTTAAAGGTAAAGGGACCCCTGACCATTAGGTCCAGTCGTGGCCGACTCTGGGGTTGCAGCACTCATCTCACTTTATTGGCTGAGGGAGCCGGCATACAGCTTCCAGGTCATGTGGCCAGCATGACTAAGCCACTTCTGGCGAACCAGAGCAGCGCACGGAAACACTGTTTACCTTCCCGCCAGAGTGGCACCTATTTATCTACTTGCACTTTTGACATGCTTTCAAACTGCTAGGTGGACAGGAGCTGGGACCGAGCAACGGGAGCTCACCCGTCGTGGGGATTCGAACGGCTGACCTTCTGATCAGCAAGTCCTAGGCTCTGTGGTTTAACCCACAGCGCCACCCGCGTCCCACCAACCAATTTGGGTGGCTTCAAAAGAGCTTTAGCCAAATTCATGGAGGACAAGGCTAACATCTACTAGGTGAGAGAACAGGAGAACAGGATGCTGAACTAGATGGCCCATTGCCTGGCCTGATCCAGCAGGCTCTTCTTATGTTCTGACACGCAGAGCAGGAACGCACTAGAGCCAAGCAGGCAGCCCAGAGGGTCTGTGGTTGCGCTGACTTGAGAAACCAGGCCCACCCCCTGGGGCGGGACCTCCCTACCGGTGCGCAGACAGAAGACACCCTCGCAAACTTGGGAGCCGGCTCTCTCCTTAAGACTCGCCTCTGCCGCCTGCTGCTGAAGCGGCTCCGAGCTGCCAATCACCAGCAACGCTCGACCCGCGCGCTCCGCGCGTCGAGATCTCTCCTGCCTCTCTCGGGCTCTCTAGTTTGCTGCTGCTGCTCCGCTGCTCGCGCACCGAGCACATTCTCTTGCCAGCTTCTGCAAGCGGCAACTGCGCGCGGGGCGCACGCCTGTTTGCAGCCCGTCTTTGCAGGCTTTCCGCGCGCTGCAAGCCTGAGATTCAGCGCGCGCGGCGTGCATGTGCCATTTCAACTTTTTATCTCTTTGCTAAGGGGAGACCGGGCTTCTGGTTTTCCTTGGTGAAGTGAATAAGAGAAGGCAAACTTTCAACCTTCTTCTTTTGGAGAGAGCGATATTCTTATCCAGAGCTGAAGTGACAAATGGGCATTTAAAGGGGCCGCTGGATTAAGTTGACGCTGGCGAGGAAAACACCTCTCAAGATTGCCTGGCCGGACTTGGATGGTGGAAGAGCCGGAATCCCTTCAGCATTACTCCAGAGCTACCCGATGGACTTGGATGTGAGGATGGAAAAGAAAAACATGGATCATTACCTACGCCGTCTGAAGCAGGAGTTGGTAAGAAATGCCCGGGAAAAGAAGGGACTGGGGGACTGGGTAGGAGGAAATAGAGTCTGCCTTTCGGATCTGTCTCCTGCTCCGTTTGCAACTTCCCAGCTAGGGGGTGTCAGTCAATGAATGTTCCCTCTCTCCCGCTCTCCTTCCTGCACAGCGCTTATTTCCCGGGCTTTGTTTAGAGATCTCGCCGTGTCCTTCCTTTGCAGCTGTGTGGCCTCCAATTTCCCCACGGGGGATTTTTTTGTTTCCTTCCAAGCCCCTGGGATGAGATGGGATAAAGAGGAAGACTCCACAGTCCTCTCCCACCCCCACCCCCCACATCACGGAAAGTGGTTTCCAAATCTGTTTGCACAGTTTAGCTTTTGCCGCTGACACGGTGGCTAAATCCCATTGACAGTAATAGGTGTTTAACCCTTCTCTCTATGTGTGTTTGTGTCTTAACGCTCAGCACGAAAGAAGGAACCTCTTCTCTTTTCTGGCTGGGAGCGCTGGCACCGACAGCCACCCCCTCACCCCGCACTCCTTTGCTCTTCCTGCAAAGGCATCGCCTTCTGTTTGTTTAACTGTGACAGGGAGCGGTGAACTTTGTAATCAGTTCAGACACCGAGCCCTTTATCATGAGCCCTGAAAGGGATTATAAACTGGCATCGCATCACAACCTGTTACTGTCTTCCTTCCCCACGTTCTTGCACTGTTAGTATGAGCATCTAACTGGATAGAAAGCTGCACACACCCACATCAAAATTGCGTTCTCCCAAGACCTAACTGTGTACCTCCATTCATTTTCTCCTTCCTAACCTGGACCTGTCAGGCAGGTTTACCCTTGGGCTCCTTCCCAACGTAACTCATCAATTTTTCTCCTCTGGTAGCCCAGCTCTGAAACATTTTTTTTCCAGAGCACAGATGTGGTCGTATCATCTCTCCAGGCTTTCTGGTTGCCTGCCACTTCTTTTAATTATAGGGGTGCCTCCAAATCTTCAGAGGCAGACGCATACCACAAGGCAATCATTTCCCATTGGCTTTCTCTCCTAAGCTTCCGTTTTTTGTTTGGTATTGTACAGTTTTGCTAATAGCCCTGCTGGAGCATTTTAATTTTCATGTAAAGTAGCGACATACAGTTCTGGAAGATGCTGAACGCCACTTGTTCAGTGTCCTAAAAGGAAATGCTGAGCCTCGCATCAAATTTCCATCTATAGAATGTGAGCCTGGCATTCTGGAAATATTTGAGGTCCATTACCCATCACACCAGCTACACCAGATAGCTGTTGCCATTATTGTTATTCCCATTTTACAGACGGAAAACTGAGGACCCACAGCAAAGTTCATACAATTCAAACCTGAGTCTCCCCAACTGCGCAGCTAGACCGTGTTTCCATTTTACAGCCGAATTCCTTCACTGCTGACTCTGAAAGATTTGCATTGACCCGTATTGAATGTCTCTAGCTGTGCATTCAAATAAAAGAAAACTGGAATCCTGGTAAAATTCAGTGTAAAGGTGATGATGCCCAAGTGATGAGATGCAAAGGGCTTTGTCATGTCTCCCTCCTTTCTACCTTGGCAGTGGAGATCCACCACTATACCTTGCAGCACATTCTGACTCCCACCCAATCAATTCCAGTTCCTTCCCTGTCTTGTCACTGCCTGTTCCATCCACAGACACTTAATCTAATTTATGGTGCTGGAGGCAGGCCAGTCAGCTAGAATTTTTTTCTACCCAGACTTTCCCCCTTAAGGACACAGCCAAGCTGCTTTGCAAAATCCTGCACATTTTCTTTAGAAATGCAAGAAGAATGTTATTTCTGCAACTCTTCTAATCTGCGTATTATTTTACAACCCCCTTTTCTTAGCCACTTTCACAGCTACCCTGTAAGGTAGCGCCGCCACCCCACCCCCCAGCATATTACCATCTACAGACTAAACAAATGTTGTCACCTAGTGATAAAGTGGGGCGGAGTTGTGGCTTAAGTTCCTATCTCCCAGATCCACATATAATACCTTAATTACTAGACTGCACTGCTTCCAAAAAGGAGAAGAGATCAGAGTTGTTACCTCTCTCTTAGATGTAAACGGCCCTTTGGGCAGAGATTGACGAGTGTGATACTGAGCACCTCGCACTGACATTCTGCCCTTCCTCCACCCCACGGCTCAGGCACAAGTGTTTCTTGCCGTGACATGTTTGGGCTTGCCCACCAGCAGATGCATCTGTCTGATGCCCTAGTTTTTTGTTCTAATGGATTAGTAATGAAGCATCGGGATGTCTTTAAATAAAGCACTGGAATTGTTCAGCAGGGCTATGAAAATAATAAGAAGAAAGTTCATGTCACATGTGAATAAATAATAGCAACTGTAGTTCTGAGAGAGAGAGGGAAAGGTCATGGAAGAGTCAAAATGGTATGAAGAGCTTGGGTATACAAAAGCTTTCTTTACATCCAAAAGATGACTACCACCAACACTAGTGAATAAAATCCAAGTGGGGCCAGCCCAAACTGGAATTCATAATGCGCTCCAGTGTCTTAAGACCATGATCTGCCAGGGATTTAATTCTAACTGGAACCATAAAAGCAGACCTTTTTAAGTGCCAGAATGTTGCTCAAGTGTCATGCGCATGGGACTGATGCTTTAGTGGAGGTGTGCAAAAGTGCCAGAGTCCCATTTACAGCCCAGTCCTAGGCATATTTACCCAAATGGAAGCCCCAAGTAGGAATATATAGGATTACAATCCTGTACAGTCGTACCTTGGAAGTCGAACGGAATCCGTTCCAGAAGTCTGTTCGACTTCCAAAACGTTCAAAAACCAAAGCGCGGCTTCCAATTGGCTGCAGAAAGCTCCTGCAGCCAATCGGAAGCAGCAGAAGCCCCATCAGTCATTCAGCTTCCAAAAATAGTCCACAAACCAGAACAGTCAACTTCCGGGTTTGCGAGGTTTGGGAGCCAAAATGTTTGGGAACTAAGCTGTTCGACTTCCAAGGTACAACTGCACTCACACAAGCACTGAAGATGCACTGCCAGCAGAAGGCTGCTACATCCAGTGTGTGCTCAACTTGCTCAGGCAGGAGAAAACTGCAGGCAGAAAATACAAATATGGTGTAAAATGACAGACATGCCCACAGTGTTCCTGAGAACGCAGCCCACCAATCAGGGAATGTGCCAAGGATGGTGTCTGTGAGGCAGCCAATGAACTCGTGGGCATGCCTCAGAAATCATCACATGCACAACTTGCCCCCCTGTTCTATCTACCCCAGTGACACAGCCAACAATGGTCCTGCTGCCAGTCCCTCGGGTGTCCTTCCATGCGTGGGTTTGAATCACCTTGCACACAATCCACCTAAAGGGGAGAAGGCCCACAACACAGCACTCACATATCTCCTTGGGGCAGGATATATACAAGCAGGTTGCACAGTCCTCTCCTTGGATGGGGTCCAGAGCCACCCATGGGACAAGCAGTCCAGAAGATGGGCAGGAATATGCAATGAAAGTGGCTGCAGGATAGGAGCCTCTGTGGTCTCCCTGCAAAGGGCAAGGGGTTAGGAAGCAGGAGATTGGAGACCAAGCCTCACCAGGGGGAAGGGGAGAAATACAGCCTGACTCTCCTCTCGCATGCCTGGCAAGAAATATGTCAGGGTCAAAAGAGAAAGGGCTCCCAGGACTTGAAGCTCTATAGAGCAGTTTCCCGACCACTTAGCCACAACATTGGACGGGAATCTGCCTCACTGCCTTAAGACCCGTTAATATGGGTTGCAGCAGGAAACTTAGCCAGATAGAACAATTCATTCTATATATGCAGGGGGACCCAGGTTTGAATCCACAGTACAATCCCACATTAGAATAGGTGGCAAATGGCACCCTACATGTAGGCACACCCTAGCCAATCAGAAGGAGGGCAGCATGGACCAATAGTACGGCCCCTGCATGGACCAAACAGTCCTTTTGATCTGGCTCCTCATCCTGAAAGCCCATGGTGTTCTGCCAGCATTTTTTTGTCCTATATCTTGCCTTCCATCAGCATAGTGGGCTTCTGCTGAACCCTACAGGCACCACTGCCCCAGACCTCCTGGGTCTTGAAACGCTTCACTTTAGGATTGTGCCTTTGTAAGCAGACCCTGAAATATAGATTCCCTGCTCCACCACCAAAAGTATTAATTCCAAGCAGTTTCAGAACTGCTTATATTTTATTCACTTAGATTTTCAAAGTTCTATCTGTTATTTGGCACATGGTGCATAACAACCATCCAAAGTATAAATAATGCAAAACAAACACACGCAAACAGTCAAAGCACTTTAATCATCTAAATTTAATGCTTGCGGACCATAAAAGATGTGCATCCTTATGCCTAATCACTAAGCGCCTGGCTTCAGTGAAATGCACTTTACACTTTATTAAAAATAAAATAAAAAAGATCTTACAACTTGTTGAAGGGGCTTCTGAAATTTGAATTTCAAGGAGGGGTGCTCTTTTTCCCGGATCTGTGCCCTGGGAGCAATCTCATGGGAATCATATAGATACACTTGAACTTGAGTACTCTTGCAAAAATCTTGCAGGCACAGCTGTAGTTGGAGGGAGTTGTCCCAAACATCAGGATCAGGAAGGATGACATAGATGTTACTATTGTAAAGAACAGTTGGCATGGGAATTAAATGAGTTTCAGGTTGCCCCTCACTCTAGAGTAGGAATGGGGGAGAAATTTGATTGAGTTTGCATTTAAAGGTGAACCTACCTAGTTTGCACTTTCTGACACATTATGAGAACTGAAGCACAGCCTTCCTTCAGAATTCACACTTCTCTGAATTTTGCAATGCAGTTCTCCAGCCAAGGGATGTGTACAAAAACACATACACTAGTGTAAAGCATCCATAAGAATACATATATAAGTGAAAATGATATATACAAGAATGCGTTATTTTATGGAAAATTGCTTTGCAAAAATGTTTATATTAGGCAAAATTGCATACAAATATGTGTCTCGTGGGAGAAATTCACACTAAAATGCTGGTGGATTTTCATGAGGTTGTTATTTATTAGTCATTCATTTAATTTTATTTTTTGTGAACTGTTGGGGAAATGTGGAGAACTGAATTTGAGAATGGAAAACTGAGGGGATGAGAAAAAACTAAAGTGACAGATTCACCTCATCTGTATTCTATAGTAGTTCAGTTGATTTTAGTAAATCTACCTTGGATAACCTGTGAATAGCTCCTCTGTTGAGTACAGTGTACTCCTTCATATGAGCAAGCCATGCAAGTAGACAACAGCCACTGCTAACTTCAAGGGAGTCAGATGGACAAAGGCTCTGTATTCCACATCATGGGAGAAGAGAAAGGTGGGAGGGGCTCAGCTATACCCAATGAGACTCCTAGTTGCTTTGTATTGGCCAGGCTGAGATTACATCTCTAGAAAGAAGATGCATTTCTATATAATGCGTCTTTTGATTTGCTAGACGACATTATGCTGTTGTCCCCACTTCCAAAATTTCTCCTGTGGTCATGATGTCAGATCACCTTTCTAAAAAGAAAGCTGTTATTCTTAGAGTTTTATTCATGATCTGTTAGTTTATATGATTTGAAGAGAAACCTGAGTGTTTTTTCCAGAATGGCCTCCTAGAAGTACACAGCACAATACAGCCCAGAACAAAGGAAGCTGCCATTTACAGATTCAGACCATTGGTGCATCTAGTTCTGTATTGTCAACACTGAGTTTCAGCAGCTCTGCTGGGGTTCAGGCAAGGGGTAGTCCCAGTCCTCCAGGGATTGAACTCCAGAATTTTGGCATGTGAAGCCTGTGCTCTAGCCCACAGCTGCAACACTTCCCTTAAAAACATTTATATGGAACATGGGAAGATGCCTGATACCAGGTCGGATCATTGGTCCACCTGGCCTAGTATTGTCAACACTGACTGTCAGCAGCTCTTCATGGTTTCAGGCAGGTCTTGCCCATCTCCACCTGGAATTGCTGGGGATAATAATATTTATATACAGTTGTACCTTGGTTGTCGAACGCCCTGGAACTTGGACATATTGGCTCCTGAATGCCGCAAACCCGGAAGTGATTGTTCCAGTTTGCGAACGTTCTTTTGGAACCTGAATGTCCGACGGGGCTTCTGCAGCTTCTGATTGGCTGCAGGAGTTTCCTGCAGCCAATCAGAAGCCACGATTTGGTTTCCAAATGTTTCGGACGTCGAACGGATTCTGTTCCACTTCCAAGGTATGACTGTACTGCCCTTCGTCCGCAGATCTCAGGGTAGTTCACAAGATAAAAATACAAGATAAAAGCACAAATAAATAGTTAGAATGAAACAATAACCCCCCCTGCCACATGCAGTATATTAATAAAAATATAGAGCATGTTTTCAAAGTATAAATAGTTAGATTCTCCAACAACTCAAGGAAAGTAAATAGCATCTTTCTTTCTTTTTTTGAAAATGAAACAGACCCTGCTCTCCACAATTAATTCTGGGGTTTTCCCATGGATTTTATCAGGATTTAAATAAGATTCTGAAGTGGCTTGTGGATACTTGCTCAGGTTCTGTCTGTGCTTATGTTCAGTTTCCCTGTGATTGACGGGAGAAAAATGTGTGCCCGTTTGAAAAGATAAAATCTGCTGCAATATAACTGTCTGGCAGCACCACACCCAACCCTGAGGCCTTGGCCCCAAAGTGCAAGAGCATGAGCCGTGGGAGCCTGGCATGGTTCAGAGGGCGCAGGTTGGAGTCATATCCGTATGCGTCTGTTAAGCACAGGCGCACAGAAGTACTCAAGTGTGGCAGATGTAGCCTGGAGAATGGGATTACCAATATTATAAGGCTAGACAGGTAGGGCTAGACAAGAAGCACGGAGATGCAGTGATTAAAAAAAAGCGTCCCTAACTGACTTTTTACCTGTTACGCAATGCTAAAATTGTACCCAGGACTGCCAGGAAAGAAAAGGAAAAAAATTGGCAGCCTTGCATAGAGTGCAAGCCAGAATCATTACATTCCGTGGGAGTTTTGCCATAGCTTTAATGGAAACTGAATGACACTCTTACCACAGAATCAAAAGCACATTGACTTGGAAGTAATTTTTTTCGAGAACTGGATTGATTTTCAAAAGTGCAAGATCAATCCCTGAGCATCAGGGTTAATCAGCATATGATTTTGCAGGCTCCAGCTCCAAAACAGTTTTTTCCCCTTCTATATAAAGGCATCTCCCCACTTACATGGGGGTTACGTTTCGGGCTACTGCATGCATAAGTGAAATCACGTAAAGTGGGGAGCATCCTCCAGAAAGCCTCTAAATGCCTATTTTTCCAGCTCTCTCTCCCGCTTTCTCCCCAATCCAGACCAAAATATCTGCAATTGAAGCTCTGGGGCCAGTTGGAGGATGCATGGGAAAGTGGCAGCAGCTGAGCTACCCCACATGTCAGCTGCTAGGCGGGAAGGCTGAGCAGCCTAAACAAAGCCCCGCTGTGCCTCTGGCCTCCTCAGGGCTTCCTCTGCCCTTGCTGACGTCTTCTTTGGGCTCTGGGGAGGGTCTTCTCACGAGTCACAAGGACTCTTCATCTCTCTCCTGCAGAGGTTGGATGGCCATCTGTCATGGATGCTTTTGCTGAGATCCCTATATTGCAGGGAGTTGGACTAGTTGACACTTGTGATCTCTTCCAACTCTACAATTCAATTATTATATTTCTTGGTATGAATCTGTTTGTTTATTTATTTATTCCCCAGTGCCTCATGAATAGGCAGTCACACGTAAGGAGAACGCATGTAAGCTGGGAGGGTGCTATTTAAATATACTTATGGCATAAACTTGACAAAGTCTTGCTCTCCGGTGTAGCCAAAGCTCTGGAAGTCTGACCCAGCCATGTGCTATACTTTGAGCATCCTAATGAAGGCTTGCGGGTGTATTCTCCAGCCTTAGCACATGTGTAAATGGTTTTAGATTTGGTCTTTGATTTAGGTGCTGCATTGATTTAGGCTCACATCTTTATGATCTCATATACCATCTAACTGAGCAATAAAGTAAATTTGCCGGGACAAGAGAAGTACGCTAACAGAAGCCATCCTACATTCTCCTGATGTGAAATATTTCAAATCAATACTCTCTTGAATTAAAATAGATGAAATTTCATTTTTCCAAAAGGCAAGCAATTTAACAGATAGCTAGAACCATCTGGACGCATTGAGGCTGGGAACTGAATCTGTTGACCCTGACTTTTTCCACCACTTAGTTCATTAGCAGCCAGGTCATGACTTGAGTTATTAATGCAGCAGAACCAAAAGTAGCCTTTTTTATATCCCCACATAAAGACAATAAACATGGTATTCTTCACAGTTTAAGTAGGAGTTCATTTTTACGCTCCCAGTTTGCATTGAATAAAATGCTGATTTGCAGTATGCAGACACAACAAGCACTTGTTTTCTGTGTCAAGAGGAGCAGAATAAATGTCAGATTGCAGCGAGGTCTTGTAAGGCTGGCCCACTTAAGGAAGCAAATCTTGTTAATGGTTGGTAATGTAAGGGAGGGGAAAGAGAATGACAGCCAGCAGGATAGGAACTTAGCTTGGCTTTGTTTGATGACTGTTTCAACCTATTGCTTTATAGATGCTGGTAATCATGACAACGTACATTGTTAGGGCTTAATGTGAGAAATTAATTCTGTCAAAAAGCTCACTTTAGTGCCAGCCTCAGCTTAAGGTTTTCTTCCTTCCTTTTTCTTGTTGGGTTCACCATAGTGTAGGGAACTGTTTTGGGCTAGGATCTGGGAGATCGGAGTTCAGATCACCACTAATCGATGTGAAGCGCCTGGATGGTTTTGGGACCATCACTGTCTCACAGATTAATGTACCTGGACATGGTTGCTGTGAGGAAAAGTTTCAGAAGAGGAGATTCGTGAACTTGAGCTCCTTGGAAGAAAGATGGGATACAGATGAAATAATACAGGGGTGGACTTGAGTAATCTGTTGTAATATGGTGGCCTGTGTGAGGCCAAAATTTGGCGCCCCAAAATGGATCTTCTCAGTTCTGGATCTTCTCAATTTTGCACCCCCTTGACTCAGTTCCTTTGCAGGGGAACTGCCCACACTGCCCTAAATCTGGTGCTGAATAATATATGAACAAATTTAAACATAAAAAAGAAGAAACAAAAAAAGAAATAGGATTTCCGCATCCGAACTATAACTGGCACATGGTTCTTTTTTTTCAAAGTACGCTTTTTGAGGTGCAAACCAAACCCTGCACATATGTATAAGCAGACACAAAGAGACTCACAAATCGTTACTCTATAGAATGCTGGTGATGGTTTAGAACTTCTGATCTCTAAGCACCCTGTAGAACAGACTTCTTATTCCAGGTGCAAGCTTTTATATGTGCAATTGTTTTACCTGTTTTTATATACTATATGTAACTTTTATATATGATGTTATATTGTAAATCACTTCAGAGGGTGCCTCATAAGAAGTGATTCATAAACAAAATGAAATAAATACAAACACCACCATAACAACAAGAGCTCACACCCCTGTGAGGAATTGCTGGTATGGAGCACAGAGTTATGTACAGGAAACAACTGATTAACGCACGTCTGAATGATATGTGATCGTGCTTGGTGCCGAACCCAGAAGTGACCTGAAAACATCACTAAACACATCAGTAAAAGGATGGGGTGTAACGAGGGGAAGCGTACTTATATGTGCTCCACTGATGCACATGGGGGCTAGGAACAGCTATCCTATTGAGTGAGACATGCTAAGAGTAAAACAGGCCTTCCATACCTCAAATGCTGGGCTGTGTTCTTACCACCAACTATATAAACATGCTATGAAACTTACATGCATCTTGGTACCTGTTCGCTGCCCATGCAAGAATTCCCATGTATAAGAAAGCATGCAGAAACATAGCTCATAATCTAGCCGTAAGCACTTTCCACAAATGCGGTAACTCCAGAAGTGTTGCCACAACCATAGGAATTGTTCCTGAACATCTATGCTCCTGGGTCACACGTTGTGTTTTGCCCACGTGATCACATACCTGTGGCTTTTGGGGAGCAGTGCTCTGGAGCAGCAAACTGCATGTGTGAGTGTCCCTAAGCTTGCTCCACATTTGCTGTTGCTGTTCTCGAGCAACATAATTACCTGAACAAAGCCTGGTACATTTCGCTCTGACGTCCTTGCAATGCGTTCAGCATCTTTGAGTGTCCCATGAGCAGTCATTGTCTATGCAGATCAGTGGCTGAGAGGCAGCATCTGTTGATACACAGTTTTGCCAACATGTGCTGAGCTGTGTGATATATTGCTTGTATAAATACACTCTGAATATAAATATGCTGGAACTGGGCTTCCCATCAACTCACAGTCAAAGCCTGGCCAAACGTCTGCATGATCACAGCTACCCTAAAATAAATGTGAACTGAATGAATGGAATACCTTTTCGTGTCCGGGTAGGGGGTTTTCCCATGGAAGCTGATAACCGCTGGTGCACTCAGATTTCTTTCCAGATGGCTTTCATTCAGATAATTTGAATTGCCCAAATACAAGCGCTTGAAACTTGTGATCCTCTCAGCTGGCACCTTCATTCATTAGAAAGAGCACAGCTAGATCGACAACAGTCCAGTGGATGGACAACCAGTCCATTTTAGCCACTGCACCAGGTTCCCAAAAGTGACTTTCCATTGGCAATCCTGCAGTCTCCCAACTGGATGCTGTATTCTTCCTGGGGCAGGAGGAGGCGCAGACAGAATAACACTGCTGCAGATTAATAGCTGTGCTACTGTTTGCCGCATTCAAAAAAAATCTGACTCAGTGTTTGCTTGGAGATAGACTAATGAGGGAGTGTTGATTACATAAGTTTTTTAAAAAAATTAAAAAAATTATTTTCACAGGCGTATTCGCAAATAATTCTGCATGCTGCTGTGAGTTCCTTCAAACAGATAGTCTTGCAAAAAATAAAATAAAACCTATCATGTGTGGTTGGATGTGTATTTATCACCGATAGCAGGCAACATGGTGGGGTAGCAACACTCACCTGACCTCCTGACACCTGGGGTGCTGCTGCTTACTGGGAGGGGAGGGGTGATGCAAACACACTGGCAGAGTCAGTCTGGCACTCCTACTGGTGCATTTGCACTGCTCTGACCTCCCCACTATCTTGCCCCCTCCCCCTTGCTAATAAGCAACAGTGACTCTGTTGTTTGGAGGTCAGGTGAGCTCCGTTGTCCCACCTAGCCATACGCTGCTGTCTATTAGTGCTGGCTTTATGAATATGAGATTTATGGGAGGTTTTGCCCTTGCCACCCATTTTATTATTACTTGGAATCGTCTCTTTATCTGTTCTTCTGTAAGTCACCTCAAGTAAGCATTAATCATAAACACTTCCTATAAGTATTTAAAAATAATAATAACTAATAAAACCAAAATACTGAAAAGCAGAATAAAAAGGGGGGGGGGGAGTAAAAACAGCTACCCAAGCTACTTTCGTTAAGATAGCTTTAAGCAGGTTAAAAACCAGTTATAAGGTTGCAAGCCTATACACTCGTACCTTGGAAGTCAAACGGAATCTGTTCCGGAAGTCCGTTCGAATTCCAAAATGTTCGAAAACCAAAGCGCGGCTTCTGATTGGCTGCAGGAAGCTTCTGCAGCCAATTGGAAACCATGGAAGCCCGGTCAGACGTTCAGCTTCCAAAAGAATGTTCGAAAACTGGAACAGTCACTTCCAGGTTTCTATCATTCGGGAGCCAAAACATTCGAGAACTAGGCTGTTCAACTTCCAAGGTAAGACTGTACTTGCTTACTTGGGAGTCAGTCCCTTTGAACTCTGTGGGGCTTAGTTCTGAGTAGACATGTATACGATGGCCCAAGGGAAAAATCCAGAATGCTTATAGCCCAAAGGCCTTTGGAAGCAACTAGCAGGTTGTGGGGCAGAAGAGTTACGTACAGTGGTGCCTCGCAAGACGAAATTAATTCGTTTCGCGAGTTTTTTCGTCTAGCGAATTTTTCGTCTTGCGAAGCACGGTTTCCCATAGGAATGCATTGAAATTCAATTAATGCGTTCCTATGGTCAAAAAAAGTCCAAACAAAGCCAAATTTGGTACAACAAGAGTTTATTAACTGCTCTTTAAAGTCACACATACTTTAAAGAGCATATCAAAAATTGAAGGAACAATAAATTAAGTTTCTAAACATGACAGGAAAAACATTTAAAAATCAAAAAAGGGTACATTACATTTTCTAAGACTCAAAAACCTCAACTGTTCCCCCAGCCCCTCCCCAACTGTTGCAAACCCCTCCCCAACTGTTGCAAACCCCTCCTCAACTGTTCCCCCAGCCACCCAGCACACAGAAATTCAAAACCCAGAAAATTTTTCAAAAAAAAACAACATGGCCCAATGGTTACAGAAAACCATAAAAATTCAAAAAAAAGCACACAAGCTCCCAGATTCCTGCAAACCCCTCCCCAGCTGTTCCCCCAGCCACCCAGCACACAGAAATTTAAAACCCAGAAATTTTTTTCAAAAAAAAAACAACATGGCCCAATGGTCACAAAAAACCATAAAAATTCAAAAAAAACCACACAAGCTCCCAGATTCTTGCAAACCCCTCCCCAGCTGTTCCCCCATCCACCCAGCACACAGAAATTTAAAACCCAGAAATTTTTTTCAAAAAAAAACAACATGGCCCAATGGTCACAAAAAATCATAAAAATTCAAAAAAACCCACACAAGCTCCCAGATTCTTGCAAACCCCTCCACAACACCAAGTCCTTGAATTCTAAACACCCCAACCCAAAATCCAAAAAACCCAAAAAAAGTTTCAAAAGTTTAACTTACCAAACAGCTGCAGAAGAAGTTTTGGAAAAGCTTCAAAAATCCAGCAAACTCTTTAAAAAGCTCAGAAAGGCCACCACACCGCGTGCAATGTGTTGCTCCTCGAGGTCAAGTCGCAACTGCACCTCTTCCAGCAATGCACCCTGGGTTTTAACGGTTTTACGAAAAAGGAAACAAACTTGCAAGACGTTTTCGTCTTGCGAAGCAAGCCCATAGGGACATTCGTCTTGCGAAGCAACTCGAAAACGAAAAAACCTTTCGTCTTGCGAGTTTTTCGTCTTGCGAGGCGTTCGTCTTGCGGGGCACCACTGTATTTTGATCAGAAATGGTGTGATCTGGATCAGGGGCCATACCTCTAACATGTATATCAAAAGCAGAATAAATAAACCACAGAATAGATTATCTCTAGGTAAACATATCGTTTGTTAAGGGCCTAGATTGGAGAGCTAAAAAAGTAATTTTTTCACGCAGTGATATACTTTATTGACGGGTTCACAAAATGACAGGCACTATGTTATGGGGAGATAACTGTGCTGTTCTTCACTATTGTTCCATTCTGCCTATTTTTTTGCGAGAATTGAGCATATAAAGGGGTGGAGGCTGGGGGAAGTGGGATCTGAAGCAAAGGGCAGGAAGGGGCAATGTGGGACACCTCCTTCCCCAGATGTTTGACCCCACTTCCCCCCATGCCTGATCATTGATCATGCTGGTCATTGGAGTTGGGAGTCCACCAACATCTACAATCACCTGGTTTCAATTCTGCTGGTTATACTTTTATATTGATTTAGATTGCTTTATGTGCACCACTTAAGGATTCTTTGATTAACTGGAGGATACATTCTTCTAAATAAAAATAATAAAAATGGAAATAATAAACATCTGAAGAGCCACAGACCCTCCATCCCTGCCCTAACCCATTGCACTAGTGCCACAATAACATGCACTCACGTAATATAAGAATCCCATTTGAAACTCACCATGACAGAGCTGTGCATAGTCAAACATAAAATCCTGCTCATCTAATTTCCGGCTCATAAATTTTGCCATGGATTTAAAATCTCTGAAGGGAATAAATCGCTCTCCAGCCTTACAGATAAAGAAAACAAATGACCAGGAGGGAGCTGGAGACAGTATCTTTCCAATTTCCTGTTCATCAGTTCAACTGAAGTGGCAAAGACCTACATCAGCATAGGCCTGGGGAGACACAGGCACCCATGGATGCATAACCCAGAGCAGCTTTTGCAAATAGTAATCTTTCGTGGTTTTGACGCGGCATGAGTGCTGTTAGCCTGCCAGCATCCTCAGACACAGCTGGGCGTTGATATAAATCTACGGGCTCTGAAAAAGATGGTATCACTTACTTGCAAGGAGCCTGCATAAAAAATGATCTTTCAGATACAAAAGGCTGTTCATGCAAGGGAAAGGTTTGGAATATGCCACACACATAGTGCTATCTCCTGTGTATTCCTTTTACTGAAGGCATATCTCTTCCAGGTAAAGCGTGGAAATGCAATGATCATCTTTCTGAACTAGGTCAAGCACTCAGACACAGGTAGCCTCTATCTTGTGCTTATTGCTATTCTTGGTCACAGGTGTAGGGATAGACAGATCACTCTGTTTCTAATCCAAGTCAGTTCCTCAGGTATTCATTCAAAGTGTTCTGCAGCCATTTTCGCATCAATCTGATTCCACCCCACTTCAAACCACATCAAAATTAGAAGTAGGCAAATAGGCACTGAAAAACCTAAAGTTTTCATGGTTTTACGTTATTCTAAACTATGCATTTCTTGTACATAATTTTTATATATACTTTTGGTTATGACTTGTAGAAGTCGGTTAGCCTATAACCTGTTGGCCCACCATCTGTTGTTGATATAACACCGCAGAGCAGGAATAAGGTGCAATCTGGACATCAGCAGCCTAGGAGTCCCTTCTGAAAATTGTAGCCAAAAACAACGTCATGAATATGCCACAGGCAGCAGCTATTGTCTGTTTAGTACAGAGGCAGAATCAGAGATGGGTATGCCAGTGTCTCTAGTTGTGGTATTAATAAATGGGAAGGAGTGGTCTAGTGGAAGATTAGACGGGAGCAAGTGTGGGTGGTGGAAGTGGTAGGCAGAATCCCAGGATGGAAGTCAACATCACTCTTCTTCCAAACATTATATCTGTGCATGTATTGCAGCTTCAGAGATGGAACAATACATCCCTGTGTTTTGTTCTGGTGATTCTCCACCCCCTCCCCATGCCAAGCGAATTTTGAGGGAGGAGAGGAAACTCCATGGTACAATTGGAAGTCCTTGCACAGCGCAGGGATGGCTAGGGCAATCCAGCCCATAGAATTCAGGGACAAAGTAAGGCAAGGGAAGCGGAAGGGAACTTCAGGCCTAGGGATTCAATGTGACCCTCCAAATCACGCTGTCTGGCCCTCAAATCTCTCCCCAGGCCACACACCCTTTACTAACCCTGCTTTGAACCCTCCTTGAAAGTTTTGGCCTGGCTGAAATGTGTCCTTGAACGTCAATAATGCATCATGCTTCCCTAAACAAAGGATAGAGAGGTTTGTGTAGAAGCTAGCCTTAGTATGTAAAAGTGAAATTTACATGCATTGCTTTGTTCACTTTTATGTCTGGCACCACCCACCAATGTCATGTGGCCCCCCAGAAGGTTGTTGAGAAGGGAATGCGGCCCTCAAGTCTGAAAACCTTTCCTTGTCCTTGTTTTAGGATATCTCAAGACCTAAGCACAGCAAAGTAAGCTGTTGCCTCTGCGATGGGCTGTAGATAGCCCAAAATTTGTCATATCCAGAAGTGACTGTTCACTTGCCTTAGGTAAAGCCATTCAATGTGCCAGCAGTGCTACATCAGAGCCCTTGTGCCAGATCAAATCTACAATTAGAGCGAGGTAATGAAAACATGCAGCTGCAGAAGGCTGTGTGCATGTGTGTGTGTTTAAAATCACCCCCTCTACAAAACATTGGAGAGTGAGGATTTGTCCTTCTCACCCAGAGTTGTATTTAGCTCAAATTTTGCATCAAAATAAACAGTGATGGAAGGTGTGAGACTGAAAATCCAAGAGCTTGGCAGTGTTCTGCCCACCCCTGCCCTGTACATCACAGTACAACAGAAGAACATTCCTTGTGATGGAGAAAGCGTAGCTCCTTTATTTGTATGCCAGCTGCCTCCTCCTGGCTTCTGTGAAACTCACTGGCTTCCATGTAGCAATTTGTACGTACACTTCACATGCTCGAAAAATACACTTCCTGAGGAGAGGCTGTCTGGGTGGCGTTCCAGTAAGATTTAGATGTTAACTCAATTAGCCACCAAGGCAATAGTGTGTAAATGCAGCTATAGTAATGTGCATTATCCTATTGACCTCCCATTACCGTCTCTGCCTCTGCTGGCAGAATTCACAGCTGAAGAGCAATTGGGTTCACAAGTTGACAGCCAAGAATGGGATCAGTGAGAGGCAATGGCTTCTTTCCTTGTGGATGCAGCCTAACGCAACAGAAACACAGACCTTTGCTCTTGAAAACACTTGCATTAATGTCTCTCAGCGAGAAATGGTTTGCTACTGTTCATAAATGTGCCATTGCTTATTTTTATGCTTGGGTGGTGTTAGATTATGAAGCGGCACATCAGAAATGTTTGTTGGACCATCTCTAGAGACCCCCTAGGGATGTTTTTGCCATATAGAGATTTGCTCAGATCACGAGGATGCAGGGCTTATTCAGAGCACCCAAAACCATGTCTGGTTTAATTTCAGCTTTTACATTTTTATATGGTTTGCCATTATTTTATTTCTGTTTTCAATTGTATTGTGTGAATATTGTGTATCTTATTGGGATTTGCATGGCCAAGGAAGGTTCAGTCCAAGCTCTCAGGCAGAATTCTCAGCCATTGCCCACAACCTGATTCTTTAAACTGTATGATCAGCGTTCTTCTACCTTAGGGAGATGTTGGGGCTCCCAGCTCTCTATTCTAGACCACCAACCTTGTAAAGTTACCTCTTTCTCCCTCACAGTTGACTCTCCTTTGTTGGCATCCTGTATACTAACAGATAATTCATTCGCCAAATGTGGCCAAATATGTAGCCAAAACGCCACCGTCAGCTCACAAGAGAAACTGATCAGCAGACCCAGGTTTGTAGAAGTGGACCCACAACCCCATACCCAAAATACCTTCAGGAACACCAGCGGGGAGGTTTGGAGGTGTCAATGCAGCTTACGAACTAAGCAGGCTCAGTTGTATGGAATGCTGACTGCTTTGGATGGAATGAAAAATTGGTGGGGAGAGGAAATGGAATGAAGGATACTGGAAAGGGCATGGCTACCTGAAACTCTTAACAGGAGTACTCCACACTACTTGTTACTCATAAAATTCAGATAGCCATGTGCTGATACTCCTCCTCTTCTGAGGCAACCCTGGAAAGAGAGACGGGGAAGGGAATGCAGTATCAGACTGGAAACCATGAACAGGAAACCTAGACAAGCCGATAATTGTTGCTTGTTAGCGTATGCTTAGGGGCAATTGTATCAGACATTGTAAAGGGTTGAGAGGGAGTAGCTTTGCATACCTAGTCAGATAAGGTCTGGATAAGGCCAGGAAGAAAGCTGAGTCAGCTACCCTGCCTTCGCCATTCCTCCTTAGGTCATGGAAATGCAGCTTGTAGCTTATCCATGTGGCGCCAACCTTAAACTACCTTTGACTCATATGACTAAAAGGTAAAAGCTCTGGTGGATTACCATGCAGGGAAATGGGATTAGCACCCTTTGGCTAAATTCCCTTTGGTCTGTTACAAAGCTACAGAGAATTACCCAAGGCACACTTAGTCCCAAACAGTTTGAAACTAGTTGTTAGCTCTGAGTCACTCGAGAGACGCACATTAAAGAAATAGCTTTTCTGTTGACACTCCACAAATCATGCAAGATATAAATTCTCAGTAAATCCACGCCAGGGGAAATGTAAAACTGGGACTACATAGAGCTGCATCACAATTTTTTAGCTTAATTGTAGGATTAATTTAGGTGAGAAGGGGGAAAGTTCTGACTTTCTAGCACTAGTACAACCCAGAAGCAATTCATCAGCTTAATCACACATAATGAGGAGGTACCCTTGCTGCAGGGTGAGAGCATCACTGACTTTAACACCTCCGGATATCTGCAGATCTGCACCCAAGAGTGTAAGTGTGCATGTTTGCCTTTTAAAAGGTTTAGAAATTAACTAAAATATATAGTTGCAGCACTTCATCAGTTAGTTCAATAAATCACTTTCAATTGATAAAAATGTGCATCAGGAATCATACTTTTTTATTTTTTAAATGTGTACAGTTTTCAATGCATGTTATTCTAAAACCCTAATAGGGTGGTCATTCCTATTGTATAAAGGCAGTCCTCAATTTGTAGGGCTGTCTGGTCCAGTTCTGGCCTGGAGCCAAATTAATCATAGATTAATCAAAGATTGCCTGATTTAAATGCAACTACAAGCTATAGCTATAATAATCCAGGAAGCGAGAGGGAATCCAAACACGTGTGGGGAAGGAGGATGTGAGTGGGTCCATAGCATAGTCACGACGGTCAAAGCATAGTTTGTCCATGACATCTAGAATGAACCCGTGTGGTGGACTAGGCTAATAGATGATGAGTGGGTCAGAGTTGAGAACACCCAGCTTCAAGTCTGATGTTTTTGTTGATATTGCATTTGCACTTACAATGCACCAAACCAGTGCAGAGAGTGGGTAGGCTCATCATCAAGGTGGTCCTCAGACATGTTTCTCTTCGTTTTTTCGTTTCAAAGGGGCTGACACAGAAATACGTCTCAGTGGATTGTGCATTTTGTTTTCTTAATTTTTGTCTTCTACTAGCAAATTCCAATATACATACTTCTTCACTGGAAGATTTGCCTGAATGCAGCACCTGCATCAATTACTTTGTCCATGCAGCAGCACCCCCTGCCACTGCCCAGAAACATCCCCCCCCCATGGAATTGATGTCATTTCTGTAAAATCCTTTTGTGCTGATTATAGCATCCTTTTCGAATAATCCAAATATTGTTCATCGAGGGTTCTGTTTCCTCCCCCTCTTTATTAAAAGCTGCCATAGCAATCCCCCTTTTCCTGTTCCCAGGGTTTCACTTAACAATAACTTCCTCTCACAACACCTCTTTCATCCAGGGGCTGGACATCTGTCTTCCTTCCAATTATGAGAAGCTTCTTCTGGCTTCTAGTTCAGCTGGGCCGTGTTATCCCTCTTTTCCTCCATCTGTACCAAAATATTACCACAGTCCTGAGCAGCACAGATGTGGTTTCAAGCTGGAAACAAAAACAAATTTGTCTCAAGGGGATCGACTGACACTGAATTCCAGGGAAGCATTGCAAACGCTGGCTCTCTTACAAAAACAAAGAGATCGGCAGAGAGATAAGACACCAAGTGTTTCAAATGAGGTTCTCTTTTATGCTCATTTCCAAAGACTTGAAGTGGTTGGTTAAGGTGGGAAAAGACAATTGAAATGGACCAAGATGTTAACCTTAGTTGTGTTTATGTCTTCAGAAAGGACATGTTTTGTTTTGTTTAACTAAATATTACATTGAGATTAATAGAAGCCCACCTGATTCTGGAGGCATTGGATAGTATCTGCATATTCAAGTGCAGGCTTTGCCGGGGTAACCAACCTAGTGTCCTCCAGATGTTGTTTGACTTCAACACCCATCAGCCCCAGCAAGTATGGCTGATCTTCATGGATGATGGGAGCTGTCCAACAACATCTGAAGGGCACTGTATTGGCTACCTCTGCCATCTAATTCCACTATGACATCCTCTTGAGCTCTTCCCTTTTTATTTCCTTTGCATTTCCTGCCTTTCCCATTTCTTCTGAAGTTAGGTTGCACAAAGCAGAATTCATTGCTACAGTCATGCAAAAACACAATTGCTTTGGATACAGCCTATTTGATTTGTAAGTATACACAGCATAAAATTCATGGAATTAATTTGCAAAGCAGTTTAGATACAGCCATTTATCGTGAGAACCTCAAAACCAGAGCCTGAATTCATCTCAGCCTATAACTTGTTTATACAGTTGTAAGGTGAATCAAAAGTTGAAGCAGTAAACATTTACAAGACTACTGAGTGCTGCCAAGCAAACAAAAAAAACCTTATGGTAAGCTATTAAAAAAAAAGCTTAGCATATTTGTGTGCCTTTTCTCTTGTTTTTAGCTGAAAGTAAACCAAAACCAATAGAGCTAACAACAGGCAAGAAAAATGTTTTGGGGTTTTTTTGTCAACTGAAAAACAACTTTTAAGTAGAAACTACTTTCTTCCTATATACACAAAAATCTAAGTCCATTGCCATTTTGCAGTTTGTGTAGCCTCAGGTCTCATCCTCAGAAAATGACACAACTGGGAACAAAATGAGAACAAAATGGGCCAGGACTCACCTAAAACTAGCATAGACCTTAGGAGTATAGAACTGAATATTTTGCGTCTTTGCTTTTATAACTCTGTTTTGTTCCTGCAAAAGATATTTAGCTAGCATATGGAATATAGGGTTCTTACATTTCCCATGTGTAAGATTTTCAGAGCAAGTAGCACAGGAAAATTCCTTTAGTTAAGTAAATCCGTTAAATTTTTCAGGAGATGCCACTATATATACCTGTCAGTTGGCTTGATGAGAAGTTTATCTTCAGGGCACTTTATGTAACTATTGTGTCTGATTATATAAAGCTCACCTAAATAAAAAATGCTGGCTCTTCAATTAATTATGACCTTTGCATTCAGGCCTGGGCTACAGAAGTTGGTGGTGAGAACAACACAAGTAGGGATTCTTCTCTTCTCTGCCTTAGATGACCACTAAGATGTTGTAGAAGAAACGGTCCCAGGGCTTTCAGTTTCTGTCTGCACCCCAATGACTTTGGATCTCACTGTCAGGCTGTGTGATCGGGTCAGATCAGGGCAGCAAGGGGCAAAACAAGATAGCAAAAAGGCCATGGACTGTTTCTAGCATCCAAATCCCAACTCTCAAACAAAAAACAACACTTGGACTCAATCTTCTCAGGGCTGCATTCACACTGTGCACAGGCTTCCCAAAGGCATTTGGTTGTTCTCTGTGAGAACAGTTTGCATGTCAAGGACCCCCAAGACACCCCTGAATAAAAACACGGTTCACACATCATTTTTGTTTGGGTTTTAGGCATAATTTTAGCCACAACTTTATTGAATTACAGTATGTGAGTGGTTGCTTAGGCATTGGTTAGCGACTATCTGTTCCCACTTGGAGGTAGGAACAGAACTGACAACCACACCGGTGCAGAAGTCAGTAAGGGTAAACAATTTTGGGGAGAGAATAAAGCTGGGTGCCAGGCTCACACCTCTCCCCAAATGCTCCCTGGGGCTCTTGCGTGGCCCTAGCCCTTTGTCAGGGATACGAACAAAAGCATGGCAAGCCTCTGGAGTCCTTTAACGGAATACCCTTGCAGCAGCACCATTGAAGGGGCAGGCACAGCCAACCTCATCCCCTCCACCAACCAAAAAATTAACCAATGCCAAACCGCAGCTTACAAGTTGTGATGATTTGCTACGCAGTAGGCAAAACCCAAATGGCACCAGCCAATCAGCCAAACGGTAAAATTCCTACCAGGCCCCTGCTCCAAAGCAAACGACTCCATGACAGGCATAGCAAGGTCAGCGCAAACAAACCCTAAATAAAGGGAGGGTGGGCGGGTAATCCAATGTGCGCAGCGAAAAGAAGAAGCTCAACGCTGCGCACAGGGACCTATATAGCACCCCCATCAATCAAATAAAATTGCAACCATCAATTTTCCCCAGCAATATTGGGGGTGCCCAATCAAATTTGTGGCCATCCAGACTAATCCGCCCAGCAACAGGGGATGTCATGGTTGCTCCCACCGCAACACGTGCTCTCCATGAAGGAGAACCCGCTTTGTTGGACTAGATGGGCCATTGGCCTGATCCAGCAGGCTCCAGTGTGGTATAGTGGTTAAGAGCGGTGGACTCGTAATCTGGTGAACCGGGTTCGATTCCCTGCTCCTCCACATGCAGCTGCTTGGTGACCTTGGGCCAGTCACACTTCTTTGAAGTCTCTCAGGCCCACTCACCTCACAGAGTGTTTGTTGTGGGGGAGGAAGGGAAAGGAGAATGTTAGCCACTTTGAGACTCCTTAAGGGGAGTGAAAGGCGGGATATCAAATTCAAACTCTCTTCTGAACTTATTAGGGTTTTTGTTTCAAAAAATCCACACACTGATGTTGGAATGTGGGGAACTGAACTCAAGATGGGGGAAAATGAGAAACGGAAAGAAGCTGAAGGGGACAGATTTGCAAATAAGCAGTGAGAAGAGCGAGGAAAAGGAGCAGTAACTTCCGCATTCCTTGGGCTTTATGAGATGGTGAGAAGCAGGGATGATTGTGGCGAAGAGATGAGCCTCCAAATCTTGGTCCTAAATGTCTCATCTTAACAGCTGGAAGCAATTACTCCTGGAGTCAGCTAGTTAAAAGTGCATAACAATGAATAAGACATGTTTAGGGACCCGTTGTTAATTAGCCATTATTTTGAGTTCCCTTGCAGCTTTAACTGAGATGCTTTAGCTCACTTCACAGCACACCCTGCCTCAAAATGGCACACAGAATCTCTAGTGCTTTAAGACATTTTGCTGCGGGATGCCTTATGTAACAAGCCTTGCATAACTTCTGCTAAAAGCACCTCCAGCAGCATCAGGCTCACTCTCTGAGGTTTTATGCCAAAATGCAAGTGAAGTTTGAAGTTAGTTTTTTAAAAATAAAAAATAAAAAATCATAACATCAGAGTGGAACTATAAAGCTGGCATCCGTCTGTCCCGGGAGACAATAAAGGATTGCGCCTTTGGGGGGTGAAGTCAAACTGTTGGAGGGTTATAGCACCTGCTGAGGCTGTAGAGGATACAGGAGAGGCATGCTTTGTTGCAGCTGGAGCCGATGTAGGCATCCAGTTGTCCTGCTGCAGGTGCACCACGGCGTGTCTTCTCTCTGAGCATCCTAAGCACAGTTACCCAAAAACTATGCACTTCGTTTGGAAGCGTGTGTGTGAAAATATTTGCAAAACTGAGTGCCCCCTTTTGGCACTGCTAGATTAAGTCTAGCGCGTGCGCGCGCACACACACACACACACACACACACTGTGCCCCCCCCTTAGAAAAATAGGTGCTGGTACTCACCATGAAGTTGTTACAGTAAGTACCACACTTTTTAACAATGAAAAACAGGTGCCGGTACTGCATACCCTTGAGAACCCCCTGGAAAAAAACACTGTGTGTGTGTATCCATCTCAGTGCCCATAAAAGAAAATCAAATAGTTCTTGGACAAGTTTGGATTTGATATCCCGTTCTTTCTACTGAGCCCAGTCAGTCGTCAGTCATGCTCAGAACCATTTGACGTGATTGACAATGGTTGCCCAAGACCTCCAATGAAAGGCCTTGTTCCCAGCCTGGTTAGTTAAGATATTTTAGCTGAATGGGGTAGAAGTAAAATTTGGGTATATATTCTGCCACTGGAATTTGGAAAAAATTGAAAGGAGAGAAATGTTTCCTGGCTAGGAATTAAGCTCAGGCCATAGTAGGGAGAATGCCAAATCTGGACCATTGGACTCAAACCCTTATGCTCTTTTGTTATCATCTCCCTCTCTTGAGACAGACGCTGGGAATGAGCGCGCCTGAAATATTAATAATTCCTAATAGGTCTTTGTCACATGAGGCGTGCTTTGTGACGATACCCCTCCTTCCTCCCCCCTCCAAAAAACGGGGGAGTTAATTGAATCAATGAAGTGAACAGCACAGCCATCCAGCATATGCCGGCTTCCCCTGTCAGCCCCAGTCATTACTGCAGGACCCATTGTCACTCCTCGTTGCTTGATTACACCACTTGGCCTGCGAGGGGATTTGATGGGAAGTGTCCAATGAGGGGCCAAGCTGTTTCCAAAGTCAGCTTTGCAAAGCCCCAGATAAAAGGGGGCTTCCCTTAATAAGGCAGGAAAAGGTTAGGACGAGAGGCATTACAGCAAATCTGGAAAGAGGTAAGGTGATAGTTTTCTCTGAGGCTTAGAGAACAGATGGGCTCCCAGGAGGTTCTGCATGTGGGTAACAGAAGAGCTGTTTCTTTTCTAGGAACACGCTTATCACTTGTGTAGAAAGTCGGCAGAGCTTTTTGCAGCTTTGGCTACGAGCTAGCCAAGAAGGAGAGGGCTTTTAAAATTTAATCAGAAGTTAGGAGAAGCATCCTCTCAGCCTGGCAGCTCCTTGCTCTGATATGCTGGCAGGCAGCTGGGTTTCTTGCTTCTTCTTCAGCTGCCTCTCTAGGTCCAGTTTTGAGCCTTAGTTATTGGAGAGGCACTTGCATGCTTCTGGGTGCGTTTAGCGGTTTCAGCACGGTACGAGCTTCTCTGATCCTGACGAGATCTTGCATTCTCTGCTCCCAAGGAAACAGCCGAACTGGCAGGCAGCAGAGCTAATGTAGTGAAATGATGGCAGATAATGCTTGGCAATGTAGCTGCCAGCCTTGCGCATGGGTGTTAAAGGGGCAGCTGCAGAGCAAGAGCCCCCCCCCCCAAAAAAACCCCACTTAAAGAGAATGCAGTGAGTTTTTGAACAACGCATGGTGATAACAGACATGTAGATGCAGGCTACGGGTTGAAAAGCTAAGCACATCAAAGAGTTCCAGCTTCTCTCCTGCAGCTCTGTGCAAGAGAGAAAAAGAGGGTATAGTGGCAGGCAGCTGTTAGGAAGTATGGCCCGTTTGTTTTATGATGCCGCGTTGGGAATCAGATCTGGTTCCTCTGTAAGGGAAAGCTTGCAGTGAAAGGGCAGAGTGGAGAATTTAGAAGCTGCAGAAAATAGCCGGCGTGTTTAGCATGGCAGGAAGGTAGCAAGAAATCCGTGCTAATGATAGGTCTAGTCTGGAAGCAACCCAGAAGAGGGTGGGGGCCACCACCACCCTCTTTTTCTTGTTTAAGTTTATAAACTTGTGTGCGTATTTAAAGCAATACTCCCCTTTACTGATGATGTTCGTAATAATCACGGTCATTGATAATATATTTTTGTCATTTCTTAGTCAGATGTATATGAAGCTATGACTTGCGTTTCTGCAAACAGCAGATAAGGTGGTAAGTCTGTATCTGGACTGCACCATTTCATATTTAAGGTACAGGCTCAGATCAGTGAATGTTCTTCCATACAAAAACATTCGCTTCAGATGCAGAACTTTGCACATCATGTCTTCCTCCTGACATACTAGCCGCCTTTGTGCATGGAATTTTTTTGTATGGAGTGTATAATCATGGGAGCCCCTGCCCACAGTTTGAAATGGTAATGCCCATAGCCAGATTTGCCACTTCATCTGCTGTTTGTAAGAACTAGGCCACTTTCTCAGGGTAATAGGGTTAATTTTTTATAAGGAATCTTGATGCTTGATTGCATGCATGATGTGATTTTTTTAAAACAAAAAAATAAAAACCTGAATATATATCCTGCACTTCTTCCGAAAGGAGCCTGGGGCAGCATAGAAAAATAGAAAACGAAAGATCACAGTTCTGCAAAAAAAATTATGGGCATACAGTACCTCTGTGGAGGACTATGTGTTACTTACTCACTATCTGGGAATTGCCCAGGGAGCTGACTTGTAATACTGAAGTAGTTTGTTGTGCACACTGAAGAAGAATGAAACTGATGAAATTCAATCAAACGTTGGTTGGCTGAAACATAGGAGATGATGATAGATAGATAGATAGATAGATAGATAGATAGATAAAAAACTGTACCAATGACCAGATCAAATTATACAGCTTTCAAATTCTTTGCAGTTCTGTATCCTGCTGAAAACATAGAAAGACTCCAGCCTAGTAATGCATGATATTTATAGATCTCTATATAAGGCCAGACGAGTGGAAGAGAACAGAGTTCACTTCTCTTTCTCTGTTGTCTCAGTGAGACCTGCTGTTGTCATTTGGCTTCTTCTGCACTAATTTGAAATCCTCTTTTTCTCCCCCCTCTCCTAACAGCTTTCCATGAAGGAGGTTGGGGACGGGCTACATGAACAGATGAACTGCATGATGGGTGCTCTGCAGGAGCTGAAACTCCTCCAGGTCCAGACAGCTTTGGAACAGCTGGAGATCTCAAGCAATCCAAGCCAGGTACCAGGAATCGGCCAGCACCAATATTGTCAAAACAATAAGGAGGCACCAAGGGCAAGGTGTGAAGCCAGCAGACAGGGCGAGAAGCTGCTGGGAAGAAGCTACTTGCAGGACTGCAGTTCCTCAGCCTTTTCGTGCTCTACTCAGGGGTCACAATCCGCCAGCCCGCTTCACCGCATTACTTTGCCAGACAGTAGCCATGGATACATGGCTTCTTCCCTTAACAGCATAAGCAGTGAGGACTACTATCATGCGAGCGGACATTCATCAACAGTGAGCACGGCAGAGTACCATTCTCCGAGGACGTTTGAGTCGTCCAGTGAGCACATGACGAGAAGCTGGTTTTCCCAAGACACAAACAGCTGGTCCGAGAGTAGATCGGGGTGCAGGGAATGTCAGTTCTCTGATGAGACTAACGACTGGACTTCCTCGCTAATGTCTCAGAGCAGGAATCGACAGCCTCTCATCTTGGGCGACAACATCTTTGCTGATTTGGTTGGAAACTGGTTGGATTTGCCTGAGATAGACAAAAAGGTGGAGAAGAATGAGACAACCCTGTCAAGCAGCAGGTCCCAGGAGTTTTGCAGAAAGTTCTCTCTCACAGCCAATATCTTTAAGAAGTTCTTAAGGAGCGTCCGGCCAGATCGAGATAGGTTGCTGAAGGAGAAGCCTTGCTGGCTGCCGACAGAAGATAAAGAGGCCGAAATCTTAAAGAGGCCCAATAAGGCAAGCAAACAGAAGGGAACCTTTTACTTCCCGGTCCATGGGAACCTAGCAAACTCACACGACAAAGCAGAAAGGTGCCAAAAGAAGGAAACAGGCAAGGCCAAGGCCAAACATTGCACCAAGAAGATCCACAACACAATAGAACACACTCAGTCAGGGTTTGATTTTAACACAGCTGTATGGGTCTGAACTCCCAGAACTTTTTATCTCCTTTGCCTCCACTGTTCTGCCCCAATCAGGAGATAAAACAGCGAGAAAGGTGGAAGAAAAAGAGTTCTGGCATGCATGGACTGGGGTGAGGAAAGGGAGAAGGAGTTGATCTCCATACATTGACACAAATCACTTCCCAACTAACATCTATTGGATAAAGGGAGTCAGTTTGTATGCAGAAACTCCCCACACTAATGTTTAAGAGAATCTTTCACAGTTTGGGGAAGGAGGGGGCACAGCAGCGTCTTAATTAGCTGTTCCTCTAGACTCCCACTTTCATAGGCTTCAAGGTTGCCAAACATTTTCAGTTCATCTCTGATTCAGGTAGCAAGAGAATGTTACGTCTCAGTATGTGTGTGTGTGTGTGTGTGTGTGTGTGTGCAAGCTGGTGTGTGTGTGTTTACAATTTAACTCTGCTTTTTTCCTGTGTGCACTAAATCCTGGATCACACTCCGGGCAAATGAATAAGCACTTGATAATTAAATTAAGAGTGAGGGTTGGATTTGTAAGAAGAAGAAGAAGAGAGGCTGTGGGAAAGGATTTGAGTGAAGTTTGTACAACCACATTGCGTTTTGACTGTTCTTTTTCTAAAGCGTTTTTTTCTGGCTCACCCCTCATGATCTGTACTGTACTAGAATGTGTCTAAGGAGTGCTATGTAGTGAGTAGCCAACCCATCGCTGCAACTTTAGGGTTACCAAACACGCTTCACCTCTTCATTTTGCCCTCAAAGCCTTAAACTCTGATGCCACACTGAGGTCCCAAGTTGCAATAGACCTTTCCTTGACTTTATTGTTTCATTTTGCATTTCTTACTCTGTACGAGTTTAGTCTTGTGAGAAATTAGTTCTCCAGCGGTCAGCTCTCCCAAGAGTTTGTTATTAATAAAGCGATGTTCCTCTCTCCACGTATGGCTTGGTGGGGCTGTTTGTGCATTGTGAGAAACTTGTGGAACAATTCTCATTATGCCTCGGTTATGTAGGCGGCGAAGAAGCCTCATGTCACATGTCTCTGATGGCAGGAAGTTGAGGGTTCAGAAAGAAAACTGAGAAAGTGACAATGGGTGGTAAGTCTGTGGTGATGGTTTCACTGGATGTTGGGACTGGCCCTGAATTCCCAAACTCCACTGCTTAACACCTGGCCGATTTTCTTGGGCCCTGCATTCCCCATCTGTAAAATGAAGAGCAGATGACTTAAACAGAACGCAGGTTTATACACTTTAGGAAAAAAGAATGAAGGCATAACACCCTGGGAACCTGAATGGGTGTACCAAAGTTTCTTTTCTTTCTAAGATTATAATAGGAGTCAGTTTGACTCATACAACCTGGAAGTTTGTGCCAGAACTTACACCTACATTTTGAGTTGTTCTAATCTTGATTTGATTTTAACCAAACAGTACTATGCAGTTAATGTACTCCTTTCAACTTTGCTAAGCAATGAGAGGGCCAGAAACGTGTTTTGTTTCTTTAAAAAAATGTCAGTGCTGTCTAATAAAATTATGTTCCTGTTTCAGTTCCACTAAGACAAACAGTCAAGTTGGAGGAGCCACCAGGATACTATAACTGAGAGTCTCCCCCCCCCCCCCCCGCTTCCAAATGAATTAAACATAGGCACAAGGCAAGCACTATTTTTTGCCCTTACAAGGAATCAAAAGCTGGTGAAGGATCTACTATGGGCACACAGGCATGATACACTTTCCATTTTTCCAACAACTGCAACCCTTTCTCATTCTTTGCTTTCCCAAATTAATGGACATCATTTCGTTATATATTATGCATTCTATGCCCCAAATAGTTAAAAACCATATGCTGATAATAAATGACTACTGTACCTACTGTCTTACTACGTACAAGTACTTCATAAGAAAATGCCCAGCTGCATTAAGGTCAATATAAGTGGATGACTGCTAGCTCAGGCACAACATGCATGTCTCGCAGAAGTCCCATGATTCTTTTTTCCACTCTCTGTCCTCAGCCCAAAGGAGGCTGAACTGGCTGCAGGTCTGAATAGGAGAAGGGAAGACAAGAAGTTTGCTGACCTTTGTCTCCTCTGGTCATTTTCCCATTCAAACTCATCAATCTGTGTTTTCATCCATGGGGAGAAGACACAGGGAGTCCTGTGAGGTGGAGGGAGCAGCCCAGTCTTTTTGTTTTTGTTTTTTGAACCCTAAACTATGGCAGAAAGAATCACAGAAATCTGCATGGTGCCTAATTTGAGTGTTATGGCTTTAAGTAAAGATTATATAAGTTCAGGGTGTATATAATTGGGAGTGTATGAGCAGTTAGGGGAGGGGGTAGTACCTCTGGTGGGGGACACATTGTGCTCCTTCTGGGGTAGTTTGTCCACCTTTGGTCCCCACCTTGCCCTCAGCTCTCACCTGTGGCTCCTAGAAACTGTCCATGCGACAGCAGCCACACCCCAGAAACAGCTTTGGCTAGCTAATGGATTTCAAACCCTTGGTGAGTTAGGAAGTTCCCCTGCATGCAAAGACAGACTCCGGTGGATTGAGCGGATGAGACCAATAGTGGGTCCAGTGGTCAAGAAGGTGGTTTTTGCATGTGCTGTAGAGGGAAGTGAGGGGCAGATGGGGCTCATCAACCTGGGAAGGTGGCCCATGTAGGAGAAGGAAAGCTCTGATCCTAAACCTCTGCTACCTTGCGGGATATCTTCAGGAGAAGAAAAGGCTCAGGAGTAAACCCTACACAAATCTAAAGTAGGAGTCCCTAAGACAGCTGGATACCTCCTTGTATGCAACCTTCCAGCAACTTGCAGTCAAGCTGGTGCTAAATGTATTGCTCTGCTTTCCCTTGGACCACATCTGCAAGGCCGGGTGGAGGGGAGGTGATCCTGTCATCTGGGCAGCCAGGGCCTCCATACACACTGCCCAGGCTTGCACCCCGGGGAGGCTATTTCTGTGCTTTCGCAGTGGTTTGTCTCTTGAGACGGATGCCAGCAACAACAATATAAATCCATGGAGCATTGGTGAACTCTGTGTCCCATGCCATCTTAACATCATTTTAAAATCAGAAGAGAAGAGATACACAATGATCCAGACATAGATATATTGAAACATGGAGTATATAAATGTCTTCAGCCGCTTTTTAAAGGCTAGGAAGGAAGGACAAAAGTAGACATGTCAACGGTGCAAATCTTCACTGCCAAGCCTGTCCCAGTAAAAGACCAATATGCAGGCATAATGGTGAAATAAAAAAAAAGGTGGCGTTTGTGAAATTCCAGGAGATTCAAGTAGTCGGACCCTGCAAGCAGTTTAGAGAGCAGAGACAGGGAACCTATGGCTCTGTAGATGTTCCTGGACTCCCAACCCAAAGCAGTCTCAGCCGGCATAACTAAAAGTCAGTGATGGGAGTTGTAATCCAACAACCTCTGGTGGGGCTATTGGTTCCCCATCCCTGATATAAAGTGAGCAGGAAAGATACTTAACAGTTGGTGGCTGTTGGACTTTGAGAGACATACTGAAGCAACCTTCCCCAGGCTGGTGCCCTTCAGATGATGTTGAAATACAGCTTCCATCATAGACAGTCGTGGGTGGAACTGATGGGTGCTGGAGTCCATCAACTGACCAGAAGACACCATGTTAGGGAAGTCTGCTGTAAGCAACGTTTATGGACAAAGGGTCCTTGTATATAAGAGGATGAAACCTCCAGAACATTACACGGAACATGAAGAAAATGGGGAGCCACTCCCATGGCATGTAAAACAGCTTTCTGTCATTGTCTCTCATGGTTGTAAACTCCACTGCCTGCTTGCTCACACACAGCCAACAGAACTCCACGCAGGCCCTGCGACTCCAGGGTTTATAAATAAGGTAATGTGAGCCGATTTTGCCGTGCCACGTGGTTCCTCGCAAATGGCAAAAGCCCCCATAACAACAGCTGTCAGCAAGCACTGTTTCCCTCCTGTCTGACAAGGAAGCCAACTGGAACTCCTCCTGAGAAAGAGACCTTTGGCCTCTCCTGCCTTTCCCTGACAGCTGCACGAAAAGCATCAGAACACTCTCCCTTTTATGTGATATTGGTGGGGCCACGGGAGGGGGGAATATAAGAGAGAGAAAAGATTGCCAATGGAAACTCTACCCTGCGCCAGGTTGCAGTTGAGAGACCCTCAGACAGCCATATTGATTACATTTCCCCTGGTTATGGGAAGATATTAAAAGCTTGTGAGGGAAGAAGTTCACAAGCGTCCCGCAGGTCGGCTCCAACACTGCACAGAACGTCTGTTCCCTTGATACTGTACAGCTCCTGCAGCTGTTGACTGGGTAACTCCTGTTAACCAGGACTGTCTGAAGTTTGTTGGTGGTCTGCTTTAATCTGATGGGACTCGAGGCTCACTGTGGTCTAGACTAGAGTCATAATTTTCTGAGGTGTGCACTCGCCTCTGTATTGTTCCCATTCTAGTATTCTACCCAAGACCTTGCGCCATGAACATCATACACAACACAATCCTTGAGTGAAGCATTTCCCACAATCCTTGAGTGAAGCATTTCCCCCCTACTAGTTCTCAAGGGACAGCTGGCGACAGCGCCTGCCCTAACATTAGGTAAAATGAGGCAGCTGCCTCAGGCAGCAGGTGTGGGGGGGAAATGAGGGCAGTGGTAGCAGCCCCCCCTGGCCATTCCTCTGGAGCTCCCTGGCTGCTTCTTTCTGTCAGACGCTAGAATTTAGTACACCATGTGTCCTGCCATGTATGCCCTGTGGCCCTCGGGTACAGTGGAGAATGTTGTCTGTTCACCAGGACTGAGGTAAGATTCAGCTGCCAGCCAGGTTGTGTTCTGTACTTGGAATGGGGAGAGGCACGATCTTGTGCTTCTCTTCAGGAAGCAAAGTATCTTGGGCTGGTCTTGGATAGTGACACAATGAAGGGAAGGTGGAAGGGTATTGCACAGAATTTAGGACAGTAGTAAGTAGCCAATTCCAGAAGTCACTTTTACCTGTGCACAGCACTCCTCTTAATTGGCCAACCTACAGCCAATTCTCATGAACCCCAAAGCAAGGTGCGACTTCACAGCACATCATAGATGGTTGTGAACCGAAGCAGCCATCTGTCTGCTTCACTACAGGACCAAGAAAAGTCTGTTATAAGGATTTAAAGAATTTTCCCCTCTGACCTCATCCCACATAGAAAATTGAGCTGGCTGGAATCGGAGATGGGCTGCTGTAAGGTAAAGGTACCCCTGCCCGTACGGGCCAGTCGTGTCCGACTCTAGGGTTGTGCACCCATCTCACTTAAGAGGCCGGGGGCCAGCGCTGTCCGGAGACACTTCCGGGTCACGTGGCCAGCGTGATGAAGCTGCTCTGGCAAGCCAGCACCAGCGCAGCACATGGAAACACCGTTTACCTTCCCGCTATAAAGCGGTACCTATTTATCTACTTGCACTTAGGGGTGCTTTCGAACTGCTAGGTAGGCAGGAGCTGGGACCGAAAGACGGGAGCTCACCCCGCCGCGGGGATTCAAACCACCGACCATGCGATCGGCAAGCCCTAGGCACTGAGGTTTTACTCACAGCGCCACCCGCGTCCCACATGCTCAAGTCCAATTTTGGGGTCACAAAAATCAAGCCTGAAATTGATGGGAATCGCAATTTGAGATGGAATCTAATAACTCAAGCTAAAAGAAGGGTTAAGCACTGCTGAAATTAATGGAGCTTATACTGGAGGAATTATTTGTGAGTCACAGCTATAGTTTTTGGCAGAGTCTGGGTCAGACAGTTGGCAGAAGCCTTGCAAGAGGGGAGTCAGTACTGACAATGTTGTGCAGACTGAGAGACAAATGAGGAAGGGGGACAATGTGAAAGCACAAGCTTGGCTGCAAATTCCATCTAATCTCAACTCACAGACCGTCTTGATCGATTTCGGCTGGGGGCCCCCTATTTAATATTTTGAAGGCATCATTAATTGCTGTCTCACTGTCTTCGTGACTTTCCCTGAAATAATAATAAAGGGCTTTTCCCTTGCCTGATGTTATTTCCATAAAATGATTTTGCATTGTTGGGGAAGGGACGTGCCTAATTAGCCTGACAGAAGTATTTAATGAGGCACCATCAGATTCCTGCATCTTGGTTAGGATTTGTAAATGCAAAGCACACGACACAATAGCACCATTACCTCTCACCCCACCCCGTTAATTACAGCACATTCCCCCACCCCTGGCTTATTTCACGCAGTTTATGTGAGGAATAATAAATGAACCTCAGGCCTCCGGGTGTATTAGAATCCCCCCCCCCCATTTTTGCTGCCACAGGAACAAATGATAAAAAGAGCTTGAACATCCCTTTAATATTGATGATGCCCACCCAAATAAAATTCTAGGATCGCAGGATTACAGGGGCCCAGAGAAACATTATGAACCTCTCCCAAAACTGGCACCCCCTGCCACACAATAGCTGCCTTCAAATGAACACATATAATCCCAAGCACAGTGTGCCACAATCAGACTGCAAGAGTGAACAAGGCACGCTTCACAGAGGTGCCTGCAGACCAAATGATGCTTAAGCAGATAGATCCAGGAATTGCTAAACATTTTCTCCACATGCGATCTGGTTGTGTGAATGGGTTCAGAATACTCTGGTCAGGAAGGAATCATCCAGAGGACTTCTTGCCCCTTTTCTATCACACCAGGGTCATTTCATGTTTTATAGTGCCATAGTATAAAGACCAGAGTTTAAATCCCCACTCTCTTGGTGGACTTGGGCCAGTTATTGTCTCTCATCCTAGCCCACTTCACAGGGTTATTGTGAGCATAAACTGAAAAGGGGGAGAACCATGCACGACACCTTAACCTCCTTGGGTCAAGGTGGGATAGATATTTATAAAAGGTGGGGTATACATTTATATAAATGCCAGGAGTAATCCATCCACATGGCCTGGAATTGTCCTAGCACAGTGACTGTGACATCACCAGCTTTCTGTCCTGTCAACTCTGCAGTCGGAGGAACACAATATTAATCAATCAGCCTGTGACCATCTATTTTATCCTGAGGCAGGCGGCGGAGGGTGGGGGAAGCATTGGATTTGAATTCAGTCTCTGGGAGCTTCTAATGAAATACAGTACTATCTCTTTTCATCAAAATTCACCCCTTTCCTTTTAGACTGTCATTTCTTGTCATCGTATTCCATCCATCAGAAATCCAGAGTCAGTTGCTGTGGTTTTAACTCGTCAATTGTCTTTTAGGATAGACCAGTCATTGGTAGGCACATATCTTTCCAGTTCTTATCTTATTTCTCCTCACAAGAACTCTGCAAGGTAACGTAGACTTAGAGACAGTGATTTACCCAACCTTGGATGCACCGGTGGAGATTTGTACTTGGGTTTATTTGAACCTAACACTGTAAGCTAAAGTGCATGGCAGAAGTAAATATTTCTTCTCCTTTCTTCAGCTGTATCAGCCATGGAGAAACATCAGTGCTGGGAGTTGCCTTGGAAGTAGTCCTAATATAGTAACTATATGGGCAGCTTCCGTAGGCCTTCCCTATGGATTACGCCTCAAGGAACAGCAGCTCTGCTGTGACTCAGTCTCAAGATAGCAAGAAGGAGGCTTTGCAGCTGGTGACTAGAACGTCAATAGTCAGGTTCCCCAGATACATAAAGCCCTAGGAATTTTTTTTGCAGGGGGCAGAGAGAAGAGTGCGGCCATTTTACTTGTGCAAAATGGAGACTCTGTGTGACAGTGATAAATATAGTGCTTCGCAGATATTGCTAAATAGAGGCAACGTATGGCCCATGAGCCACCTCTCATTAATTTAATTTATATCTCCTTGTAGGATTGCCAGCTGGCCATAGTTTTACAAGCCCATCATTTTACTCTCATAGCCTCTTGCCAGAATTAGAAGATGCAAATCAGAATAAATGCCATCAAAGCCATTTCTGCTGTTCATGACAAAATGATGCATCTGCTGTCATAGAACACATGTGAGCATTAAGGTGCCAGACAGGAGTGGTGGCTGCAGTTGCAGTGAATTTTGCACACAGGAGTAATGCAGTGCAACTACAGCTGCAATGCTATTCAATTTGGTTTCAAATGGAAACAAAAGCTCCAACAAATATATGTTGAACAATGCTCTGCTCCAGGAATAGACATGCTGAATTATAGACAAAGTGATGTGAGGGTGATGGAGGAATCAGTCATATAAAACTTTACATCTTTCCTTTCAGTGAAAACTGTGATGCTCTTTTATACACACTTTAATGGAATGCAATAGCTGCTGTTGCATGAGTCTGCTAAGCCCATGTAATAATAATAATAATAATAATAATAATAATAATAATAATATATTATTATTATTATTATTATTAATAATAATAATAATAATACCCTGCCCATCTGGCTGGGTTTCCCCAGCCACTCTGGGTGGCTTCCAAGAGAATATTAAAATACAATATTCTATTAAACATTAAAAGCTTCCCTAAACTGGGGGCCTACTGGGGGCCAGAGCGTAATGTGGGGGATAATGGGGCTGATAATATAGATTGAACTCACAGAAATGCCTCTTCAGTATAGGACTGATTTTAAGGGAAGAAAGAGCAAACAAGAAATATCTACTTCTCTCCATTCAAATACATGATACTAATATGGATTTATAATTTTTCATTTATCTAATGTATTACCCTAATATGGATTATGAAGGAAAGTGATTCCCATTGCTCCCTCTGCTCACCCCAAAAAGCTCATCAACTTGCAATTTTGTAGGCTTAATCCACTCTGAAAGGTCTCCCATGCCTGCAAATTTCAGCTACTTCTAGCAAAAGGGGGAAAGCTATAACTGTTTTAATTCCCCATAAGAGTGAGTGTATGTAGGGTGCGGGGTGGGAACAAGGCTTCATTTTATACAGAGTGGCTCAGAACCCAAATCACAGATTAAAGCGGGCAGAGCCCAGAGGGTCTCAGAATCAGATCAGATTCCCTCCCCCACCCCCCAAAAAATACCAGCTACAAGGCAAATCTTGGAAACTGTCCATATCACTAGCTCTTACACAGCTGGAGGTGTTTCAAATTGAGGATTGGGGAAGAAATGAAATATACTTATTACCACATTGCATTTCTTCCCAGCCTAGCTACTTAACTGCACAGCGCTGGCCATTGAATTGAATGTGCCTGGGAGACTTGTGAATGCAAATGGCTTCTCTTGGCAATTGCAATGTGGGCATGATAGAGCTAATCAGAAAAAGAGAGGGCAGGTCTGCCTTTCTGCCTCACTCAAGTATAGGGGGAAAGGAGGAGGCAGGTGGGTTCGGCTGGCATATCCCATGTTCCACACACAAGGTCTGAGAGAATGTGTTTCTTACAGGGCATGTTGGATCAATTGGACACATAAAAGTCTCTTTATTTTCCATACCAATCCCATTGAAGCTAGAGACTCCTCCAACATCCAGAATCTGATGTTAAGACAGATGGTCTCCTGAAGACTTGGAATAATAACACTAAATAAAAAAAAGGAATAGTAATCTGCAAATCAATTTCACACAAAATTCCTTTTCCTGCACTGTAATGGAACTCCTCAAGCAAACTCTGGCTGAAGGAAAGGGAAAGTTGTGCTTTTTCTTGCTTGTTCAATTTTTATGGGTGACATTGTGAGACAACGGAAGCCTCATTCAATCAGACCTTTTTATCCTTTTTTCAAGTCAATAAAATGCAGTAATTACCAGCCTGGCATGGCTTCCTGCTTTTCCTTCACAGGTCACACAAGGCCAGCACTTTGCTTTTACGCAATGCTGCATTGACTTTAATGGTTAGTCGGAGGCATTTAAGCAAAATGAGAGATCTTCTCAGGTGACAGTGCCCTCTTGGGGATTTCCCCTTGAGTCAAAGGCTAGCAAAATGTGAACTTAAAAGGCTCAGCAGTTCTATCCTGATTTGCCTTTTTGCCTTATTAACTCTGACACCTTCCCATTTAGTCTTGGGGCATATTATCAGCCCCTGGATCAGAAGGAGCTATATTCTGTTACAGAGGCAATGGCAGAACTGGTCATCAGCAACAGCGAACAAAGGAGGACGAAAACTCACCCAATTCAACAGGCACACGCAGGTTTAATGGTAAAATGTCCTTTCTGGCAAAACAAAATGATAGGGTTGCTGAGGGCTGGCTGAATGCAGCTGCCACAGTTCCGTCTAGTACTTCCATACCCCTCAACCAGCACATCCTGTTACTTCATGCAAGAGCATGGTGGTTATTTTGGGTGCCACAATCCCACACCGAAAAAGCACTTGGTGTGTGTGTGGGGGGGGGGGCTGCAGTCTTGTGAGGTGCTCCAAAGTGCACATTTTTGGGCACCGTGCTCTCACATGGGAGCCCTGCCCCCCCCAAATGCTTCTTGCTTACCTCTGGGTGGAAGATAAAGACGGGTGTGCAAGTATATGTGTACAAACAACAGTGTCTGCATTAGTAGGCAATATTACTTTATTATTTATTTAATTAGCTGATAGATGACTTAAAATTGAAAAACGAAGCTGCTTGTGAAGTAAAAAAAAGCATATAAACAAAATACACACTGCCGATATCACAGTAAAAACCCAGAAACCAATCAATGCAATGCAATCAAAACATTAAGATATTTGAATGAAGAAACAGGTTTTTTTAAAAGCATCTAAAACATGTCACAGTGGATGCCTCTTGGACTGTTCAAGAGAATTGGTGCCACTGTGTAAAGGCCCACTTCTGAGTTGTTTTTAGATAGCAATCTGCCAGGCACAGTACAACCACCTGGGCCTTCTCCAGTGGTCATAAAGATTGACTGGTTCTGTACAAAGAAAGCAGCCTAACATCTATCCTGATCCTAACTTGTTCTAGGCTATATATTTTGGTAACAGAACCTTGAACGCTGTTCGGTAGCTAGTAGGCAGCCAGGTGATTCTGCACATTGACCACAGGACAGGATGCTTAGGTACCAAACCAATACTACTGCCATACTCCTGTTCTTTGGTCAAAATCCAGGATTGCCTGCACTACATTAAACTCATTTTTAAGAAGCCAGCAATTTGCAAGATGGGGATTTTTAATGCTTCTGTGGCTTTTTACTTCTTTGGGCTGTGGTTGCTCCATTATCTCCATCGGCATCTGCACAAACACAGGAACACTAAAAGGTTTTGTTTTGTTTCTTTTCTTTATTTATTCTTCTTCTTTTAGTTCTTGCTCTGGAGCAAGCTCATGCTCATGAGTTCTCAAATGTCTTTTTAGGATCAGTAAAGCACAGCCCATCCCCTCTGGCACGCCATGTACTATGCTCTACTTTTTATTTTTTACTTTATGCATTAGCGGAGAATGGATTCATGCACTACACCAGACTGAGCAATTCCATTAATTTGCTTTGCATGCTCTCTGGCATATAAAGAAGTAGGACTTCATCAGAGTTTAACTCTTGCCATAGCTAGTTCCTTGGTTCTTTTCACTGCTCTCCGCCTTGCATTCCAGTTGACTTCTGCTTACTTGGTGGGAATGCCAGCAGTCTCATGCAGCATCAATGCTTGTGGCAATACTTTTAAAAAATCCATTCTGGGTCATGCCATATTATTATTATTATTATTATTATTATTATTATTATTATTAGCAGTATTAGCATTATTTCAACCCAGAAGGAGACCAGGGCATCAAATAACCAAAAACAATGAAACTAAAAATTAGATATTTTAATTATATTTATATTTTACTTAAAAACCTAAAATATTAAACACATCATAAAAAAATAGACACATAAACTCATGGCTAACAATTTCAAGGTTGCCAGGAACATTGTCATTCAGCCACCAAATGCCTGGGTGAACAGGAATGCTTAATTCCCCCCCCCCCCATGTTTATAATGAAACAGACCTATCTCACCAGGGAGCATTCCATAATCAGGGAACCATCACTAAGTAGGCCCTGTTATGGGTCACCACCAACCAGGCAGCACCCAGTGGTGGTACCACCGATAGAGGGTCCCCTGCTGATCATGGAGCCCAAAATAGTTGATATTGAGGGATTTGCACTTTAAGGTGCTTGGATCAAAAGTCATTTAGGTCTTTATATGCTACTACTAATGTTTTGAACTGAGCCTCATTGAGAGAGGTCCCCATAGCCTAGTTGTTATTATGGTGAAGGGGCAAAAAAGAGGTACAGGAGGAAAGAAAGGATTCACACTAAGGAAGAAACTTCTTAGAGCCTTAATGCTTAGGATCTCCGAAGTCTGCACTTTGAGCAAAGCAGAGTGGAAACAGCTGAGGTAAAGGAGATTGTGAAAGTAGAGAAATCCATTGCCACTAGATGCTGTAAATGCTAGCTTGCATGACTTTAAAAGAGGAATTAGACAGCTTAATGTTAAAACACAGTTTTGCCTTTGTGGGGAGGGAGGCTGCCTTGATGCTCTGCTTGTATATTTCCCAAAGCATCTTCTGTCCACTGTTGGAAATATAATGCTGGTCTAAATGTATCCTTGGTGTGGCCCAGCAAAGCTCCTTTTACATTCCTAGAAGTAGTTGTTCCCGAAGGCAGTGTTATGACTTATAAAACCTGAAAGCATTGGGCAGGAGGACAGGCAGCCTGGTAGTCATCATGCAAGGTTTGTGTATGGCTGAGTTTTCCTCTAGTAGCATGTAGGGCAAGGACTGCTTCTCCTTGCTTCCAACCCAATAATTCTTTACGCCGCTTTGAGCTGCAGACGACAGCTTGTGCCAGCTAACATGTTTGCTCCCAAGGAACAAGATTGTAATGGGCTGTACATTCTGCCAGCGTAACATTTCATGTAAAGCTGCACATCACTGTGCTTTGATCACTAAAGCAGAAAAACCACCGAGCCTCGGCAGAAAAGGGAGTTCAAAATAGTTTACGTATAAATACGCAGGTAACGTTGAAATGACCATTTGGCAAAGCTGGATACGAAAGAAGGATTTCAAGCAAATGCAGGAGAATTGGAGCTTATGCTCACGTAGCCTTCTGAGGGTCTACACGTGATGCTGAGTGTTTCACTGGCAATCACGTTTTGTCTGTTTAATAATAAGGAGGACACATTTCATTGGGTTTCGTTACACTGCAGTGCAGAGGGAAGGAACGTTTAACCCAGAGCTGTCCTGACTTGGGCTGATGGAACCTGGAGAGCAACATGTTGGGCACTTCCCTCGGCCCCCAAACACAGTGGTACCTTGGGTTACAGACGCTTCAGGTTACATACGCTTCAGGTTACAGACTCTGTTAACCCAGAAATAGTACCTCGGGTTAAGAACTTTGCTTCAGGTTGAGAACAGAAATTGCATGGCAGTGGCATAGTGACAGCAGGAGGCCCCATTAGCTCAAGTGGTACCTCAGGTTAAGAACACTTTCAGGTTAAGAACGGACCTCCAGAACGAATTAAGTTCTTAACTTGAGGTACCACTGTACTGCAATTGACAACAGTGGGAGCCTTCCCAATTGCTCACTGCCATTTTCCATGGCAGTGTGACTGGTGAGGGAAGGGATAAACCTCCCCTATCTGCACATTATGGTATTGATGAAAATCCATCCTCTCCTCTCTTGCTGCTAAATAAACAATAAGCATGGATGTGCACTGACACACATGGATATGATTGTCAGTGACGCATGTAGCATCACATGTATTTAGGTCCTACAATCACCCCACTGCTGCAGAAACGAAGGTGAGAGTGCTCTATGCAAGTCACATTATCTACATGAGCAAGCAGGTCCTGTTAGACATTCCCATAAGGCTTTGATGCACATGTGACATCAGATCAACATCACTAATGCAACATCTGGAACCAAAGGGTAACTAACATGACAATCTGTCTTGCTTAATTAGGCTTTTGTTTTGTTTGCTCCAGAGTATTTCCTAACAGAAATGCAGCGTGTTGTATCATTTGTCGGTGATCGATCTAAAATCCTCGATAAAGGTAAAGGTAAAGGTACCCCTGCCCGTACGGGCCAGTCTTGACAGACTCTAGGGTTGTGCGCTCATCTCACTCTAGAGGCCGGGAGCCAGCGCTGTCCGCAGACACTTCCGGGTCACGTGGTCAGCGTGACAAGCTGCATCTGGCAAGCCAGCGCAGCACACGGAACGCCGTTTACCTTCCCACTGGTAAGCGGTCCCTATTTATCTACTTGCACCTGGGGGTGCTTTCGAACTGCTAGGTTGGCAGGCGCTGGGACCGAATGACAGGAGCGCACCCCGCCGCGGGGATTCGAACCGCCGACCATGCGATCGGCAAGTCCTAGGCGCTGAGGTTTTACCCACAGCACCACCCGCGTCCCTCAAAAAAATCCTCGATAGCCAGGCTTAAAAGAAGAGCAGCCTTGTCATTTATTTTTATAAAAGCAAATGGCATAAAATAGGACAAGTGCATAAAAAATGAATATGGAATAATTTCCATTCTCGCCACAAATATGTTCTCCAAATATGTTCTCCAATCTTGTTTCATTCTCAACATTTATTGACTCATAGTGTGCCCTCACACCAACTTTCCCCCGGTATCGATAGAGAGCCAGTGTGGTGTAGTGGTTAAGAGCGGTAGTCACATAATCTGGTGAACCGGGTTCGCGTCTCCGCTCCTCCACATGCAGCTGCTGGGTGACCTTGGGCCAGTCACACTTCTTTGAAGTCTCTCAACCCCACTCACCTCACAGAGTGTTTGTTGTGGGGGAGGAAGGGAAAAGAGATTGTTAGCCGCTTTGAGACTCCTGAAGGGGAGTGAAAGGTGGGATATCAAATCCAAACTCTTCTTCTTCATTTGCTCACTATTTTATTCCTGAGGCTCTACACCATATTTCTCTCTCTCTCTCTCTCTCTCTCTCTCTCTCTCACACACACACACACACATACACACAAGTGCCCCACCACCACACCAAATATTGCATTATTGTTTTCCCTCAGGTATTATGCTGTGTTTTTTTTTAAAAAAAACACTACTTCTTTTTAGTCCTTTTTGTAACTTCAACTCCCCAAAGTCCAAACCTTTAACCTATGAACTGATTTAGCACTATTGTCTTACCTGCTTTAGAGGTGAGCTTTGTAATGTTGCTCTTCATTTTGTTTGTTTGTTTTTTGTTTGTTTCTTTATACAAAGCCCCCTTTTTTCTCTGATGGGACTCAGGGCAACTTACAGATAAAAATAAGAACTGATAAAAACACAGAAAAAAAATAAACATTTATAAAAAAATAAATTACAGTATATTGATAATTACAATAAAAACAGCCTGACACTAGCCCTTTCATTAAAAACATGTTCATGATATGTATTTCTGCTCTTTCCATTACCATACAGTCCCTCCACTAAGAATTAATCACTATTGACTGGATACTTGGTCTTCAGACTTATGAACCATACTGTGATCTTCCACAGAATAAGCTTTCAAGGGAGGAATCCGCAAATGGTGATTGTGTGCTGATCACCATTTGTTGTCCTAACCTACCCATTACCTTGGATCTACTATCTTTTGACCATTTTGGCCACAGAAAAACCATCCCCTGAAGCAGAGAGAGCAATGAAGCTGAGCATGCAAATCCTATTATCAGCCTGTCCACTCCATTAGGCAAAGCTACTGTCCACTAGAGATTTATGTAATGCATTTTGCTACTTCCCTTACATCTCCAAGAGTAGCTGTTTTTTTAAATTGACCCTCTTCAGTTGTGCTGCTTTCTCATAGCTTCTCATAGCATTTGCATCAGGTATACAGGTATACTGTATGCACATTCTGAAAGACTGATGTCGTTTTTGCAGTTCTTTCTCATTGTTTACACCCTTCTTGAACTACTTTTCCGAGTTCAGTATTGTATATAATCAAGGAGGCTGTCAGATACTTTGCAGACAATAAGGAGTTTCTGTATCATGATTTTCATGAAAAAAATATTTTTACAGCCACTCATAATAATTTCTTAAGGAACAAAAGCCAAGGTTTGCTTCCACATTACTTGTTTCGTTTGCATTGCCATGATTTGCTCACTTACTTTTTACAGAAGTTGTTGCCAACCTGTTTCATATCAGTATCTTCTCTGTGCCCCCATCTTTTCTCAACAATGGTTTATAATCCAATTTATAATGCCAGCTTGTCCAGTGTCAGTTTTTGCACTGTTATTGCTTCCTGTTCAGTGCAACTGCAGTAGTACTGGTGGATAGCCTTCTGTTTGTACATTAATTACGGTACAGTGGTACCTCGGGTTAAGTACATAATTCGTTCTGGAGGTCCGTTCTTAACCTGAAACTGTTTTTAACCTGAAGCACCACTTTAGCTAATGGGGCCTCCCGCTGCCGCCACGCCGCTGGAGCACGATTTCTGTTCTTATCCTGAAGCAAAGTTCTTAACCTGAAGCACTATATCTGGGTTAGCAGAGTCTGTAACCTGAAGCGTATGTAACCTGAAGCGTATGTAACCCGAGGTACCACTGTACTCAGTTTTTGTTCTCTCCTCTACTGGAGAAGGAAGTGCTTTAATTACTGATTTCATCCCATTCAATTGTGAAATAGCATTAAAATTGTGAAATAGCATGAAAAGAAAAGAAAAAGAAGAAGAATCAGAGTTTCTTCCTTCCACGTGTAATGGGAATTAAGACAAAATCCAAGCTTCTCACAGCCAAACATGCATAGTTCTTATTTCAAACTTTCTAATAAATGTGGGGAAGCCAAGAGGACAGAATCAGTGGGATTGCCAGTATCAGTGGGATTGCCAGTGGGAACACATGGAGGGAATTTCTGATGGGGTTGTGAGGGTATCCATCAGTGATGCTGTTGTTGCTCTGTACAGGAAGTAATAAACCAAGAGAACCTGCAAGAGAAAAACTACTAAATAACACTGCAGCGGACCTTTACTGATCTGGAATTACTTCTGAGTAAATCGAATAGAAGGATATTAACAATGGGAGTGGTTTTTTTTTTGCTGGATAATAAAGCTGCTGTTTAGAACCACCACTCTCAGCCAGTTGTGGAAAACCAGTGTCCGGACAGCAGTGCAGGGCCCTAAGTGGAAGCAATCAGAATCTCCATAAGTTATTGCTGTACATCTCAATCAATGCAGGTTTTGGAGCCTTTCTGGGAGAAGAATGTCCCATAGTTATGGGGAAGCCACAGGTATTATACCTAGAGTCACTTGATGCATTAACTTGAGACACAAATGGCCTGAAAGTTGACCTGAAAGTGGGACATAGGGACGAGGTAGTTTCTTTGAGCAAGAAAGAGGAAACAAGGGAGAACTTGTGATGGTTCAATTTCAACATTTTACCAATGACACCAAAATGCCTAAGGCCAGTAATATGTCATTTACTCCCCACCACACACACACCAGTTCTTGTACAAACCTATCTTATGTCTTCCTTTCTGAGCACTCCAACAGATTCTCTATCACCCTTGGTAGGGGTTATGTTCCCAGCAAGGCTGTTGCTACTACTGATTTATTTTAAACTGTGACTTGATGTCACAAGGCTAATTGGATGTGACTCAGCTTGGCAATGAATCAGCATCTTCAAAACAATGACAAGTGAATCAAAATACACACATTTGATCCTGTTCTGTGGAACTCAGACCAGGAGGGGGGGGGGGAGATAAACACACTGGAGAATGAGATGCTCCCACCGGGAAGAGAGGTGAAATAAAAAGTGGAAATAAGAAATAATAATATATTTTAATTAAAATATTTTCATTTTTTTTAAAAAAATACCTGAGGTGGCTTACGAAATTTATAGAAGTGATATAACAATGCAATATAGCAGCAAAAACAACTGGCCGGGCAATCCTATGGTCCAAGCAAGCCAGCAACCAGCTTTTGTCATCCCAATGTAGCAATGGGATCCTATGTACTCCTCGCACAAAAGTTCCAAAGAAAAGGAAAATTTTGAAAAACAATGGCAAGAAACCACACTCCAGGCAACCACCCCATTGCAACACCCCTGTTACCACCTTTTATGGAACTACATCTCAATAACGTTCCCACCTCAGCCAGGTATGGGTGGAGCCAATACATTCATGAAGGCAAGGAAGCATGGCCTCAGTGTCACTGGGCCCAAGCCTGCCTCACACAGGACAGAGGCAGTCTGCCAGAGGCATTGCAGTGCCCTCTGCTATGTGAGCCCCTGTGGTACAAGCAGAAAGAATCTAACAACTGTGAGCCTCTAGGCACCCTTGCTCACAGGAGGTTGAGTTCCCTTCTATCACTCACACATGCAGATTGCTAATAATTACCATTTTGATTGCACAAGGAAAGGGAAAACAGGTGGTACAGCAGAAGCTCCAGATAATTGCCTCGGGAATAAAGCTATACAGAAAATGTGCAGACTGCCCTGACAAGACTCATTGCGGGAGCAAAACCCACCCGAGACTTTTGAGTCACTTACAGACTCACTATTAAAACCGGTGTTTATGGAAGACAATCTTACTTGGCTATGAGTGATCGCCAAAGAAGAAGAAGACATTTCCATTAAAATGCTCAAGGTGGTTTCTGGCACAAAATAAGACTCTATGTACTACTACTACTACTACTACTACTACTACTAATAATAATTTATACCCCACCCATCTGGCTGGGTTTCCCCAGCCTCTGGGTGGCTCCCAATATAATAATAATAATAATAATAATAATAATAATAATAATGTGATAAAACATCAAAGATTAACAACTTCCCTGAACAGGGCTGCCATACATTTGAAGCACATTTAAAGTGCATGGCTTTCCCCAAAGTATCCAGGAAACTGTGTTTGTTAAGGTGCCGAGAACTGCAGTTCTGTGAGGTGTAAACGACAGCTCCCAGGATTCATTTTGGGAAGCTACCGTATTTTTCGCTCAATAAGACGCACCAGACCACAAGACGCACCTAGTTTTTGGAGGAGGAAAACAAGAAGAAAAAATATTCTGAATCTCAGAAGCCAGAACAGCAAGAGGGATCGCTGCACAGTGAAAGCAGCAATCCCTCTTCCTGTTCTGGCTTCTGTGATATCTGCGCAGCCTGCATTCGCTCCATAAGACACACACACATTTCCCCTTACTTTTTAGGAGGGCAAAAGTGAGTCTTATAGAGCAAAAAATACAGTATGTGCCTTAAATGTATACTTTGTATGCAGCCCAAGACAACAGTCATAATGGCAACAAGTGGCAGTATATAAAAACTATTAAAAAAACCAGGAAAATTAAGAACTTCTACAATTTGGCAGGTTAAATGTCTGCCAAAAGAGAAATGTCTACATGAGTCAGAAGAAAACTATTAGGGACTGATGGGAGCTTGAAGCCCAACAATATCTGGAGGGCCATTGATGGTTTAGGGCTTTAAAAGTAGTAACTACCAGAATTTGTAACCAAGGCTATTGCAAATTAACTGCAGCATCCGGTAAGTAGAGATTGCTCAGCATTGTAGGTCAGTGTTGCAGGTGGTATGGTGGTAAAAGGTAAAGGACCCCTGACAGTTAAGTCCATTCGCAGACGACTCTGGGGTTGTGGTGCTCATCTTGCTTTACAGGCCGAGGGAGCTGGCGTTTATCTGCAGACAGTTTTTCCGGATCATGTGGCCAGCATGACTAAGCCGCTTCTGACGAAACCAGAGCAGCGCACGGAAACGCCATTTACCTTCCCGCTGGAGCGGTATCTATTTGTCTACTTGCACTTTTTGGTGTGCTTTCAAACTACTAGGTTAGCAGGAGCTGGGACCAAACAACAAGAGCTCACCCCGTCACGGGGATTCCAACCGCCGACCTTCTGATCGGCAAGCCCAAGAGGCTCAGTGGTTTATGCTCTTTGGACTGATGAGAAAGGTTTTATGGGTGACATTTTTGTGTCCCGATTTTCATCTGTAAAATGTTGATGGCATACAGATGCTCCTGAAATACCAGCTTCAGGACTTTCTGCAAGTCAAATGTTTGCTCATAGCCATGGTATTTGTTTATTCTTCCACTTCACAGGAACCTTTCTCCCACTGACTCATGTGGGATCCTAAAATATTCTCGTGGGTGCTGCCGTGCGGCTGCTCCCGTCGAGACAAAGTATGCTTTCTTGCTTGACTTCACTGCGTGAATAACGTTCAGCTGTGTGTGAGAAAATAAGTGGCAGCAGAGGCGGGAGAGATACATATATTGAGGATGTGGAAGGGGAAGGAGTGTCAGTTCTCTAGGGGCTCTTAAGGGAGCAGGTGGGAATGACCTCAGAGAGCCAGGAAGACAGTTGGAAAAAGAAAAAACTCAAAACATAAAACCAAAACATGTTTTTTCTGTGTAAAAATATAACTTGCTACAAATCAGATCGTCCATGAACTGTTTCCAAATAAACCACCCATTCTACTAATGGGTTTTTGGTGTGTGACTGATTCCAAGGGGGGGGGGGGGAATCAAGCCAAACCCACATCTTGAATTTTCTGTAGCTTTTCATAGAGCTTGGATAAACACAATCTTTGGTATGTTGAAAATTCCCATCAACACAAACTTGTGCACAAAGAGTTGCAATGACCTTCAGGCAATGGTAACAACAAAAAGGCACTGCAATTATTTCTCTCTCCTTGCTCAGTTAACCATATTGTAGAAGCAGGGTGGAGGACACTCTCTCATTGGATTTAAGTACTTTGCATAATTCGAGATGCACTTCTCAGTAGATCCCTATGATACCAGTGATCAACGAGGCTTGAGAGACATGAGGAGTGTTTTGATTGGCCCTGAGTGACTCAAACTGTCCAATAGACTATTGTGACTAATTTCCATTTCCTGCTTTGGGGAGAATTTCCTTCTGTTCATCAAGGTTCAAAACTAAAGATGGCTTTTCACTTTATTCACCAAACCTTAAATGATTTGCTTGTATTTTAAGCATATCATTAGTGCACTGAACATGTCCTTTGTTCTTTCCTTTGTTGTTTACAGAGTTGTTGTTTTTTACAGTCTTAAATTTGATGAATGTTGAGCATCGTGGATAAATTACATAAACGTGAGGAAATTCAGAAATGCAGGGATAACTATCACACTGAGATTATTGACATTCACTTGCATATGTCTGAAAAGGAGGCAAATGTATATCTCTTTGCAGGAATTCACAAAGGTTTTCTGAAATGCACAGCATTCTCATATAAATATCAGCATTAACCAGATTTTGGACATCCACTCTAATATAACATGGTGGAGAACACCATCCTTCAACCTCATGGACTTCTGGGGCCGAAACTATGCAAGGAAAGCTACCAGGGCATAACTCTTCTTTCATGGGAAAAATCTCTGTAGGAGATAGTTCAGCCCATAGGTGAAGAACCAATGGAGACAATGGTTTGTTTGTTTGTTTGTTTGTTTGTTTATTAGTTTTCCTTTCACCCTTCAGCAGTGTTTCCAGGGCAGCTTACAAAGAGTACAAATATATCAATGAAACCATGCAATCTGATCTTCAAACAGCATTACGATACCAATTGAAAACAATATTGAATTAGTTAAAATGGTTTTAAAGGCTTGGGAGAATAGAAAGGTTGCAAATGTCTGGTGCAAATAATCATTTTATTTTTATTGGTGCCAGGCATGCCTCTTTTGGGAGATATCTCCACAGATGGATTCTGTCTCCCCAACCGCCCCCCCCACCTCACCTAAGGTGGTGAGAGGCAGCCAGATTTCACCCGGTCTGCCTGAAAACTGCAACCCTCTATATAGGAAACTCTCCCCTCAATTCTCTGTAGCTCTGTTGATGCCGAGTCCCACACATGAATAGAATCAGATGGGACCATCATGCCTGAGGATCACTTGTTTGCACAGCTGACTCGAAGAGAGAAAATGCACTTGGCATATGCTCAGAGGCACTAGACTCTCTTAGCGGCTTAGACCTTGTGGTGTGGAGCCCTGCAGATCCTTTGTTCAAATTAAGCCTTGGAGGCAAATTAAGCTACACTGTGGGATTTAAATCCAGTGGGGAACTGGAAGCTATTTCCCACACTGAAATTTAACATACTATTCCTCTGGACTGCACAAACACTAAGGTTAGGCAGCCACATTGGAGGAACTGGAGACGATGTTTATAGCGCCTGCCTAACCTCCTGACACAGGGAGGCATGAATATCTCATCCCTAATGTAGCATCATAAGGCGAGACGAGACTTCCTCACTAACCTACTATTACGGGATGGGCTCACCTCCCAGCTGCTATCGTTCTGATTGTCATTCCTAGTATGAATATATATATATATATATATATATATATATATATATATATATATATTCATCTGTCTCTTTTCACATCCCTTTGTCTTCTCCTCCTCCCTCCCTCCTTTCACAGCAGCTGCCAGCTAATTGGCCCTTTGATACCATCCATGGGTTTTTGCCAAAGATATCAAACTGAAAGGTGGGGGGGGGGGAACAGGCAACCATTTGGACCCTCAAATTAAGACTCCCTGCTTCTCTCTCTTGTTCCCCCTCCTTCACCCAAAACCACATTCCTCAAAGCCCAGGCAGTATCTCCAGCGGATGAAGGTTGAAGTGTGTGCGCGCACATGTGCACCCTCAGACAACTTTGATTTCTTTTCTCAAGCTATCACAAGCTAACTTTGCAAATGTGGAATTCTCCTTCTCCCTCCCCCCCAATACTCGCATTGTTTCCTTCTGAAGCTTTCGTGAGCTCCCGATTTAATTAGGATGCAAACATTCCCCAAGGAATGTTTAATTAATATTAAAAGGGGAAATGGGATGATTAAGCTGCAAAAGCAGGGCGGACGGGGGATGGATGCTATTATTTATACAATGGAGCTGGCAGCCATTTGTTGAGGCAAGAAAAGTTACACCAGGGCAAAATCCTTCTTGGTGGGAAGTTATTCCCCCCCACCCCCTAATTGTCTGCTTGGGCCTACTCTTAAATTTCTTTGGGGTTTTTTGCATCTGCTCAAGCAAAGGTTTTAAGTTCACTGTCACTTGTGCCTCTTCATTATAAGCATTTGAGGCCACGAGGCCCAAAAATAACCAGGAAGATGTCAACTGAGAAGTTGGCTGTGTAGGGAACAACCGTCAAGAGAACACCACCACCAACAAGAGAATCCAAAGGAACATTTGCTGTACTAAAGGGCATAATAGGGCTGACCTAAGAAATTTTGCTGCCTGAAGTAAAGTACAAGATGGCATTCCTTGCACTCCCCAATCCATATACAGAAGTTGACTAGATTGGCAACTGTTTCTTACGAACCAGCAACATACAACACAACCAAGAACAGTAGATATTAGGCAGTACAGGGTACACCACCTGCTGCATACCAACACATCACCACCATTTCTGCCTCCCACGGCCCAGCATTGGCTGCCTGAGGCAGTTGTCTTGCTTTGCCTAATGGTAGGACCGGTCCTGAAATTACTTTTCTGAATGATGCCCTTCAGTCTCAGCTGAGTTGGGGGTGGGGTTGAAGGTTTGAATGTGCCCCGACATAATAATTACACAGATAACTAGTGTGTCAAGTACGGAGGAATTATGTTATTTTCTCTAACAAACGGTTTCTGTGTATTATGTTGCTTTATTTCCCCCTCCCCTTCCCCCGCCCCAACAATGGATAGCACATTTAAAATGCGCCTTCACATCTCCAGCCTGAAATGATGTCATCCAGCACAAGCTTTATCATTTAATTCTGTTGGATGTAAAGCAGAAAGTGGCCCTAGCATGTGACACCACCCCCCCCCCAGACACATACAGCCAGAAGCAATATTGCTTGATCTGACATGTGGCACTGCTGTCTAACACTTCCTTATTAACTCCTCTGTCTTACTTCTGTGTCCCAAACAGTCCCTAGTGTAATCTCATTCACCAGCACACCAGGAAAAGTCTTCCCTGCCCCCCTTCTTCTCTTTCTCTTTCTCTTTAAGCAAGAAGCGGTGAAAAATGGAAGCTCTTTGAAGGCTGCTTTGATGCATAGATCACAGAATTGTATCAGCAAAAGAGAGCAAAACCTCATTTACTCCAATACCGAGCTGTAGGAAGAGCAGAGACAACATTTCAGAGCGTTCCGCAAAACGTTGGGATTTGAATGCAGGACTCTGAAGTATAAGCATGTCAGATTCCCCTTTTGAAGAAATCCAGTTTTTTTGAAATACAGTTTTATAAGAATAAAGACATCCTGTTGATGAAGCATCAATAAGGTAATAAAGACAAACACAGCACTATCACACCTTGTTTGCAGAATCCCTTGAATTATCAACAGATGTAACTGGAGAAATTGGAGAAACATTTCATTCTAGAATCAAAGAATAACAGAACTGTAGAGTTGGTCATCTAGTCTAGCCCCCTGCAATGCAGGAACCTTTGGCCCATCATGGGGCTCAAACCCATTACCCTGAAATTAAAAGTCTTGGACTCTACCAGCTGAGCTATCATATGGAGACTGAATGCATCCTTCTAGAACTATTGCATTTTTCCCTCTGAAAAGAGCTTCTTGAGAAGGTGGTTCAATTCCAAAAATAAGAGTTCTTGTAGATCGGAGGTTTTTAAGCAGAGATTGGGTGGTCATCTGGCATGGATGCTTTAACTGGGATTTCTGCATAGCAGGGAGTGGGACAAGATGACCCTAGGGGTCCAACTCTACAATTCTCTTCTATTATTTTACTATTGATCCTGCATTACCATGCAATGTGTCCATCTGAAAACAGATGTAGTCAGTCCCGGCAATGGGGGTGTTTCACAGAGGTGTGTGGCATTGTGGTTGGGCATATATGAAGATTGCAATCCCCACTTCCTTCTTCATTCATCTGGGGCAGGAGCAGTGAGGAAAATGCACAGATAACTGAAGGTTTTCAGTATCCTTGGGGTTGCTGTCATGGCGTCTTTGCCAGGAGCAATTCTTGCCAGCCAAGAAAGCCCCAGTGTTTCAGAAGTGCTGTACACCTGTGATGCCAACTGACCTTCAGAGGAGCTATAGTTGCTTGCATCAGCCCTGTGGAAAATGCTGCCCAACAAGGATGAAGAAAGAGAGTGTGTAGGAGCCCCCTCACCCTTTTAGTTCTCTAGCAGTAAGTACAACAGCCAGTAAACTGGCAGCTCAGCTCCCAGGGTTGTCAGTGCCTGTTTGGAAAAATCACAGAGATGAGCAGCTTGGAGAGACAACAGCTGTTTAATGCTAGCATGGTTCTGGGCAATGGGCTGCACAGCCACAGCAAGAAGCCTAAACTACAAATTAAGTCTTTGTGCCATCCTCAAGGCCAGCCCTGCAGTTTACTTTTCTTTCTCCAAATATCCATAATGTCACAATGAGGAATCTATGATTTCAGAACCTGATATCTATCTATCATCTATCATCTATCATCTATCTATCATCTATCTATCATCTATCTATCATCTATCTATCATCTATCTATCATCTATCTATCATCTATCTATATCCATCCATCCATCCATCCAGGGGTGAGCCCTGTGAGTTACTATGGGCTATAGTTGAAATGCCAACTTTGAAATGCTTCAAAAAAACAAAACAAAACAAAACCTATTACCACTGATGTTATCTTGCTAGTGTGTTAATAAAGAGCAACAAAATATATTCCAAGTCTGCTTCCAGATGTGGATGATTTAGCTGTACCCAGTTGCTTCTGGCCTGCATAAAGCTGGGAGGAAAATGGCAATTCATGACTCATGGATTCTTTGGGCAGAGGGAGCCATGACTGTTACAGTGTAATAAGAGTGCTTTAAATGTATGGTGTGGATGGGATTCCTAGAGAGGAGAGATTTACTTACACAGAAGAACATGGCTAGAGAAATCTCAGACATGTTCTCTACAGCACATTGGGAAGAGTTTAATCCAGGACGAGCAAACAGGCTCATAGTGCATCTTCTGTGGGAGTGGGAGAAGATGCAATTTAGCATCATCTGGAGCTGAGGAATTCACATACCTCTCAAAGATTTCGCAAAGACAATGGTGGCTTCACCATGCAGCAACTATCAAAATTAAGCAGAAATAGGAAGCTTTGAGAATTCCCTGTCATATATGGCTCAGACTCCCTGGTAAATAAATCCACAGGCTCACTCTAGGAATGTTTCAGAGCCTTCAAGCCAGTGTGTTCTGCTACCCAGTCCATTTGAATCAAACAGCCCTGACGCTGACAGGCACAATTTCGGTAATAAACTGAGAGAATGACTTTTGCAGCATGCAGCTTGTGTGCTTGAGCTCTCTGTGAAGGAAGGGACATTCATAGGCCTGTAATACCCATTATTAGGACCAACTAAAATGTTACAAATGTATATTCAATGGGATTTATTCCTGAGAAAGGACTATGACCTTCCTTCCACTCATGAGCGTAGTGAATAGGTTTATGGTGCGATACATCTCTATTGAAACTTACAAAAGTTTTGCGGTTGATTTCAATTATTTCAATTGCACTCTTTGTCTTGTTGTGCCTTGCCTTCCCTTTTATACATTTTGCAAGGAATAAAACTGATGAAGACTGGAAAAAAAGAAGGGAGATTTGTCATAGAATAGACAAAAAGGACACTTTATTAACAGATAACAGCTTTAAAACGAATTTACAAAATAATACATTATGCCCCAAATAAATCACTTGAAATGAAAATTCTCTGAAATGCCGTAGCCTCAAGAGACCCTCTTCAGAGTCACATCTGCTCCCTTGCAATCTGAAGATAACTATAGCTAGTTGAAGGGACGCGGGTAGCGCGGGTAGCGCTGTGGTCTAAACCACTGAGCCTCTTGGGCTTGCCGATCAGAAGGTCGGCGGTTCGAGCCCCTGCAACGGGGTGAGCTCCTGTTGCTCAGTCCCAGCTCCTGCCAACTTAGCAGTTCAAAAGCATGCCAAAAAAAGTGCAAGTAGATAAATAGGTACCGCTCCGGCGGGAAGGTAAACGGCATTTCCATGCACTGCTCTGGTTTCGTCAGAAGCGGCTTAGTCATGCTGGCCACATGACCCGGGAAAACTGTCTCAGCCTGTAAAGCGAGATGAGCACCGCAACCCCAGAGTCGTCTACGACTGGACTTAACTGTCAAGGGTCCTTTACCTTTTATAGTCCAGTTGGAAAAAGAGTGATGCAAAGCAAACTTTAGAAGAATGAAGGGTTGTTGTTGTTGTTTTTTTGAGGTGGCAAATTCTCCTTTGCTTCATCATCAGAAATGGACCCCCAAGTTCCTTCATGCCATCCCTGTGTGAATAATGCCTAATCGTTTAATTCCATTTGTAGGGTTTGCCTAATCTGAACAATTTCCATTGCATCTGGGAACTCTTGCTGTCTGCATTTATTACTAATCCTTTAAGAACAGTTGCAGGTCTTTGTTGATTAAAAGTAACACAGAAGGAGCAGAAAGAATGAATGTGGCTTTTTTGTTTTTGTTTTTTAAAGAAAACTGGTTCCCTGTCCAGCCTATCACAATATTCAATGCATCTATATTCACAATCGCTCAGGAAGCAGTAAGGAGGATTTTATTATGTGCTATTTATGCACACATCCTACAAAAGCACATGCAGTTGGATCTTCAAGGTGCTCATATTAGCAGGATGAGCCTTGTGGCATAAAATGAAGTGCAGTGGTCCATGGTCTATATTGTATGACCCCAAAAGCCTGTAGCAAAGGCCTTATACTGCAACAGTCAACATTAAGCTTCCTATGGCAAAGGCTGGAGCTCAGATATGAGCCTTCCATATGGCTAAGTGGGTAATACCGATGGGCCCATTAGTTGTGGATCAATACTAAAGGTTTAACTTTAACTGGTGACGCAAACAGATCATTTGGTAGACAGACTGAACTGTGAAAATGAGCTACATTTGAAATTAAGGCACAGACAGGAACAGGGGAACGAGCAGCCAGAAGCTTCAGGTAGCTATTCATGTTTGAGCAGGCTGGATAGTTGAGAGGTTTTACAGTTACACCTACAAGTGGCAGGCAGGCAGGCAGGCAGATGAGGAGGGACCTGTCCTTTGCACACTTTTGTGTGCATATAACACCGGTCCTGAAAGACCTACTGGTACATTGGCTTCCAGTATGTTTCCAAGCACAATTCAAACTGTTGGTGCTGACCTTTAAAGCCCTAAACGGCCTCAGCCCAGTATACCTGAAGAAGCGTCTCCACCCTCATCGTTCTGCCCAGACACTAAGGGCCAGCTCTGAGGGCCTACTGGTGGTTCCCTCACTGTGAGAAGTGAGGTTACAGGGAACCAGGCAGAGGGTCTTCTCGGTGGTGGCACCCGCCCTATGGAACGCCCTCCCATCTGATGCCAAGGAAATAAATAACTATCAGACTTTTAGAAGACATCTGAAGACAGCTCTGTTTAGGGGAGTTTTTAATGTTAGATGTTTTGTTTTGTTTTTAATATTCTTTTTTTGGAATATTTATTGAATTTTATAACAATTAATGATACAAATCTCATTCATCATGTTATTTACAATTATTCTCCCTCCCTTCCTCTGGACTTCCCTCAACTTCCCCTCTGCTGAGTTACTGTATTTAGTTTTATTTATCGTATCCTGCTTTTCCTACACAAAAATAAAATCCCTTATCATTTCTCTAAAATATCTGTTACTCAAATGAAGTTGTGAATCCTGCCAGTGAATCCAGTCCATTCTGTTGTTTCTGCAAATAAACTGTAAATGGTTCCCAGAATCTTTTTAACTCCTTTTTGTCCTCTCGTAGTTTGTCTGTTGGCTTAGCCAATTCTCCTTAGTTCATCAGCTTTTCTTGCCATTGTTCCTTTGATGGTATTTCTTCTGTCTTCCAATATTGTGCAATCAAGATTCTTGCTGCTGTTGTAGCATACATAAATAATGTCCATTTTTCTTTTGGTAGCTCTTCTTTTGGAAGTTTTTAATGTTAGATGTTTTATTTTATTTTTAATATTCTGTTGGTAGCTGCCCAGAGTGGCTGGGGAAACACAACCAGATGGGTGGGGTAGAAATAATAAATTATGATGATGATGATGATGATGATGCAGAGTCCATAAACCACAAAATACTGAGTCCACATTATTAGAAACCTTCAGCTTTAACTTTGCTACCGAATAATTGTCCAGAATAATTTTAATACAGCAGAGAATATTGGGTAAGGGAGATGGGAGGTGAGAATGGGAAGGGGCATGTGCTATTGTAATTGTCTTCCAAACAATAGAAGTGCTGCCTCTTTGGAAAAGCAGATTTTGGACTTTCATGGGTTATTTTTGAGCGTACTAATGAACAAAGACAGACAAGAAGTGGCAGGTCCTTCTAGGCTAATTCATTGACCTCCTTCACACTGGATACTCTAAGCCAGCCTGCTCTCCATTTCATTTTAAATTATCTTCAGCCATTACACTTCTAATCAGAGCAGCAAACATTTTCCAGCTCATCTTTGACCTTGGGGTATCAGGGTTAGGTGGCTAGAAGACCGAGCCAGCCTGTGGCTCCACCTCGACTTATTATTCAAAATGCCTTGTGGAAAGCCAATGGACTCCATAAAACCACATGCCTAGGACTCTCCGTTTGTTGGGTTGTGCCACATATATTCATGGCTCTACATAAGGTCAAAATCAATGCAACTCAGCAGTCAGCATGGGAGGTATCACAGCAAGGGGCTGTAGTTGTTTTCTAGATAAAGATAACTGTTGACATTCCAGGCTCTCTAAAAGGTCAGCAGCATCTCCTTATTGCAAAGGAATCAGCTTTCAAACCAAGACATCAAATGAGCTGGATGACTCCTGTATGCTGGGTTTTTCCAGAGACATAAAATGAACAATAGTTATGGTGGCCTTGCACTAGCAGAATGTTTTGCATGTTGTGGGGGTGGGCAATTATTAACTTAAGACTCCAGCTAGTTTAGCAAAGATGTAACAAGAGCAGAAAGCAAAGCAGGGTCACAGTAGAACAAACAGCAAAATGGAGTGGGAAAAGGGTTAAAGAACCTCATTGCAACTAGATCCCTAACCTGTTCCAGATGCTAATGCAGGCGTGTGGAACATGAAGCCCTACAGAAGTTGTTGAACTACACTTCCCATCACTCTTTGCTCATGTTTGCTGGAACTGGTGAGAGTTGCAATTTAGCATCATCTGGAGGACCAAAACTTTCCTACTTCTGCTCTAATGTCTTCTTGAGTTACTCCATAGTTTAAGGAATTTAATTCCATAACAACTGGCTCAACTCAAGCAGTTCAGCTTAAATGGTTTGTGGAGTGCAACCTTGCTTTGCCTCTATACTTCCATATCCCAAAGATCATAAAAATGACAGATACATTTTCTATTTACAGAGAAATCTATGAGAACTATTTTTCTGCTTGTAGCAGCTCTGTCTGAATTGGGATAGTGTTGCTTTCTTGTTAGATGATCATGAATACGGGGGTCCTGGGTTATGTCTGATGTTTACTATGTGATTTTTTGCTACTAGAACTCACAGCACTTATCTATATTAATAGCAAATTCATTCTTCGGGTGCTTATTTTTATGCATCCAAAAGAGAACTGACAAAGGAGGAGTTGGTTTCAGCATGCTTGGGGTTCAAAGAAGCGCATAAACGATTTAAGGTTCACCCTAAAACAACTCAGTAGGATTCAGCATGCTCATGAGCACAGGATGATGCCTCTCAGTTTCTCTTGGGGGAATTAGATGGAAAAGTAAAAGGGGGTTATGAAACGGAATATCCAGAAAAGGACATGGCTGGTTGGATGGAATTCTGAACAGGAGCATTCCACCCTGCAACATTTTGTTACAGCTCCCATTTCTCAGCTATAGCATTTCCAGATTCACCGTGAATGCTTAATAAATAATTTCCCCCACTTATAGTAGTGAAAGTTTGCCCTGGCAGCAGGGGTGCTCTATTAACTGAAGCCTGTTTCTGTTCACTGACTGCTTTCTCGTGCCATTTGCTGTTTGGCAGTTCCTAATGGCTTACAGCCCTGGGCAAAATGTTTACTTGCTTGGATTGCTGTTGTTTTAAAAAAAGTATTAATAAGGAATTAGTTCTAAAAATAAGCACCACATTTTCCTTTCCACTGAATATTTAAAACAAAAAAAATCAAAGGAACTGGAAAGTGGGGAAGCAATGAACTGAAGGTATCACCATTGCTTACTGAATCCCATTAAAAGTCAGCGCAATGCAACTGAACAGAAATGAATGATTTCAAGCGAGATAAAACAGTTTATAGAGGTGGGATGTAATCATGTCATGTAGATTTCAGCCTACAAAGTCTTGTATGCATCTGGCCAGCTTCCTCTTGTTAAATGTGGATTTTTGTCTTTATGACTGCATGCATACTAAGCTGTTTGTAGCACAAAAATGTCGTTTTTCTCAATGCAGAATCATTCAGTCTCATCCTTATCATGTTGCTTTCAATTTAGATTAGTTCCAGATCCTACTTTCCAGAAAGATGTGTGTAGTTACTTTAGGTGCATTTGAATCCCTTGATTTCTCCCAGCAAGTGAATGATGAAGGAAGTGGTGACTGCAATCCTGCCATACTATACAATTTCATCTTAACTAACTGACCAATTCTGTCGCAGATAACTCGATTCTGCCCCCCCCCCTTAAAGCTTGCCCCCCCCTAAAACAAATCCTGGCTATGCCCATGCCCACATTGCCTGGACCACCTCAATCCATTTTCAAACGGACACACTGTAAACTAGCCATGCAGAATCAATCTGCAATGAGCTTTCATTTTCAAAATGAAACCAGTCTCTCAAGAAGCAATTTTCAGAATCAGAATGAATAGAAAACTCGGCAACTATTTTCTTTAGCAGATCATGCCAACAACTGCTTAAGAGTCTGTATGTTTATGCAGATGCAGGTCTCATTCCTGTGTCTTTATACAAAACAGAAGCATTATGCAGTATTCAGAAGCATTACTGCTTCCCACCATAGAGGCAGAGCATAGTCACCACTGCTAGTAAACATTCCCATAAGAATTATATTGGAAAATAATAATATATGGATCGTATTTTTTATTTCCTTAGATCCACAAAGACATTGACATTCTAGAGAAGGAGTCACTGCCTGTTAACAGAACTGGCATTAGGGCACTGAATGTCCAATGTATAGTAAGTTTGAGGAGCACTTCATTGCCCTGAACAAATCAGTTTGCAACTGATGCATTTCCTTCCAGTATCATCACACCTGTGCGCTTGAGCTGCAAAGACACAGTAGTCCTTGTTGGTCAATGTAAAAATGCAGGGTCTTTTTATTTACCGTATTTATTTTTTATTTTTGAAAATGCATTTTTCTCCCTCCATAAGGTCCATAAGATAGATGTCAGCCTCCCCGCTGTTCCTCCTGAAACATGGTGACTCAAGAAGCTTAGCAGGGATTATTCCATAGGAATCTGCAACTACTGAGGAAAGTAACAGCAGAAAGAGTCACTATAAATCAGAGCTGAAGTAGCCACTGTGTATGGCTGTGCTCTGACACACTTATTTCTTCTCGCTGTACATCAGGGTCCCTAATGGATTTTGTGTCAGAGCAGAATCAATTGGTGCAGGTTGAGAACTTGTGCTGAGGCTAGCCAGAGTATTCATTATACCATGGTCCATTAGAACCTGTCATGTTCAGGATGGATGTGTGCATAAGTATGTCCTGCTCTTAATCACAGAGGAAGCCAGGGACTTCTTTGTTCTAGCCACACCCTGGAACAATGCTGCTCAGATATGGCAGGAGACAAGGAGAGAACTACACTCAGAAACTAGGGCTGGCTTTGCAGTTCAGTAGCACTTACTTGCAATTCTGAGCTCAATGGTGTCAGAGCAGTTAAAAGTGTTGGGCTAGGACCTTGGAGGCACAGAGACTCCAAGAAAAACTGCAGGACCCTTTGGAAGCTCAACAAATCTTATGCACCCACAGCAATACCTCAACTGTGCTGGAGTTCTCACTTACTTGAGGCTCCCATTTTACTTCTCAGATTCCTGCCGCTGCTAGAGAAACCACTACAAACAAAAATGGCAGAGGTCTCTTGAGGCCCAAAAAGTATTAGAAGGCCACGTCCAGCCGATAATGTTGAGCAAACAGATATGGTAGCGTTGTGGGGGGGGGGTGTGCCATTGTGCTCAGCTTCTGCTTATGGGCTTCCCATAAGCATTTGGTTGGCCACTATAAGAACAGGAAGATGGACTAGATGGGCCATTGATCTGATCCAGCAGGACCCTACTATGTTATTTTCATGTTTTTATGTGAAGAGCACGACCAACCTGGGAGGAACCCATCAATGGCAATGACAAAACGCTAAGCGACCATGACCTAGGCCCAAGTATAGTAGTATCTTGGTTGTCAAACTTAATCCTTTCTGGGAGTCTGTTTGACACCCAGAACCATTTGAAAACCAAGACACAGCTTCCAATTGGCTGCAGGAGCTTCCTGCACTCAATCGGAAGCCACAGAAGCCGCGTTGGACGTTTGGCATCCAAAAAACGTTCACAAACCGGAACACTAGCTTCCAGGTTTGCGGCGTTTGGGAGCTGATTTATTCGGGAGCAGATTTGTTTGGGAGCCAAGCTGTTCGACAACCAAGGTACCACTGTACTAATATTGACACTTTCCCATCAGGTTTACATAAAATCTTCTCAATTATTTGTAAAGATTCCTTGAAACAACCCCAGCATGAGCAAGAAGGATGTTCATTATTCCTTTGCCTAGGAACTACATGAATGAGCACACAGAAAGTTTTTCCAATTACGATTGTTTCACTACCATCTGGGGTCTGAAGCTCCTGGAATAAGGCAAACATGAGACTCCCCAGCATCAAGTTAGGAATGGTACTTTTTAAAATTATCACTTGTGTGATCATACAAACTATAAAGAACCACAAAGTTCAACAGCAAAATGACATTGCATCTTTCTGTGTTTTGTTACAAAGCCAAAAGGAGAAGATCCTTTTCCAAGAACTGCAAATGATAATGCTGATATTACAAGTATCCATTTATACATCCACCCCAATCTTGGGGAAGGACTACAGCTCAGTGGTAAATCAGAATGCAGACGGCCCAAGGTTCAATCTCTGACAACTCTAGGTAGAGCTCCCAGTCTTGAAAGCCTGGAGAGCCACTACCTGTCCATGTAGGCCACACTTCCTCAAACTTGGCCCTCCAGATGTTTTGAGACTATGGTTCCCACCATCCCTGACCACTGGTCCTGCTAGCTGGGATCATGGGAGTTGTAGGCCAAAACCATCTGGAGGGCCGAGTTTGAGGTAGCCGGATGTAGACACGCCTGAGCTAGAGGACCAATGGTCTAACTTAGTATATATTCCTAATCTTCATCATACCTACTTATGGCCTTGCCTGATATTCATTTTTCCAAACTGAAACATATTTTTAGGGGATCATCTTGTATTAGTTTTCATAGCATAAGGAAGAAAGGCATTCCAGGCAGCAAGGTATGTTTCTGGTTTCACTAGCCCTTTGATCACATGTATCTGATGGCCAGCTTGGCTTCTCTGCTACTGCTGTCTTCCAAGGCTTACTGTACCAAGAATCTATGGGCAACTCTATTGAAACATTCCAATTTTGTGCAATAACAAGCGTAGCCACAACCAACATAAAGCATACAAGCTCTTATGGTGGCCCACAATATCTCCTGCCTATCTCTTTGCTTGTCTGCAAGCACACAGTTTTGCAGTATGGGGAAAACAGCACCCTACCAAGCCTTGTTAGGTCACCCAGGCATTAAAAAATCCCATGGCTTGCCATAATGCGAGATGTTCCTGCACCTTGCATGTTTGTAATCTCGTAGTACATCTCACGCTTCAGTTATACTCAGCGATTAGGTGACTCCCTGCTTTGGCACAGCCTGGCCTTCGCCCTCTGCCCTAGATATGCCTGCTCTTGTAATTTCTTTTGCAGATTAATAGTTGGTAGTGACACAGACAGTTATAAAGGGATAGCCCTCATATCAAATATTCATTCAGAGGAGAGATTATCCTGCAGGGGATCCCTGTGCTGTCATTTTCAATAGGCCATTCAGGATAAAAAACCCAGCGAGTTTGCCTCAGAGCTTAGTTAGCCACACTGCCATAGCAGCTTGACGTTTCTTGCTTGAAAGGCTAAGCAAATCAAAGCAGAATGTTGTGTTTCTCTTACTCCCGAAGGACCCCCAAGCACTTTCCTCTCTGTTAATCATTATTTGTTGTACAACAGGGCTTAAGGGTTTCAGCTGAGATCAGGGTCACGCTGCTGATGTGCGCTGGATGAATTTGGTTCCTGCCTCCAAGTAAGCCGAGAGACCTTACGAGGGTTTAAGAGAGAGAGAGAGAGAGAGAGAGAGAGAGAGAGAGAGAGAGATAAGGCTTGCCCAATTTTAGAAAGCATGTTGGTCCATAAGTGGTAGATCTCACCAGTCTGTTCACATATGCATATTCAGTTTCATTCTTTGATGGCTGTAAGAGTGAGGGATGATTTGCAATTGAACAACAGTTCTGACAGTATTTTCATAGTGTCTTATATCACCACAAGCACCATTTGCTTATTCATTTTTCTTACAATTATACCTCACTTTTCTTCCATCACTGAACCCAAGGTGGCCTCTGTTTGGCTTCCAGGTGGTCACCCATCCAGTCACTGCTTGGATCAAGACCTGCTTAGTTTCAGCCTGGTGTACCTTCAGACCATACCTTGAAAGAACGGTGTTTGCTTATGATCTTGGGGTGGCCCACACACTCATGCATGTGGGATGGCTCTCACATAATCATCAGCTGATACCTTGCAGGCCTGGCTCCAGATTTGAGGGGACTCTTGGCAAAATGACTTCTGGTGGGCTTCTCCTCCCCCATGCCAACAAGGGAAGGGGGACAGCCTGCCATCTCAATTTCCCACAGAGCTGCCATTTTATTTACCCACAACGCCCAGGAGTGTCACTACACTGGGGGCACTGGGTAATTAAAATGACAGCTCCCCAAATCCAACCAACCATCAGTGATTAGAAAGCCAAGGCCATTTGTTTGTGAACAAACCAAGCTATACAGTTTTCTCAGGAATGTGATCTTTGGTACCTATTTTTAGGATGCAGTAGCCTTATTTTTTTCAGGTAAAAAATAAACCAAGCCTCCTCCTTCAGAAATCAATTCTCCTTAATGCATTTTTAAAAAGAAATAAAAGCTTAAATTGTGCCCCCTCTTTTCCATCTCTAAGTCTGTTCATTTTACAACAGGAGGTACAAAAGGAAAGGAGAAGGTGCACATTCAGGGCAGCAAGGAAGCAGTACCTCTGACAGTGCAATTCTGTTGAGTTCATGAGCAATGCTCCTAGTCCCAGAGCAACAGAAGTGCTCTCACACACAACAGAAAATGCTGCAGGCCGTTTAGAATGTCTGTCCTTAGACTATTCAAAGTGCAGTGAGTAATGTTGTTCTGATCTGCTCTTCCTACTAAGGGCCAAGCTAGATCAGATGCTAGGTGTGTGTGGTTGGATTTCCCAGGCTTGGTTGATTTGTAGGTCACAGCAGATATGGCAACCCACCCTCATCTGCCAGTAGCAGTGGGAGAAAGGAGGTTTAACCCTTTTCTCCTACGCCATCATCCCAATCTAAATTTTCCACAAGCTTCTATTTGCCAAGGAACGGTTTTCACCTGCAAGTCAAATAACAACCAGGGGACGAGGGCATTATTCAGATTGCGAAACCAGTTCAGGAGTTGTTGGACTCCATCAGGCATAGGCAAATTTGGCCCTCCAGATGTTTTGGGAGTACAAATCCCATGATCCCTAGCTAACAGGACAAGTGGTCAGGGATGATAGGAATTGAAGTCCCAAAACATCTGGAGGGCCGAGTTTGCCTGTGTCTGGACTCCATCATCCCTGAGTATTAGCCATGCTTGCTGGAGACCAATCACACCTGGAGGGCCCTACCTTAGGGCTTCACACTTTTCTTCACCTCCATCATGCGGCCTGTGTAAACAGCTAGGAGCAAATAGAATTGTTGGGGAAACACATTTCGGGTTCCGGAGGATACTCTTCCTACATATGTGAGCAAAAGAGACACACATATTTGCTTGCATAGGCACACCAACTTTATATTTCTAACACCAACTTTGTCCTTTGGCAGAGTAGGCAAAGGTTTATGGACTCCTGTGAGTTTGCTTCAAGGAGAAGTCAGTGGCGCAGAACAGTTGCACAAAAGGAGATTTTGCATTGAGCTTTAGCGCATTTTCCACTATCTGAAATGCAATCCTTCACTTTTAATGAAAAAGGCAAAACATCTTGCAAAGAACTGCTACCATTTAAACAGTTTGCATGAAGTAGGAACCCATCAAAGAAAAGGAAAGATATATCTAGTACTTATTGGATTATTTTCCTCATTCTTTGCCTTCCGCTGTGCTAATCCATCCAAACAAACTCAAAAGCCTCATTAACACCTCACTCACTTGCAGGAGCAAGGAAGACCCATCAATTAAATCATCCAGTAGATGACAGCACTGGTCCTGCTCTGAAAAACGGTTTCAGTTTTTCCCTCCAAGGCATTCCTGCTCTATTCTCCCACTTCTGGATGAAAGGCTTGAGAATGAATATGGGCATATGGAAGTGAACAACTACCAACACTTGCTCACCTGTAGCTATAGCCCACCCTTTTAGCCATGCACATTTTCCAGCATGACATTCCGCTGGCTTGAAGTACTTTGAATCTACAGTACATTTTACTTGCATTGCAAGCTCTTTAAGAGGTACACATTTGAATTAGAATGAAGTAGCTATTCTGGTGGCTTGGTCCTGTCATATCAAAATGCAAACCAGTCCAAAGACTGATTTCATAAATATTGAATACTGTGCTTAAGTTCAGTCCAAAGCTTTCTGGAAGTTGCAGAAGCCCTGCCTCTCAACTTGGTTGTGTGGGAGCTTCTTATCATTCCCCAGTGGTGAGTTACATGCTCAGAGATACTATTTTATATAACAGTCATTCACATGTCTCAGGCCTGAGAGAGCTTGAGCAACAAATATAGATTCTTGGGTTGAGCTCTGACTCATGCTGAACCAGGATGCCACAGTTATCCTAAATATTTAATATGTTTTTACTATCCAACATATTATCTAGAGTAGCCCGAGGATCATTGTTAGCAAGGCTGCATGACATAGTCCACACAAATGAATTCTCAAATTGGATTTACTAACTTGACAGCTTCTCATAATTTCTGCCTTAATTCCTTTCTCTTGTTCTGTGCTTCTTTTCAATGGGCTAAGATTAGTTTTGACATCTTGTCGTTTTGGAGCAGCTAATTACCAAACTCTAGTTGATTTTGTTCCCATCATGCCAAAAAGTACACATGGCAAAGTCATTGCCTAGCGAAGGTGATGATTTTTGGCACTGAAACAATGCAACAGAATTTACAGCCAGATGTTTTGAGCTCTCCTTCCCTTGATAGATGGATTTCTACGTCAGCAGACTGCAAAGAAATTTCCCTGATTTTCCTATCAATCATACACTAAAGGCTCCTTTCCAGTCAGCCTTGAATGTCAGGCTGAATATTTTATGGTGTAAAAGACTGACTTTCTATTCATCTGTTATCATGCATTGAACAAGTAGATGTCATTTGCAGATTTAAAGCATTAACTATTACTGGAGTTCACAGTGCTTCTGCATTTTGACAGTAAAGGACTGAATATTTTAAACCATTAAAAATGGTTTAATGGCAAAATGAATGAATTGTTTTAGAATTATAAAATATTTTCCAAATGGAAAAGAGATTGTTTGCAAGATTTTTCTTGCTGCTGCCCATGTCTTTAATTTTCAAACCAAGTGAACATTAAAAGACTGGGGTTTTTAAAGGGTTATACATGGCACACAGTCTTGCTGGGTTAAAAACCCCCACATAGGGATAAGAAATGCAACTCACCTAGGTCTATTGTCTTGATACACACCAGTGCTTGATTCTTCTACAAATAACAGAACTCTTATTTGGCATACCTTGCCAATTGGCACCAGTTTTCACAGAGCCCACAGGAACCTTGCTTTCCTCCCTCAACAGACTAAAACTAGACTTTATGATTCCAGACCCCTCTTTTAAATGTTGGTGAGCTCCTATCACACAGAAAGCACTGAATGAGGCCTGCTTGTAAGAGCAAAAGGGACCCACAGGTGAGAAGCACTGAACCCTCTTCTCCTGCTGCAGTTTATCTGCCTGCATTCTTCACCCATTTTCTCCCAGCTGAGCACACGCCCTCTATCTGAGCCTAAGAGAAAAGTGGCTGGGGAGACCTAGAAGCACAGGAATCTGTCAGACCATTAGTCCAGCTAGAGATGGGACCATTTGTTTCAGTCCAGTCTTTATCGATTCTTGACAGGTTTGCTTCAGGGGTTTTAAAGTCAGTCAAACTCCCAGCTTCAACAGCATTAATTAGTTCAGAACATCATTGTTGGAACTCAGAAGGAAACAGGTGTCATGGTAAAACTAGCTGTCTTTCAGGAAGACAGGAGGTGGGAATTTGCTGTTGAACTTATCAGTTATGTAACAGAGGGATGGAATAATACTCCACACTACTTTCTAGGGCAGACAAAGTACTGGTAAATCTCTCTGGCCCAGCAGGCCAGATCTTTATCTTCCCCACCCTGGTGCACCAATTTGGCAGGTGATTGACACCTGAGCCTTTAGACAAAATCCTGGCCTAGACAGACCGTGGTACATCTGGGATATTTTATATTGCTAAGGAAGAAAGTAGGTGAAAGGATAGCAGATTGGTGATCATTTCAACATTACAAAACAACAAGCGCAGCTAAACAAGAGCGTCTTCTTTTTAAAAAAAGAAGAATAGCAACTGAGCAGTGTGGTAAATATTCCATTTCCTAAAATTCTTAAGACAACAAGAAGACATTTTATTGCTAAGACTTTGAAGTACTGTAGAGGAATTTAAATATAAAATAAAAAGTGGCAACAGAATGCAGGTGGCTTTCTATTCATCCAGCCTCCATGATGCTTGTGATCAACAAAACTGGCTCCTTTGTAATTGAGGGCTAGTGTAGGCTGAGCCTAGTCCATGCCAGGGAATCGTTGGCCCGCGTCCTCAGATCCAGAGAGAGAGCAAAAGAAAGCACCAGGAAAGATCCTTCTTTGGAGGAAAGCAGTTTATTCTCTGTGCACAGCAGACAGCCAGCAGAATAATTTCTGGAAGACTGGCTGCCCCGAAATACGCCTCTGCAAACTTTCTTATACCTTGAGAAAGCTCTCTCCCTCCTCCTCCTCCTCCTCCCGTCTCCCTCGTCTCGTATGTGTCTTTCTTATCTTGCATTCCTAAAGTAAGAAAGCGAGGGGCCTCTGGTTATTTCTAGCTTACAGTCTCCTTCATATGTGTCTTTCTTATCTTACATTCCTAAAGCGAGGGGCCTCTTTTGCAGAAGTCAAATTAGCTCAGAAATTTACTTAGATCCAAAGTACAGAGAATATAGAAGATCCTTCTTAGGTACAAGGTACAAGGTATAGAAAGCATATAGAAAGCAATCCTTCCCTCTCCCTTCACTCCCTCCTCTTCTTATGAACAACCTAATACTTAGGTTCGTTCTGGGGTAGGGGTCTATAATCTCTCATGAAAGCAAGCACACGAGGTCCCATCATGCGAGACATCATCTTCTCCATCATATTTTGCATACATTGCATCAAGCAGGGCATACAGAAGCAGAAAAGCAATAGAAGCATTATTGGACTTATCACCATAATAAATATCCTCCCCATCCATCCACCTGGGAAGATGCCGTCCAACCAAGACATATCCCAGCCCTCCCAGGTTTGTACAGGGACATGTGCTACCTTTTCAATGCTTGCTGCCAGATCACGGATAGCCTCGCCGTGGTCTGAAATGTTGAAGCAACATGCTCCACCTGTGAGATTTAACGCTGCACAAAAGCCTCCATGTTGCGCCAGGAGAAAGTCCAATGCTAATTGGACTGAGAGAAACGCATTGCATGTCTCATCCAATTGCGTAGCAATTAGCCTAAGGGCCGTGGCTGTCGTGTTAGCAACAATCTCTACCACTGCCTGGAGTCTGATTACGCGGTTCAAGTTATAGATCGGCCCCCTTGCCCCAGAGATTTTCTCTCCCCGATTCCATGAGGCTGGAGCATAATGGGCCAGTATCCTTTCCGGAGGCCACTGATTTTTTGCCCCAATTCTGGGAGCTGCCACCTGCAAGTGTTGCCAGGTCAGCCGAACGCCTCCTTCTACGGGGTGCAGAGGCAATCTGGTCAGGAATCCACATGGGGGGTATTAAGTAGGCTGGAAAACAGACCCCATACCATCCTCTTGGGAGGGCATGATAGGCCTTCCTGCCACACACCCAGTAAACGTCCTGACCATGGGCAGATATGGTGCCTCTCAGCAAGCGGGCCAGGCATGCAATCAAATTGGAACCAGAAAAGGTTCCTGTCTCGGACTCAAACATGTTAGTCGGGGCTGGGAAGGTACGATCACAGTGGGAAGTGCCCACATAGGTCTGAGCGTCACTTATGTCATTTGATTTGTTGACACAAAGGCAGCCAGTGATCCTGTGAACCTGGAAAGGGACGGAATGATTCCATAAAGAAGAATGGTTGCCCAGAGGCTGGAAGGCAACAAGTGGAGTTGTAACCAAGGATTCATTCCAAGGCACAGGGAGGAGTGGCATTCCTCCCAGAGCATCTACAGGGGCCAGAGTGCAGACGGCACAATTGGTCCGATTTGCAGAGAACGCAACCATCTCAGCAACCTGAATCCACTTATTATATGTGTGGTGGGCCCCCCACAATTGCAGCAGTTGTCTGGTCACTGTGAGTGGTATTGGCATTTCAAAGGTCAAAGGCAGCAGAAATACCAGCATGGGGACCCACAGTCGTATTTGAGCCATTGTATGCACGGGGAGGGGCTTAGGTAAGTGCTAGAGAGTGGGCTGGGGTGTAATTACGCTGAAAGAAAAGACCCACTAGACACCCTCCTCTGCAGGGGTGGCGTAAAGCAAACCAGGCCCAGGTACCTTCAATAAAGTTCAGTTATGCGAAAGGAAAGAAAAGAAAATGTGAAAATGTTCTCTTTCAATCCATGCTGGATCCTGGAGCCGTGCCAAGCGTCAGCGTCCGGAGTGACGTAGGCAGGGCTGTAGTCTGGTGGGTGTCGGGTCGTCTGGTGGGCGTTGGGCATCTTGGGTCCCTTCCAACAAGGCTGGAGCGATGTCTGGGCGTCTGGGTCCAATCTGGGTCCTCATCATAGGGATGCAGAGGCTCGACCAAGGCACAAGGCGTTCCAGCAAAAGCTCACCTGTTAAGAGAAGAGATAACAAAGACGGCAGCGATTGCACAGAACAAATTGATAGGTAACATTTGCACATAAGGTATAGGCCTAGCAAACATTAATTCAAAAGGGTATGCTTGGCAGGAAACTTCGCAAGGGGTTAACAGTTCTGTTCCTTGGGTTAAGTTTTGCCAGCTGAGATTTTTAAAAGTCTCATTTGTGTGCTCTAGGTTTCAGAGCTTTAAGCCATGTTGCAAATTTCAGTTCATTTGCCAGTGTCTGTAGAAAGAACAATGCGCTCCTTGCTTCTGGCAAAGTTTCAAATTCCTCAAAATATCAATTCCTATGTTATGCTGCGGCTCCTTTTTCAGAATAAAATTGCACCTTAAAAAGAAAAACTTGACAAAGTTCACAGAAAGCATTCACTTGCTTTTAAGAAAGTCACTTCTTCAGGTTAATACTTTGGGGCAGGGGGGTGGGTAACTCTTGGCCTTCTGGGTTTATGTGGCTGAACTGTAAATCCAGAAAGTGTGAGGTTCAGGGTAACTGGCTGAATGCAGCAGTGTCCTTGGAATAGCTGCCAAGAGATAACGCTCTGAAGCTACCTCCAAGCGCCTGGCACAAAGGGGGGGGGAGAGCTGATGTCCTGTGACTTGCATGATTTTTTTTTTTTTAAAAAAACAGTCTGTTCAATTGCTTTTTTGCTGCAACAGTCTTTTTGAGCAAGAACAGAGATGAAAAGAAATAATTTTTGAGAAATCTTGTTGTTCCCAGCCTGTGGGGAGTGGGGCCTGTGGGCATTCCATTTCCCAATGACTCCCTTGCCTGCAGATGGCGCACTGGCTTCTTCCCTAGGCGTCTTCTGACCCTCCCGTGGACACCCTCGCTTGCTCCAGGATTGCGTTTTTGGCTTTCTGGCTGCTGGCTGTTTGAAGACAAACCCCTAATTATTTTGGCCAGGTCCTCTTCGAAAGAAGGATTCTGATTTAAAGTGCTTGGAGGTCTGTGGTCCTGGGCATCGGATGACTCCAGGGGGTCGTACACTCAGTGGAGTGGGGCCATCAAAGTGGAGTTTTAGCTGCCTCAATTGCAACTATTAGCTGCCTCAATTGCAACATCAGTATTATCCGCTGCCCTGAGGGCATTTTTCTTGCGGATTTCCTCAATGGTCAGTAATTGTAATTCTAGGGTTTTAAATCCCTTGGGTTTTTAATTGTCTCTTTTTTAACAGTTCTGTCCTATGCGGCTCTCAAAGCCTTCCCTTCTGTTTCTTTCTGCCAGTTCACATCCTTGCATTGTGCTGCTTCTAGAACCAAGAAGCCACATCCAGCTCTGTTTTAAACAGTTCTACATACTGGAACACTCTGTCAAACTGCTTACTAGTCCATCTTATCTCTTTATCTAGAGTTTTTCTGAAGTCTTCATCATCATCATCATCAACAACACCTTTCTCTTCACCTTCCTTGCTAACTCAACCAATCCCTTTACAAATTCCTCATCATCCTCTTCTTCCTCTTCTGATTCATCAGCCTTGGGGGGTTCAGGCTGGGGGCCAACTCCTCCCGGTGCCTGGGGGCCTGGGTCCAGGGGAGGGGCAGTTGGTGGAGCATAGGGTGGAGGTGGTTTAATGACTTCCCCCTCCTCTTCTTCTGGGTCTGGTATCACTGGGGGCTTTTCTGACTTCCCTGTCGGTCGAACTGCACAAACTGTACTTTGTGGGGCGTCGCCTCGGCAGGCTTTCAACCATGATGGGTTCTTTTCTACATTGGTTTTCCAAGTAGAAATGTAGGGGATCTGGTCTGGGTGGACGTTCAAGATATTTTGATACAGTGGGTTGATTAGTTGCAAATCAAAACTCCCCTCCGAGGGCCAGTTAGTTTGTTGCGAGGGCCAATCAACCTCACATAATGTTCTCATCCTCCGTTGCCTCAATTTGATTCCCTAATCATCATGCTTTGTGGCTGCTTTCCAGTTGTTTAAAAAACATTCCAGAGGACTACATTGGCTTGCCCCAGACCCCATTTTCAGATACTCTGCTGCTAACAGGTTGTAAATTCTCTCACTCTACACACACTACAGCCCTACAATCTCTCGGCCAAGGGGGACACTAAGCCCTGGCCCACACTTGACAATTCAGTCACTAGAGTATCTGACATGCAACATACAACATACAAAACACATCAATATAATTTCAACATGTAACACACTAAACACACCAAAATAATTTCAGCATGCAATACACAAAACACACCAAAATAATTTCAACATGTAATACACAAAACACACCAAAATAATTTTCCCCTCTGTTCCCCCCCCCTTTTTTTTTTTTTTTTTTTTTTACCAAACCTTACCGGTGGCACACCACTGCCACGCCCCTTTTTTTTCCCTTCCTGGCTGCACTCTACTGTGCAACCAATCCCCTTATTCCTGGTGGCTGGCACTCTACTGCACAACCAATCCCCTTATTCCTGGTGGCACCTTATTGCCTGTGGCACCCTGCCACAACCAGGGGAGGTTGATCAAGCCTCCTGCCCTTTCCGTCGGGCTGCCCTTTCCGTCGGGCTTACCTTTTCCGCTGCGGACCTGTCCCCTCGGCGCCGTCCTCTTTCCTCCCTCGACCTGGGTCCTTGCTCCGGAGCGGTGTGGCTGGCTCCCCCCACAAATTGGCAGGGTGCGCGTGGAGTCTGCAATTGCCGATCCGAGCTGTCCACCAAGGTCGAGCCTGGCTCTCCCCAGCCCTCTGAGGTGGGGCAGGTTCCCGGTCAGGGAACCAAGATGTAGGCTGAGCCTAGTCCATGCCAGGGAATCGTTGGCCCGCGTCCTCAGATCCAGAGAGAGAGCAAAAGAAAGCACCAGGAAAGATCCTTCTTTGGAGGAAAGCAGTTTATTCTCTGTGCACAGCAGACAGCCAGCAGAATAATTTCTGGAAGACTGGCTGCCCCGAAATACGCCTCTGCAAACTTTCTTATACCTTGAGAAAGCTCTCTCCCTCCTCCTCCTCCTCCTCCCGTCTCCCTCGTCTCGTATGTGTCTTTCTTATCTTGCATTCCTAAAGTAAGAAAGCGAGGGGCCTCTGGTTATTTCTAGCTTACAGTCTCCTTCATATGTGTCTTTCTTATCTTACATTCCTAAAGCGAGGGGCCTCTTTTGCAGAAGTCAAATTAGCTCAGAAATTTACTTAGATCCAAAGTACAGAGAATATAGAAGATCCTTCTTAGGTACAAGGTACAAGGTATAGAAAGCATATAGAAAGCAATCCTTCCCTCTCCCTTCACTAGTTCACACAACCAAAGAGTAGAAATATGAAACATGTGGTCACCCACCCAACACAGGCCCATCTGCACACTGTTACTGTCAAAATCTCCATTGAAGAGGAGGATCATCCTGCCTCTTCAGATGTCAAGTCCATTTCTGTTTTATGAAATTTTCAAGAAAAGCTTGAAAATGCCCAGCGCAATATCCCTCCTTTGGAGAAGAAATGGATTTTGGTGCAAATGCTAGAGTGGAGGAGGTGCCATCTGGCTCCTGGACCCACAATACAGGCTGTGTGCTCAGGTTACAAGCACCCCACTGTCCGCCCATGAAGTTATCCTTTGTGGTTGCAGCTTCAGCTGCTGCAGTGGAAAGGACCGGTTTGGTGCTGCATAACTGAGTGCATTGCTTATAGGGCACACAATGGCTGGAGCTCAGCCAAGGCTCGGATGGTTTGAGGGCTGGCTGCCACCCGACTTTGCTTCCTGGTTGCTTTTAAACATAGCAGCGTTGTTAGAAGCGTGGGGTTCAGTGACTGGGGGCTCCACCTTCCGATCAAGATTCCACACGTGGAACTGTTCTGCAAAGAGTTGCCATTAGAACACCGGCCTTCTTTTGAGAATTTAAACTCTAAAGAGAAGCACCAAAGAGAAGGAGCGACTCACATTTCATGGAAGGACGGAGGGCGATTTTGTGCTAGCAAATTAGCTGCCAACAGCAGAACCCTATTCATGTCCACTCAGATGTAAGATCCACTGAGTTTAGTGAGGCTTATTCCCTATTATTTTTATTATTATTATTATTATTATTATTATTATTATTATTCCTCAAGGTGGCTTAAACTTTTTTTAAAAAAAGTTTTTTCAGTTGTACAAAATAAAGTGAAAAAAGAAGGCGAAAAGTGCACTATATGCTATATATATATATGATTCTTATATATGCCAATACACCTGTGCCAGCCAGAAAATGGGTGTATTCCCTTCCTGAGCTCTGAGATAGTTAGTAGAGCCAAAAGCAAAGTGGAAAGTTTAGGACTGCAGTTGGGGATGATGTAGGCTGGGGGTGGGGGGTGGGAATAGTTGCAGCGATCTGGAGAGAGGCTGAGCCATGGCTGGAGTCTTTTTGAATCCAAGGCTACTGTGACTATAGGAGAAGCAAGACCCCTTTTGAGGTGTCAGTGCTATGAGCCCCTCCATTGTAGGTTCAGGTTGTATATATGTGTAAATAAACCATATTTCATAAAGGCACCACAGTCTCTGCTGTGCCTCATTTCCAAAGGAAACACAAACACTGAGTAAGCAGCTGGACCTGTGAAATCTCACACCGCTTAGAGATTGGGGTGGAGAGCAATAATGTACTCTACCATGGAGCTATGGCCTATGGTTTGCCAAGCAAGACCCTCAAACCTAATGAGTTTCTTCTATAGGAACTGCCTGATGGTGAAAATGCTGGAATATGAGGAGACTTCTCTGTTTCGTAAAGCCCAACTGCCATTTCTGAGTTTTTTGTTTTGTTTTGTTTGGGTGAGGATAATGAGTGTGCTCTTCCCCTCAGCAAGGACAGATGGAGGAATCCTTAGAGCTTTGTGCCCTCAATCAGAAATGTTCTCCATTGCATCCTTGCCTCAGCGCAGCTCATAATAAAGAGCTGGGTAGAAAAACAACCACTATTTTAAGCATTCCCTAAGGGGGGGAAATGTAAATACATGGGGCCTAATGAGGGGGGAGGGAGCCATTCCACAGAATGTCCACTGTGGGTTTTACTATGTTGAAAGTCATGAAAAAGCATATGGGAACTGATATTATGAAAGATTTCATGTAAAAAGGACCCAACACTCAACTAATCAGTATGAAATTGCATCTTCATTGTCATACTCTAGTGGGATGTCTAAGCCAGGCATCCCCAAACTCGGCCCTCCAGATGTTTTGGAACTACAATCCCCGTCATCTCTGACCACTGGTCCTGTTAGGTAGGGATGATGGGAGTTGTGGTCCCAAAACATCTGGAGGGCCGAGTTTGGGGGTGCTTGAGCCTTGTACCCAAACATCTTAGGCCTAGGAATGCATCTGCTCTTTCAACTGAGTCACCCTGACCCCACCTCCATCTGCTACTGTATGCGAGAGCAGCAGCAACTGAGCCACACAGGGCCTGCATTTTGTTTGGCTGCTGTGCAGTGCTGAGCTCAGCACATATGAATCCTCTCAGGGAACTTCTCCTAATCTACTAGCGTAAATAAAGCACTAAAGCAGGAGCAAGATAACTTCTGGTTCAGATGCACATACAGTATTTCCTCCCTTAGGGTGAAGTATTATAACTCCCAGGAGCGCCTTTTCTCTACATCAAAGAAGGACAGCCAGTGTTCCAGCTTCCAACACTGCCAGTATCTCCATAGCCCTGACTTGGCTTGATGCTGAAGTTCCAAAATGAAGAAGGCTTAATTTAATTGGTTGTTTTCAGGCAACCAGGAAACTGCCCTTTCCAGGGAAGGAGGGGCAGCTGGGAAATCTGGAAGGCATGCAATCTGGTAGAGAAATGAGACAAAGAGACGACGACAACGAGAAGTTTAAAAAAGAGTGGGAATTGTTTATTGTTTATGTGCAAAAATACTGTAAACAAGTTGATACGTTGGCAGGATTTTAAATAAACGCTTGCAACTAGCAGAAAATGAGATAAAATTAAGGGAAATAATAATTGGGAAAGTATAAGTATGGAATTGCGGAAGAACTTGGTTAATATAAGGAATCAGGAGAGGGTATGGGGGGAAGTCCAGAGATTTAAATAATCTCAAAGAGAAAGTTTGTGTAAAGGTACTTGTGTAAATTTAGATTTGGTAGAAATGTGAGTTAATTACTGTTTTTGTTTGTGAAAATGTAACTGTGAAAAAATAAAAAAAAATATTTACAAAAAAAGAGAGAAATGCAAGGAGTTGTCTTAGGGATGACACAGGTGAATACAGATCATTCACAAACACCAGGGTTTCTACAAAGAGTCTCTGACATTCAGCATCTGCATGAATATTTCACAGGCATTCTCCCCAGCAGTGTTGTTTAGCAGCTCCCCTTTCTTAAATGATCGTCCACGCACAGCAGATGAAATATTGCTACAGCTAAAAATCCCAAAGGCTGCATTGCTTCCACCCAGTGCCCTGCAAACTTAACTGGAGATTAAATGTTGGATTTTGCTGTTATGGGATGAGATGAAGGGAAAGCAAAATGCTTGATTTTTTTTTATTTATTTTACCCTCCTACTCCATTTTATTATTGTTTATTATTTATTTCATTGTTGATTTACTTCAAATAAGGCATCCAAAATCAATTTGCAATGCAATGAAAACATATATAAGGAACAACTGTGTATATAAAAAAACCAGTTAAAAATAAATATGCATATAAAACAAACAATAGCACACACACACGCATATATAAAATAGTTTGAAATCCAGTAAAGATACCAACTGGGGTGTGTCTATTTTACTGTTTTCAAACCCAGATTTCCTCTCCTCCCTCCCTTACTTGTGTCCTCATATATAAGCAACATTTGGGGTCAAATTTAATAATTTGTTATTACTACTGCTATAATTTATCACCCCTGCTTCACCTCAAGGTCATAGTCTGTTTATCTTATAGTGTCATGGTTCTAACGTTCCTTCCATGAATGCAACTGACGCTTACATGAATAAAAGAGCAATTTGGGATTCAAGCTAATCCCAAGTGAGTGACTATGGGACATCCGGTCTCAACTCTGATTGTTCTGTGCATTTAATGATAGAAACTGATTTTTGAAGAAGAAGAAGAAGAAGAAGAAGAAGAAGAAGAAGAAGAAGAAGAAGAAGAAGAAGGAGAAGAAGAAGAAGAAGAAGAAGCTGGATAGACAAAAACAAAAATTTTAGTGACATCCTTGCGCAGGTACCGTAAATTTTCCAGAATGCAGTGAGTCACCCTGCTTACATCACAATTTGAGCAAGATCCAGGGCTGGAGTCCACGACTATGCTCTCCCCCCCATGGCTTATAATCAGATATTCTGCCCTCCAGTGAGATACTTGTGGACCACTCTTCCACATGACAGTTTTAAACCTGGAATATTATTTAGCTCCCAAACCAAACAAGCCTTCAGTTCTGTCTCTTCTAGCAATCCAGTGGGTGATTCTGCCCTACTAGGCTAAACCAAGCCATTAGTGAGGGTTACTATTAGTCTCCATATATATATGTCATCTATGTGAAAGCTAAAGGTTCCTGTTGTGTCCAGCTATTCTGGCTTTCACCTATGAATAATGAAATCTGAGCATTGCTCCTCGGAAGCACAGCAGGGGCTAAACAGACAGTAGAAAGACAGAGTCATTAAAACAGCAAATTCCCATTCCAGCAAGAAAAAAAACCCCTGACCCCTCTAGTTCTAGCATAAGAGAAGGCATTCTGGGAGGTAATTTAAAATGATGAATTTTCAGATCTTAATAACCTTTAACACAGACTCCTTAAGGGTTTTTCACTACATAAGCAGAATACTTGGGGACAGTGCTGCGGAGAGTATATTCATTTCCCCCCTTGCTCACACCAGATTCTCCAAACTCTTTCATCTCATTAAACTCTCCAGTCCACACACAACTCAGGAAGCCAGCGGTCTTGAAAATAAACAGTGGGCAGAGATGCTGTCAATGGGCTTCAGTCAAAGATGTGGGATGGAACACATTGTCCATCCATCAACTCTTCCCATAGGTTAGAAGTATGAAGGGCCTAGCTGAAATAGCTCTCAGCCTCAATGTAAAAGCCTCAGAGACCAGACCATAGGCTTAGCCAAAGATGCATTGGGTTTAATCCAAAGAATGCATTAGGCTGCCAGCCTGAAAGACAGAGCTGCTATTTTCCCAAGACTCATGAGCATGCTTACAATAACTAACACATATAAATAAGACCAGTATTCCTTGTTGATGGTACTTTAACAGGTATAAAGAACAGGCCTGAAACCAATGTGTTTTGGGGGTCTAGGACAGGCATAGGCAAACTTGGCCCTCCAGATGTTTTGGGACCTCAACTCCCATCATCCCTAGCTAACAGGACCAGTGGTCAGGGATGATGGGAGTTGTAGTCCCAAAACATCTGGAGGGCCAAGTTTGCCTGTGTCTGGTCTAGGACATGAAAATCAGAGACTTTCTCATTCCAACCTTCCTTTTGGGTAGTAGCTGGTCATCAGAAAAGAGTCACCAAACATACAAGAAGGAACTGTAAGTGAACTTAGAACAGGGGTAGGCAACCTAAGGCCCGTGGGCCGGATGCTGCCCCATCGCCTTCTCAATCCAGCCCCCAGATGTTCCGGGAATCAGCGTGTTTTTACATGAGTAGAAAGTGTCCTTTTATTTAAAATGCATCTCTGATTTATTTGTGGGGCCTGCCTAGTGTTTTTACATGAGTAGAATGTGTGCTTTTATTTAAAATGCATCTCTGGGTTATTTGTGGGGCATAGGAATTCATTCATTATTTTTTTTCAAAATATAGTCCGGCCCACCACATGGTCTGAGGGACAGTGGACTGGCCCACAGCTGAAAAAGGTTGCTGACCCCTGACTTAGAACATCATGGCAGATGCAGCCCTAAATGTTGGAGCCACCCTGAACCTTCATGCAGCTTGCCTGTCCAATGCAATAGGAAAGGATTTGGATTCCACATAGCCAGATCTGTCTTCCTGCTGCTCACTATAATGTTCAGATTAACCTCAGGTGTATCCTCCTCAACTCTATTTCCAATGTATTCCACCCTTTCCTGAGCCCCCCATCTTTCCATTGTCTTGCCTTGGATCAAGTCTCTCTCTTATCCATCTCTCCACCAAAGTCTATCCATTCTCGAATGAGGTTTGCTGATGCTGGATGGGAGTCTTGTGGCCTTAATTAACAATTATCATTATTGTATTTTTGTTCGCCACCATATGCCAAGAAAGGGTCCATGGCTTAGGGGTAAAACACATAATTTGCATGCAAAAGGTCCAAGTACCATCTCTGGCATCTCCAGGTTGGGCTGGGAGAGTTCCCTGACTGAAGCCCTTGGAGAGTCACTGCCAATCATTGTAGATAATACTGAGCTAGTTGGTCCAATGGTCTGGCTCAGAATTATTACGTGCCAAAAAAGGCCTCAAGGGGACCTGCAGCAAAAATATAAAGCAAATTCAAGCAGCAATGTCAAAGTCAAATGGCAAAGAACAATGACTACTGTAAAGATGCACTGAATTCAAAAACAATTAAAGCTCCAACAACCTCAGCATAATTGCCTCAAGAACAAATGTGTGTGTGTGTGTGTGTGTGTGTGTGTGTGTCCTGTTATGTACTGAAGTTCTCACCCTGGGCCAGCAGGGGGATACTGTAGATAGTTTTCACTCAGGTCCACATATGCAAATAAGGGATTCAAAGTGACGTTCAGTGATTGGATAGTTACAGAAAATGGTTACTGTTGCGTTCTAGTGGAGCTCTATATGAGCAGGCTGGCTGAACCCTTCAGTTCAGTTCTGTTCTGGCCTGTGAATAAACAAGAGCTGTTTGAAGAATTGCTGTGTCGTCTAATATGTTCACCCACAACTTGTCCCAAAGCTACAAGAATTAAAAATAGTTATCAAATGCCTGGAGCAGGAAGAAAGGCTTGAGGCGGTGCTGAAAAGATGGCAAGGACGGCACAAGGCAGGTCTTCCTGGGAAGAGCATCCCACACCCTGGAGCCACAGCTGAAAAGGCTTCCTCTCCTATTGCCACCCTCCAGACCTCTTCTGGATGGGGGTATCCAGGTGAGGGCCTCCAAAAAGATGACCCAAGCCTCTGCGTAGGTGTGTCTAGGAAGAGATGTGCCACAAGGTTCTGGGGTCTGAAGCTGGGCAAGGCTTTTAAGGTCCCTGGAATCTGGGGACATCTTATCCATGCAGAGAGGGCTTTTCTGCAGCCCTCTGGAGTAAATTTTTCCAGTCCTCCTCTCTTCCTGTCTTGGTGTTTCTAATGGGTGGAAGTTGCATGACGTGCTCATTAGTGCTTGAGAAGCCAGATGGGCTATATCTCATTTCATCATGTTAAAAATAAAAATAAAATAAGAACAATTCCTTTCAGAGAAAGTGGAAACCATTATGCAAATTCTCTTTATCCAAAAAAATTATTTCATTTGCTAAAAAGCAGTTTTATTGTTGTATTTGTGATTTCTTTTTTAAAAAAATAACCACCTTGGTTTTGTCAGGAAGCAAAGGCAGGACACACATCTCTTCATAATACATGACTGTCCACAGTGGGGGGGGTTTTGGGGGGGCAAGGTTTGGAAGTAAGTACAGATGATGTAACCCATAAGTGCTGGAACAAATTGGAGGAAGTCACATCAGACTTGTCTCTTGTAGATCAGCCTCCTCTCTGTCATCAGCTGCTCGCTGAGACAGAATACTAACAGCCCGTATAACTTATTTGTCTGAGATAAGTGTGGCTGCACACAGTATCTCATTCAGTACTACCAATTCAGTCTGCTGCGCCAGCTGTAGAAGCCATGAAAAGAGGTGAGGCCAGCCATTATTGCTGCTTCTGTCGGTAAACTGACCCATTTTCAGCCACCCTTGGGAAGACCAACTCTCAGACCATGCTGGCATGAACCTGAGGCTGGGGCTCTCTGGGGCTTGGTTCTCAAGTTTGCAAAGCGGATGTCTATACTTTTTTTAAAGCTACCACAGCTGCAAGGTCAAACTTCTACAGCACACCAAAAGCCATTGATGACACAGCACACTTTGCAGCCTTTATTTTTCTCCATGCATGCCTTGCATACAAGCAGAACCTTAAAAAGATAACTTCCTGCAGCTGCTTCAATTTTGCTACCTTCTTCTGGGTGCAATGAATTGTTCTGGCTCAGACACTTTTACCGTTGCCAGGGGCTTATTTCAGACTCCGTCTGAAATCCTGGAGGCCAGAGGGATCGGGCGAACGGACGGAAGTTGCTGCGCTGCTGCTCTTTTGAACAGCTTGGAATCCTTCCAAGCTGAAGCCCCACATTGTCTTACATGTAGAGACAGAGATCTGGCTTACGATATCAGTTTTATGTCCATGCAAACAGTCCCTGCCTTCCTTGGAAATGCCCATGCAGGAACAGGTGCAAGATGTCAATCAGGTGAGCAGAGTTATACCCAGTTGCAGTTCCTGAAAAATTAATTTCCTGCTGACACCTATCACCTGTAGCTTAAGGCACACCCAAATCCCCGGACTTCCCTCCACCCCCTCTTCTGGTTCTTTAAATAAACCAAATCATATGACATTCCAGATCCCTTTACGTAATTTTCCAGCTACTAAACAATTAAACTTGTGGTATACAGCACAGATATTTTAAACATTCAGACCACTTTATACATTGCACATCTATGCTTTCATACTATTTCCCCTTTTAAAATTATCATTACTGTTGCTTTTTGCAAGTATTTAATACATGTCTGCTGATGTCCCAATTTATTTACAACCGCTGGCCCCTAAATAAAAAACATTTTCCAGACGGTTACCCATTCTTTTTTCTTACTTTGGTAAATTTAAATCTCCTCTGAAAGAAGCTTCCCATCAGGATAATTCCCCATTTCAGCCCCGCTTCCTTCCAAATTTCTCTCTGTCTCCACTGTTGTGATTTCACCCAAATTTCTCTATTTTCTGTCTGTACTCATATCTGAACCTCCTCAAGAAGCTGCTACCAATTAAGGCCATTTTCAGTTTCAGCTCCTCTTGTCTTAACATTGGTGATTTTACCAATGCTTCCTCACATATTTTCTGTGTATGCTGCCTTTCAGATTCCCCTGCTCTTTCCTTTTGGATTTTCTTCATGACAGTTAGCCATTCCCCCCTTACAAACTTTCCCTCCTGTCTCTGCCCGAGAGTCTCCCCTGCGTCTATTCTTCTTCTTTCCGGTTCTTCTGCTGTGTTGTTATATTGATCCAATCTAGTACTGGTGGTCTCTATTATCTTAGTTCGACAGTGGAATTTGCTGCCAAGGAGTGTGGTGGAGTCTCCTTCTTTGGAGGTCTTTAAGCAGAGGCTTGACAACCATATGTCAGGAGTGCTCTGATGGTGTTTCCTGCTTGGCAGGGGGTTGGACTCGATGGCCCTCTTCCAACTCTATGATTCTATGATTCTATATCTTAGCCAAATCTTTTCCTGGTCTGTTCCAGGAAAACTGGGGGGAAGGCAGCTACCTTCTGGTTGAAGGTAGTGGGACTGCACATTTGAATATGCCCTGCTAGTTGTCCCTTGTGTTATGGAGGCCCAACTAGCCTCAGGTTGAAGTCGGGCATTTGGTGTCACCAGTCTCGTGCCGTGGAAGACTCTTCCAGCAAAGATTCCTCGCTTTTGATTTCCAGGTGTTTCTTGAAGACCTTTTTATGCTGAGAGTCCTATGCATCTGTTTCAAATGATTTAGCCAGTGACTTTAATGATTATTTGTATTGTTTTAAATGGTCTTTAATGTTTTAGTGTTGTACACCACCCTGATATTTTATGATATGGCAGTATAGAAATACTTCTGAAGATTTATTTATAAACAAATGTTTCAGCTTAGGCCAGGCTTCCTCAACCTTGGCCCTCCAGATGTTTTGAGACTACAATTCCCATCATCCCCGGCCACTGGTTCTGCTAGCTAGGGATCATGGGAGTTGTAGGCCAAAAACACCTGGAGGGCCAAGGTTGAGGAAGCCTGGCTTAGGCTTTTCCTACTATTCCATGTGCATGGATTTTTTCACAATGCAAAATTCCAACTCCTCCACCCACTACCAAGCATATTCCACAAACAGCTTTACCGCTTGGCTCTGATGAATGCTTAAACCAGCCCTAAACTGGCTCAACAACAACACCCAGGTTGGAATTTAGTTCACTTTGTCAATGGAGATATTTCATGTGATAAATCCTACCTGTACATGATTGCTTCCTACTAAGTCTTTACAGTAGTACCTCAGGTTACAAACACTTCGGGTTACAAACTCCGCTAACCTAGAAGAAGTACCTCAGGTTGAGAACTTTGCCCCAGGATGAGAATGGAAATCGTGCGGCGGCAGCTGTGGGAGGCCCCATTAGCGAAAGAGTGCCTCAGGTTAAGAACGGTTTCAGGTTAAGAACAGACCTCCGGAATAAATTAAGTTCGTAATCCGAGGTACCACTGTATTTGCCAAATTATTAGCAGACACAGAGACCCATTTGAAAGTCAGACCCACACTACCTAAGAACGATAGGCTTGCTGGATTCCTACCCTTGTACGTAGACTCATCTCCTTATTCAAATTAGCTTTTCAGGATTTCAGCCCCAGAGAATACTCAATCACAGCCCAAGTCCTCACTTAAAACCATTTAGCTGTGACTGGAAATTAGCATAATAATACTTCAACTTGAGCGGGTGGGCATTGGTGGGAAGCAGTGGAAAATACCCGCCCTTTCCTGTCCCTGTATTAGGAAGCTTAAATTATGGATCTAGCAGACATTAGCAGGGGGTATGCATATGGGGATTCAAGTTCAGCCATGCATCTGACAGAGTGGGCTCCAGTCCACGAATGTTTCCGCCGTAATAAATCCATTAGTCTTTAAGGTGCCACAGGACTCTCTGCTGCTTTGGCTGCAAGAGACTAACACAGCTCTCCTTCGGGGTGTGGGGGAAAGTTCAGTCATGGTGATTTAAAAATGAAGCCTTTATAAGGTACCTTTCATGAATTAACAATTATGAGCTAAGAGTCACAGATGCTGGAAAGCACAGTGATAAGACCATTTAAGGTTTCGTTGCTCACCCGTTATTAGACTTGTCATGCAGATGCCGTTCACAACAGTTGTATTTTGCAGGACTTTGCGATCCTTGCATTCAGTACCTTAGGTTATTGCTGCCTGCTTGGAAGCTTCAACTAGCACACAGTCCATCTCTAAAAACGAGTTATAAACTGTAAAAAATCTTGCCCAATTCCCCAATCCAAATACAATTACAATAACTCAGGTTCAAATCTGAGTTGGGCTTTTTAAAATTGACACCTATCAGTTGACACCAGCTCTTTGGTGTCCTCTTCCAGCAAACTTCCCCTGATACAACTCTGTGTTATATATGCCTCTCACACGGCATATCCATGATAATGATTCATTAACCCATTTAAGGTCAGCCATCACAAGATAACGGCAGTGGACCTCATTGCTAACTATTTTCCTTGGGGGTGGGGGAGGAGAGAAAAGAAAGACATATCTGATAGTTCTTCTCCATTGTCAGAAGTATTATCAAAGTGCCATCTACTGGCATATTGGATATTAAATTTCAGCTGCTGAGCACTCATTCTGTTGTGCGCTTTGAAATCATTGCAGCAAGTCTTGCTGGGAGTGACGAATCTTGACGTGGCATCGCTCTCAGGGGAAATTTTATGCATTTTGCATGCAATCCCCAAGTGCATGTAAAATAAAGCGTACACAAAATTTCCACTGCGAGCAATGGCATGACGTCAAGACTCATCGCTCCCAGAGGACTTGCTACATCAATTTCTATAAGAGCTAGACAACCACCCTCATGCAGCTGAAATTACTTTTCAAAGGCGGCAGGCACCCCTTGGTCCACACTGTATGCAAATCTGTAAGAGTTTGAATCTGGCAATGGCCGGACTCTGATTCATAATATCAGCTCACCAGATTCCTCCTCCATCCTTAGTGGCAAACAAAAACCAATATTTCTTTCTCATTTTCAGGTGTCTGTTACCAACCAAGTCAACAGGATTGGTTTTTTAAATGATAAATGATTGCCAATTTGCCTCTGTAACAAATAAACACATTTTTGCAAGAACATGCCTGTCTCCTAAAGTAATCCCCCAGACCTATCTCCCAGGGTATAAATAGATATTCTGAAGCACTGGTTCCCAAATAGAGCAGTGGGGTTATTAGGGGTGGGGTGGGGGGTTGCACTAAGAGGCATATGGGCAAAAGGAGGAGCTGGAGGGGTAAATGACAATCACTGGATCACATTCATCAGTTCTGCTGAATTAATTAAACTAAATAGTTTCCATTGGATTTTGAATACATGTGCTATTAATTGTTCCTGTTTTGAATTTTATTTTATATTCCTTAGTGGGTCGTGCAAACTGCTATTCTGAATAATGCTTTACATGGGGTAAGTTAGGGGCATGAACTTATTGAACAAGGAGGCAGTGGCCTGAGAAGGTTTGGGAGCCACTGTATTGAAGCATCACGTTCTGAAGCATATCAAACAGTTGTCTTTCATTGTCCTTGCAGGTGTATATGAAATAATAGTTCCCTATGAAGTTCTAATGCTGCCATCACACTGTTTTTCCTTCTGGCAGGAACGTGTAACATTTAATTTTGTAACTCCTATAGTAGCCCCGCATGCTGATTAGAACTGAAAATATAGAAAAACAAATCTGTTGGCTTGTTCAGAAAAATCTGTTGTGCATTCATGTATAGTCAATATTTCTAAAAAACACACCCTGCATTTTAAGAATACTGAACAATATTGTAGTTTGCTCCAGTCAAGCAGTCTTCACATGCCACCTGGTGGACACGAAGAGTTATGCCATAAAGCGCATCACACTTTCTTCCCTGCTGCGAAACACTTTGCAAGGCAAATAATATTAGGACTTTATGTACACGAAATCGGCTTGTTCTATCGTTTGCCCAAGGCAATGCTATCCCACAGCCCAAAAATGTATAAAATCGGGCACATTATTCAAATAATTTGTCCCACCAGTGCAAGAATTTTCACTTGCACAACGGAACGCCCCCACTTTTCCTTCAGCCACCCTGTGCACCCCCTAAACCTGTTCTGCAGATTCGTTCAACCATCGGAGCAGATTTGAAAAGACTCTGGGGTTTGTGCAGGGAGAGGAGAAATTCTATTGCACAAGAAGTTGGTTGGCTACCACCCACAGTCCCAAACTTATTTGGTCTGTGAACAACAGTCAAATTTCCAGTTTAAACAGGAGGTGTTCTACACATATCTAATTCTGTGCAACTGCTTTGCTGTTTAACTAATTGTCAGGGCTGCCTCAAGTCTCAGCTCACAAAAGACCAACGCCTTTCTTTTCTTATATACAAAAGTGTTTATTGCAGTTCATTGTTTGCTTCAGATCCGAGGCGCGCAGCCCTACGTCTGCTAGGCTTAGACCGCTGAAGTCCCTTCTGAATCTGTCCCCGCCCTGCACCAGTTTAAGAGGCTTGCGCTGCTCCACCTCTTTCTCTCTTTCCTTTTCCGCAGGGTCTTTCTGCCCACTGGGGGGGGTTTCGCCCCTCCTGGATTCCTCCGACGCGGAATCAGACTGCTCTTGCCCCCTCCTGCGGGCTTTGGGACCTGGCCCCTCCTCCGGGCTCCCTGTACTTCCGCGCGCCTCTACATTTGAACTTGGCGCGCGCCCCCAACCTCTAACTTTCCTTTTGACAGCTACGCTACTCCCTTCACTACTCCCCTCCCCTTCCGGGAGGGTGGCTTGCTCCGACCTCCCTCCTTTCTCTACTGCCGGAGCCGCCTCCCCTGATACACTGGAACCTCCACCCCCTTCGCTGCACTCTGGCGGGGAGGCTGGTCCTGACGCCCAGCTGCCACTTTGGGACCCCCCGCTGGCCCCCTGCTCCTGACAAGTCCCCCCTGGGGCTCCCCTGGCCTTGACCACCGGCGCCCCCTTCTGGGAATCCTCTGATTCGCTGGAAAGACTCATGGAATCTCTAGAGTCATTGTCATCCTCTTCCTCGCTGTCCTGGGATTCATCCCCATCGCTCTCCATCTCCTGCCTACCCTGTGCCTCTGTCCCTGAACCCCTGACATCCATCCCCCCCTCGAAGCCCCCCCTTCCCCCTCCCGCTGCTCGGGCGCAGGTTCCGGGAGCTCCGTTGTAGCGGGGGTAGACGCTGGATACAGTTCATCGACGTCGATCTCCTCTGCTTCCAGTTCAGTGTATGCATGCTCGAAACCGGGGTCCTCCCCCAACACATCCAAACCCTTCCCTCCCCCTGTTACTTCAGGCGATGCTGCTTGCCAAGGCCCCCTTCGCCACCCCACTTCTGGTTGATCGTCCCACCAATAAGAGCGGTCCGTGTCCACCCCCGAGCACGATCCCCTTGGAGGGCTCGATTCCGGCGTGGTCTCCTCTGCGGAGGAGAACCCCCGGAAGGTGCTGCCTGAAAGTGTGGGCGTAAAAAGCCAGTCGTCAAAATACTCCTCTGGCATGGGCCTGTGTGGGAAGAGTGCATGGAACTCGTCTTTAAGAAGAGGTTCCTCCAGAGCATAATCTGGCACCCAACTGTTGGCGCTGGCCGGGGTACCTTCCCTGGCGAGGAGGTATTCCACTCCCTCCTCCCCCCATCTCGAGTCCAGAATTTCCGTGACCTCGTTGAGTGTCGGGGTCCTCGGTGACTCCCCCCCCCTGGTGATTCTCTACGTGGGTCTGGTGCCGTCCCTGGCTCCTGAAATCTGTTTGGGGCCTTGTAGGGTGTAAGCACCGACCTATGAAAGACCGGGTGCATTCGGGAACCTTCTGGGAGGGTCAACCGAAAAGCTACGGGATTGATCCTGCCCTCAACTTGGTATGGCCCTAGCTGTTTGTGTCCTAGCTTCTTCTTAGCTAACGACTTGGCCGGCACCGCCTGGGCTGCTAACCATACCCAGTCCCCCACCTGGATGTCTTCTCCTGCCCTCCTGTGCCTGTCTGCCTGCACTTTGTAGGCATGTTTAGCTAGTTCCAAGTGCCGTCGTAGCTCCTCGTGGACCTCCTGCAATTCTGCTGCTAAATGCTCAGCTCCCTGCGACTCCCCCTGCGTCGTTGTCTCCAACGCCGGGAAGGTTCTGGGATGTCGCCCATTGTTGGCGAAGAACGGTGTCACCCCCGTTGACGCGTGCTTCGTGTTGTTGTAGGCAAACTCGGCCATCGGTCAGTAGTCCACCCAAGTTGCAGGTTTTTGATTGGCGTAACATCGCAGGTACTGCTGCATGATGGCGTTGACCCTCTCCGCTTGGCCGTTGGTTTGCGGGTGTCTCGCCGACGCTAAGTTGATCTTGACATTCAGGATGCCCAGGAGCTTCTGCCAGAAACTGGAAATGAATTGGCGACCCCGGTCGGACAGGATGGACCGCGGTAAGCCGTGCACCCGGAACACGTGGTCTATGAACAGCTTGGCGGTCTGTTCCGCTGTTGCCACCTTCGCGCAAGGAATGAAGTGCGCCATCTTGGTGAACAGGTCTACAACCACAAGCACCGCCGTCTTGCCCCGCGAACTGGGCAGATCAGTAACAAAGTCCAGCGCCACCCGTTCCCACGGCTGTAGTGGCGTCTCCAGCGGTTCCAGCAATCCCGCTGGCTTCTTGTGCACTGGCTTGGACCTCTGACAAATGTCACACCTGGCGACGTAATCTGCGACCTCTCCCCGCATCTGGGGCCACCAAAAGTCTCTGGCTACTAAGTCCGCCGTCTTTTCTTTGCCGAAGTGACCCGCGCTGGGTGCGTCGTGTAACTGCTGTAAAACCTTCGCGCGGAGATCGTCTCCGGGCACGTAGAGAGCACCTTTGCGGGTCAGCAGACCGTCGCGTATCTGGAATTCGCCGTCCTTTGCTGTCCCTCTTCGCACCTCCTCCATCTTGGATTGTGCGAACGGATCCGTCTGCAGCGCGCGTCGTACCGCGTCCATGTCCACGGCGGCGGAAGCGCACGCCCACGCTTGCGGTGCGAAAATGTGCCTGGCTGCCACTGGTGCCGCTTCCTCGAGATACTGCGGTTTCCTGGAGAGCGCATCCGCTATGACGTTGTTGTCTCCTGGGATATACTCTATCCGGAAATCGAAATCCGCAAAGAACTCCGCCCATCTCATGTGCCTCTGGCTCTGGAGCTTCGCCGTGCGCCAATACTCTAGGTTCTTGTGGTCCGTGCGGACCTGCACGGTGTGCTTGGCTCCGATAAGGAAGTGCCGCCACGCCTTGAAAGCCGCGTGGATGGCCAACAACTCCCTGTCCCAGATGGTGTAGTTCTGTTCCGACTTGCTGAGCTTCCGGGAATAGAAAGCGCAGGGCCTCCAGTTCCCTTGCGGATCTTCCTGCAAGAGGACGGCCCCCACTGCTCTGTCAGATGCGTCAGTCTCAACCCGCATGGGCCTGCCGGGATTCACGTGTAGCAGCTGGTCTTCGGACGCGAAGAGACTCTTAAGTCTCCTGAAGGACTGCTCCGCCTGGTCCGTCCAGGTGAACTTTTTCTTCTTGGAACTGAGGGTGTCCGTGATAGCTGCCGTCTCTTTCGCGAAACCCCTGATGAACTTGCGGTAAAAGTTGGCGAAACCGACGAACCTCTGGACCTCCTTCCGATTGCGCGGACTATTCCAGTCCAACACCGCGCGGACTTTGGCGCTGTCCATGGCTAGTCCCTTGTCTGACAGCCGGTAGCCCAGGAAATCCACCTCCGTCACGTCGAACTGGCACTTCTCCAGTTTGGCGTAGAGCCTGTGCTCCCGTAGCCTCTGCAGGACCTCCTTTACGTCCCTCTCGTGAGTCTCCTGCGATTCTGAGAAGATCAGAATGTCGTCGAGGAAGCATACGCACGTGGTGCATGAATGCTTGGAAACAGTGGGAGCCATTTTGGAGACCAAACGGCATAACTCTGTATTCATAGGTGCCCAGCGGCGTGAACATGGCCGTCTTCCACTCGTCACCTTCCCTCATGCGTATTAGATTGTATGCTCCGCGTAGATCCAACTTGGTGAAGATCCTCCCCTTCCTCACCGTCGCGAGCAGGTCGTCAATCTTGGGCATGGGGAAGGCCTTGGGCTTTGTCATTGAGTTGATGGCCCTATAGTCCACAATGAGCCTTTTTTGGGGCGTGTCCTTCTTCTTCACGAAAAACACAGGACTGCCCCCCACGGCCTTGGATTCTCGGATGAATCCCCGCTTCAAATTGTGATCTATGAACTCCCGGAGTTCCTGCATTTCATCTTCAGACATGGAATACAGCTTCGCAGTCGGCAGCGTCGCCCCTGGTAAGAGGTCAATTGCACAGTCGTAGGGCCGGTGGGGTGGTAATTGGTCAGCTTCCTTTTCACAGAAGACCTCCAAAAACCCCTTGTACTTGTGGGGCACTGCCTGCACCATGCCTAGATGCAACTGCTGCCCTTCCTCCTGGCCCTCCTCCTCCTGGCCTGTCTGGATGCAATGTTGTGCGCAGTAGGACGAGCCAAAGGTGAGCTGCCGCTGGTACCACGCTAATGATGGGCTGTGTCTATCCAGCCAACTCATGCCTAACACTATAGGCGTGTCTGACAGTTGGGTGACATTGAAACTGATGACCTCGCGATGATTCCCAATTTTCAGCAGCATGGGTGGCGTCTGTTGTACCACTTGCCCACCCAGCAACTTTCTGCCATCTACCGTGACGACGTTCAGAGGCAGCGTGGCTGGTAGTAGCGCTATGCGATGCTGCTTGATGAACTGCATCCCCACAAAGTCTGCATTGCTCCCTGAGTCAATCGTAATGGGGACTTCCAGGGTGAGTCCATTAGGTAGCTGGAGAGTAGCAGTGAGCTGTACCACTGGCTTGGGTGGTAAGGGGTCTGTAGGCTGCAAAAGCGCTGGGGACTGCTTCACTGACTTGCCTGGTGGAGCCCCAGCATCTCTGCTTCCATCCAGGCATTCTCGTTTCCCTGAAACTGTTCTCCTTGGAACTCTTCCCCTGTTACTGTTGCTAAGGCTGCAGTGTGCTTCTGGAGCCTCTGGGGACACTCTTTAGCCATGTGCTGTGGGCTGTCACAGATGTAACACTTCCTGGTCCCTCTAGGAGGCTTCGCCTTGACTGCTCCGGACGCTGAGGCTCCGGCAGCTGACTGAGCCTTTGCACGACCCAGCTCCATTGGCTCCTCCCCTCCCTTCAGCATAGGCGAGGGATTTGTACGTCCCAGGTCCCTGGGAAGAAGAAAAGGAGGCGCTCTAGCTGGTGGGCGGATGTGACGCCCCTCCTCACTGTGCCAAGGGCGTTCTTCGTGGCGCACCCCTATCGTGAGTGCCCTCTGGACGACGTCTGCTAGGGTTTGAGGTCTGTCTCCCCTAGCCAGCTCATCTTTTACTGAGCCATGAAGCCCCTCCCAAAACAAGTCTCTCACTGCCAGGGAGTCTTTTTCCCAGCCCAGCACATTCAGCAATGCAAAAAAGCGAGAATGGTACTGACGCACTGTAGCCTTGCCCTGGCGCAATCCATGCATCTCCTGGCGCGCCACATCAACATCAACGGTAGACTGGAAGCAAGCGTCCATGGCTTTGATAAATTCGTCAGAGTCCCTGCGGGCAAGACCATCTTCGCGCCACAAATTGCGTAACCAGGTTCTAGCTTCCCCATGCAAATGCGACACAATAAAGCCTACTTTCTCCTCCTCATCTTTGAAGTCTTTTCGAAGCAAATGCAGCGCGTATAGGACGTCTGCTCTGAAATTGGGATAATGCTTCAGGTTCCCATCGAAGTGGGCTACTAAATTGCCTCCCCTTCGTCCGAGAGCGATTCCCTCTGATCTGGACCCCGGGAACCCCTGTGTGCACGCCTGATCCCACCTGGCTTGCAGATCCTGGCATCGCGCTTCTGCTTCGGCAACTGTCTTCTGAGAGACCCGTACTGCAACGGAGAGTTCAGCGACTGCGTTTTGCAGGGTCGTTATCTGCTCCTCAGTGGTCATGTCTGCCAAACTTCGTGAGCTTTGCAAAAAAATTTTTTTGCAGTTTTTAAGGAGAAGGGACTTACTGTCAGGGCTGCCTCAAGTCTCAGCTCACAAAAGACCAACGCCTTTCTTTTCTTATATACAAAAGTGTTTATTGCAGTTCATTGTTTGCTTCAGATCCGAGGCACGCAGCCCTACGTCTGCTAGGCTTAGACCGCTGAAGTCCCTTCTGAATCTGTCCCCGCCCTGCACCAGTTTAAGAGGCTTGCGCTGCTCCACCTCTTTCTCTCTTTCCTTTTCCGCAGGGTCTTTCTGCCCACTGGGGTTTCGCCCCTCCTGGATTCCTCCGACGCGGAATCAGACTGCTCTTGCCCCCTCCTGCGGGCTTTGGGACCTGGCCCCTCCTCCGGGCTCCCTGTACTTCCGCGCGCCTCTACATTTGAACTTGGCGCGCGCCCCCAACCTCTAACTTTCCTTTTGACAGCTACGCTACTCCCTTCACTACTCCCCTCCCCTTCCGGGAGGGTGGCTTGCTCCGACCTCCCTCCTTTCTCTACTGCCGGAGCCGCCTCCCCTGATACACTGGAACCTCCACCCCCTTCGCTGCACTCTGGCGGGGAGGCTGGTCCTGATGCCCAGCTGCCACTTTGGGACCCCCCGCTGGCCCCCTGCTCCTGACAAGTCCCCCCTGGGGCTCCCCTGGCCTTGACCACCGGCGCCCCCTTCTGGGAATCCTCTGATTCGCTGGAAAGACTCATGGAATCTCTAGAGTCATTGTCATCCTCTTCCTCGCTGTCCTGGGATTCATCCCCATCGCTCTCCATCTCCTGCCTACCCTGTGCCTCTGTCCCTGAACCCCTGACACTAATACATTTTCTGCTTTGCAATACACAACTGCATCAAACTAGGGTTGTCAACTCCTCATGCTCAGGTTAGGAGAACCAGTGTGGTGTAGTGGATAGAGTGACAGACGTTGGCCCAGGAGATCAGAGTTCAAACTCCCACTCACAACACAGGCAATGATAGCAAAATGGTTTTTTAAAGCCCCAGTGTGTTTTTAATGTGTTGACAGAGCACAGAGCATTTCTTACTGAGAAGAAGGCTGTTGTATTTTCCATCCACTAGATGGCATGTGAAAACTGGCTCCTGGAACCATCTTAAGCATGGCTCCAACAACCCTATGATCACACCCAGACCTAAAATGTTCATGAAAATAACTCTCTCCACCACCACCACCGCAACCCACTGCATTTATAGCCACCTGCCAAGATTTCATCCTGCCAGAGATTCTTTTTTTAAGGCTCGGTTGGACTAAAGCATTCCAAAACAAATTGGGGGGAGGGAATCAGTTTGTAATTACAATCCATTGTTGTGTAGTATCTATTAGAGATACATTATTTGCTACTTCATAACTGAGCCGGATCCAGTCTGGCTTTTCCGTTCACAGAAGGGCTACTTCCTTTTGCAGAAGGAACTGAGATCTAGTGGAAGATCTTGGTGGAAGAAAGAAGGGGAGGCCATTTTCACTGTTTAGCTGCTACATCCCACACTTCCAGAGGTTCCCCTGCAACCGTCCAGAGCAGGCTTGGGGGAGGTACAAAGGAAAATCGGTGGGGAAAAGGGTATTTGTTCTCTTCCTCCAGAAATGCCACCTAATGAGGCAGCAGACACTCTTCAGTTAGCTAAGCCTGCTTGCCAGATCTTGCTTTGTTATCATTTCTGCTGAATGAGCTCTATGAAGCCTCAAAGTGTACACAGCCCAGCCAATCAAAACCAATGCAATGAAGTTATAACCTGACCACTCCGGCCACAATGCATGCTTTCCCCTACTCAAGCATGTCTGCCAGCCGGTATGGTGTTAGTGTGTCAGACTAGGACCCGGTAGACCAGGGTTCAAATCTCCAATTGACCGTGAAGCTCACTGGGTGGCTTTGGGTCAGTCAACTGCCTCTCAGCCTAACCTGCCTCACAGGGTTGTTTGCAAGGATAAAATCACGAGGAGAACCATGTATGCCTCCTTGAAGGAAAGGTGGGAAAGAAATGTAATGATCAACAAGTAAGTGGGCGTTGTGAAAAGCATTTCAACAGCATTTACTGCTGCAGGTTTCATCACCCTTTCAGCGAAAACCTCAGACCTGAAATCCAGAACAGAAACACTCAAACAAAATGAAAATGTACTAAAATTTAATCATTCATAAAAGCTGTAATTTAATCTGTGACAGTAAAACACAAGAAGCAATATTAGAGTTGGTTTAGTATATTATATATTTTAGCTTTCAAAGCCATAGAAATCAGTTATCCCAGTTTTTTTTCCTATAAAAGACCCATTTTTTTCCAAAGCATTATGCACAATTTTAATTAGAATATAATGGCAGAATGAAAATAATGATATTCCGTAACTTTTTAAATATAAAATGAAGTCAATGACTTGGAAAGTTATTTGCTGCCATGAGTTCAAAGGGTAAAATTTGTATAATCGTATCTATCATGATAGATATAAAGTATTACTGGCTGACCATTTTTAGTGCTGGATGGGAGAAGAATTATGGTAAGAGGTCAATATGAAATTATAGTAGCAATATCTAACATCTGAAATGCATCCATGCTCTTTTGTATAATCGTACAACTAGAGTCAATTATATTTATTATCACATCTGTTAACTGCTATTGCAAAGGAGAAGTACTATTGTCTTTAATTCCCAAGAGATATACACAAAGCAATTTTATTTTATTTCCTCCCCCCCAAGGGACCTTTGTGCAAACCATTATAAGATCTAAATTCTTCACATAATATATAAAAACAGAAGCCTCTTCGGATATGTTGTTAATTTGTGGTGTAGTTATTTGAAGTCTGGAATGGTGGCACTTTCCAAATTAGGCAACAGTTCTTCATTCCTGTAATCCTGAGCAGAAGAAGAGACAGACAATGAAGAGTCAGCATCCAACTTAGAAACACGCTCTGCAAACAAGAGAGTACTTAAAAAAAAAAAAAAAGACACACAGGATTGAAGGTACCTTCCTTAAAAATTCTTAAAAACAAATACGCAGCACATGTTCAGAAAGGAGGACTTGTTTAAGACCCAAGGAAGCTGCCTTATACCAAGGTCAGAGCACTCGTCTATCTGGCTCTGTATTGTTTACACCAGGGATGGGGAACCTGTGGCCCTCCAAATGTTGGTAGACTCCCACCAGCCTCATCCCAATGGTCAGGGATGATGGTACCTGTAGCCTGGACACTGAGGTCCAGCTCTGAGGGCTTTCTGGAGGTTCACTCACTGCGTGACGTGAAGTTACAGAGAAACAGGCAGAGGTTCTCCTTGGTAGTGGCACCCTCCCTGTGGAAAGCCCTCCACTCAGATGTCAAAGAGATAAACCACCATATGACATATGAAGGCAGCCCTGTTTCAGGAAGCTTTTAATGTTTGGTGTTTTGTGGTGTTTTTATATTTTGCTGGAAGCCACCCTGAGTGGCTGGGGCAACACAATCAGATGGGCAACATGTAAATAATAAAATAATTGTTGTTGTTAGTCCAGCAATATCTGGAGGCCCACAATTTCTCCATCCTTGGTCTACACCAGGGGTCAGCAAGGTTTATCTTGCCTGGGCTGGATCGGTCCCGCAGAGATCCCTCCAAGGGCCGGATCTCTCACGTGCATGAGCATGCGTGCAATTTTTGGCGTCTACATCTGGGCAGATGCGATTTTCGGCGTTTGCGCATGTGCAGATGTGATTTCCAGCACTGGAGAAGTGAGTCCCTGCGCCGCGCCGGTTTAGCACAGTGCGTGAGCGGGCAGCTCGGTTCGGGGGTGGCTTGGGGGCCGGTCAAATGACCTCTACGGGCCACTTCTGGCCCATGGAGCTTAGGTTGCTGACCCCTGGTCTACACTGATTGGCAGCAGTTCCCCAGGGTCTCAGGGATTTAGAATTTAGTTGACTACAACCCTCTGACTCATTTTTAAATTCCTTTCTCTCTAAGAGATGACTGAAAACTGGATTGCTGGGACAGTATGGGAGTTCACTATGCTAAGATGTGTATGTATGTGAAAAAGGAAGAGAATGTTGCAGCACCTCTTGCATAGCAAACCAGTGTTTATGGTTGTGCTCCCTCTCTTTCTCTTTGTCTCACACAGACACATGCAGTAAGGATCAGTAGCAAGAGAGTTAAAACTAGATGTCAAAAGCAAATGAGTCAGCAGGTGGCACTTCAACCCAAAAAGAAATGGCGTGTGCAGGCCCCAGTATGCATACTGATGACATAACCGCTGTTCTGCTCCAAGTCCACTTCCGTATTATAGGAAGGGGGGGGGGGCATGGCTCTCCAAACCACTCAAATGCTGATTCCCCCCCCCCTCCCCAGGTAAACAATGTACCTCTTCGCAGGATAAATTTTAAAATGCTATAAAAACTCCAGCATCACATATAATTGAACCTCCCATTAAAAGCCAAAGAAAACATATATTTTAAAATTTTCCATAAAATCTGAACTGATAGAGCCAGCGGTGTAATATTTGAAAAGGAAGCACAGGGTAGTACCTGTCTGCCTAGCTGATCTTAAAAGTATTTTAAGCATCCTTTATAAAAGGAATGGGGAGCCTGTGACCCTGCAGACTTTGCTGAACTTAAACTGCCATGGTCCCCCAACCACTGGCTGCACTGGCCGGGGTGGATGGGAGCTGGAAAGTAACAACACCTGAAGGGCCACAGGTTCTCTACCTCTGCTATATAGCACATACCCCAAATGTTAGTATTTGGCAGCTTATCATTCCTTTGCCAAGGAATGCAAGTGGCCTTCAGTCCAGCCTGCAACCATTCCAGCATCATGTAGTAGCTGCTGCAGCAAAGAGAGTCAGTGCCACAAACATGTCCCAGGAAGGTCATTAAGATTTCACCATTTGCTCACCTGGCTCAGAGCTGCTGCATGCTGTGGGTCTAGAGCAGCAGACATGATTTCTTTTTAGGCTTCTTCTTTTCCACTGGTGTTTTTCTATTTATCTGTCTGACGAGATCATAAAAGATCTGTGAGAGAGAGAGGAAGAAAGCAAAATAAGGTGAGAAATCAAGAGATACAGGTGCCGCAGAATGGCAACCTCATGTTACAATCCTGGCCTTAAAAGCTTTCGGCTAAATCAAGTGAGAAGGTGAGAAATAAATGGGGTGGGAGGCAGTGCAAAGAGAGCTGAACTTCTTGATTTTAGCATGAGCGAAGCAGGGCAATTTATCTAAGCTCCCGAAGGTTTTTGCTTCCTCTTGGGGCTCCCCTAATTGTGGTCTAGCCGCTTCCACTTTCCTCCGGCCGCATCACAAAGCAAGAAGGGGGAGGGGAACCTCTACACTGTTCCAATTGAAAATCACATCACAACCAGGACAACCTCACACAGACCAGAAGTACAGGTACAAAGACGATGATAACCCAACAGAAAAAATCAATCATTTGAAGAAGCAGCTACCAGTTTAGCAATTATTAGCAACTCTCCGTATACAAATGTGTATATACTGTAGCAACAAGGTGCCAGAATATTAAATAAAGGAGTTTGCTGTTTGTATTTCTCTATCTTCCCATTTGTCTTGTGGTAGAGTTATCATTTCTGAACTCGTATAATACATATATAGAATACTTGCTAAGAAAAGTTGAAAGAGGCCTGGCTATCAAGCATGCAAGCCATTAAGGTGTAAGAGGTTTTTTTTGCAAAATGCAAATACCTAATCTCCTTCTTATTTATATGTAGGGCTGCCATACAAACAAAGATGCTGTTTTATAGTCAGTGGTGTAGATATGGCTTGGGGTGTGTGTGTATAAATGCCGTGGACTCATCCACTCTGCCTCTTATGTACTGTAGCATCAAGCCTGCAGATGAAAGCTGCATACGTCTTTGTCTTTGGTAAAGTCAACTGCGTAGCAATACAGCTACAGTATTCAGCCTCCTGGAAAAGCTCACTTAACTCACTTCCTCCCCACAACCCTGTGTGATTTCTAACAAGCTTTAAGTCTATAGTACTTTGCTTGTGAACTGCAAAACCTAGAAATTGGATACTGCCTTGATATTATCTATTTTTTAAACACATACACACACACACAAGCACAGCCAAGCACTTTCTGAAAGCATGATAAAGCCAGCATCTCTTTCACTCTGTACAATAACACTCTATAACAGCATTTAGGTTTCTCACACTCCCTCCCCACTGGGTTTACAGTTACATGGTTTGATGCTGTCAGCCTAAGGCAAAACACATCAGTTTGTACTCTAGTAAGGTCAACCTGGCTTCTTCCTCGATGCTCAACAGAGCTTGGAAGTCGAAGATTGCATTGGAAAGAAGTGAGAAAAGGTTTAGGGAGGTCCCTGGAGGAGAAGTGCACAGGAAGGAGGAATCTACCATATCTCCTGATGAAAGATTATTCAAACCCTCACACCTTATTGCCAGTCATTTCTAATCACTTATAGATCTCCAAAGTGCCTTTGTGTCAATCCAGCATACCAGCATAAAGCAGGGAACTATGAGAGGACTGGTCTACATTGCCCGTACTTAAGGAAAACAGATGAACTGTGTTAGTCTATCAAGTATATTAACAGGGTGATTTGGCTTTCCTCCGCCACCCTCCCTTTCCCAGGGATCCAGAACACTGAAAGGGTATCTGGGGAAGGATAGTAGCATAGTGTTAAGAGTAGCTACTTTGCAGGCAGATGCCCAATTTCTGGCACAGCCAGGAAGGACTGGGAGAGAGCCCAAAACCTTGCAGAGGCACTACGAGTCAGTGTGGACCTAGATTTCCCAAACTTGGGTCTCCAGCTGTTTTTGGACTACGATTCCAATCTTCCCTGACCGCTGGTCCTGCTACTTAGGGATGATGGGAGTTGTAGTCCAAAAACAGCTGGAGACCCAAGTTTGGGGAACCCTGATGTAGGCTGAGTTGCATGGACCAATGATCTGACTTGGTACAAGGCACCTTCCTATGTTCCTATGACCAGCATGGGCAGTGCAGTCCCCACATGCATGCTTGTCATGAGAACACATACCTTATACCACCTCTAAAGCAGTAGCTGTCTCTTTGAAGGGCACCATCCATATTTTTCTACACAATGTGATTCTCCCCTTGGTAAGGGAAACAGGGAGGATTACAGTCCACATTGAAAGTGCCCAAGTGGCAGCTGCTGTCATTTTAAAATGGAGGTATTTTAAAATGGAGGTATTTTCTCTTGGCAAGTGTTTGGCCAAGGGGATTTGTGGGGAAGAGGCAGCACCATTCCCTCAGAGAACATTTTGGACCACCCCCAGGTCCTTTTTCACTACAAAAGGGGGGTAAAATACACCCCCCCAAAAAATATCAATGCCTCCCTATTAAAACCATGCTAAGTAAGAGCAATTGTGGATAACTTTTCTTCTAACCATCTCAAGTCAATAATTAGAGGTGGGCTCAAATCTTCATTTAACTAAATCTCCATATTGAAAGTGTGACAAGGAATGGGTGTATATGTTTCATTCAAATGGAATAGCTGCCATGTTAAATGCAACAAGATAGAGAGGCTAAAATGTTCAATCAGTATAGCACAGGCCTAGTTCAATGGTGTTTACTCCCAGTTATAGGACTGCCACGGTCTCAGACAGAATAAGGCATGCTAAGCTTTCAGATTTCTGTCTCATTAAAGGCTACTGTAAGGAACAAAGGCCTGCATAAGTAGTACACTCCTCCTCTCCTTTGATTCCCCTCAGTTCCCAAAGATTGGCAAACCATTTGCTTTCTGTATTGGCTCTTGTTCAACAAAATCAAAACAAGCATGACAGCAAATTCTTTTGGATGAGAACGGTTTTTGGATTTTTAAAAATGGAAATTACAAGTGGAAGTCATTTGTTGCTTCCAAAACACAAAGTAACGAGGCAACTCTTCATAACTGAGGAATTACGAACTTGGCAAAGTCACAAGAATATCAGAGAATACACCAGAAACTCAGTTCCCCAAACCAAAACTAAAATCAAAAGAATAAACTAACAAAACTGACATACAGACCCTCTTCAAAACTTTTGAAATAAAGATGTGTTCAGCCCTGAAAACACAAGTCACCAGCTGAACATGATGATGTAATTTGTGGGTGGCTGTACCAAATACAGCTGCCCATAAACAAATGAAGGTCCCTCATCTTCCTCTCCTGGCAGAGTTTACTGACACAGATCAGATGCTTTGGAAAACCTAACTTTAAATTTCTTGAGTGGTCAGGACTTTCTTCACAAAATGAACACAGCCTCGTTAGCTCAGTTATCTGAAAGAGGTAATGGTGGTTAGAGAAAACCAGGCTCTGTGTGTTTTGGGATAAGCAGGCAGGGAATGATGGGAACTGTAGTTCTGCAACTTCCAGGAATCCAAAGTGAAAGAACATTGGCCTACAGCGGCCTTCCCCCAACCTGGGGCTCTGCAGATGTTTTGGACTACAACTCCCATCCTCTCCAACAATAATCCATCAGGGATTACTGCAGCCGTAGGGACCATGTTAAGGAAGCCTGGCCTATAGTGATGACGTTTTATTATTATTTCAGACACTTCTTTAATGGCATTCACCCTAGCTGGGGCAGAAGAGGGTCTAGGTCCCCCCCCCCGCCTACTATTTCATCAGGTAACAGCTAACTAAGTTGTGTTCCCTTCCTAAAGGGCCTTCGTGAAGCAGCTCTGCTGCCCAGGGCAGTTCTCAGTCATTTGGAAGCAGATGCTACGTACTGTCAAATGAAGCACCCAGTCAGTCATCAACTTCAGTGCTGCTGACTTCTCATATAAGCTATATAAAACAAAGTGTCTCTTGTGGCACCTTGAAGACTTGTTCAGCAGTTCCTCTGGAAATTGTTTTATATATGATAGGTACTTGAACGTATCACAAGAGCTCATGTGATTCGCAGCTTGTTCAGAAGGTTTCATCACTGGGGAGGGGGAGAATCACTCCAGCGGATGCTTCTAGGACTGCATTAAATGATCTCCTACTTGTACTTCGGGGCTAAAAATATCAAGAGCAGGAAAGCAGGGCAAAGAAAATATTCCTACTCCACACCAAACACACAATGGCCAGCTTTTTACACCTGTTCACTGCTGTTTCCTCACTGTCACCCTGTTTGGGCAACATGGAGGGGGGAGATAGGAGAAGAGTGTCTCTCGACCCAATATGAGCCCATACAATCAGAGACCATGTAGTGAATGCGATGGGGACATGACACGACTCAGCTAATCGAGACATGACTGTGGGGCAATGCTAATGTGGGCAAACAAAACCGATCCAGAACATGATGCTTTCTTCATTGGTCATGGGCGCAATCCCTGCCAATCGATTCACTAATTGCCCTTGCTCCAAACAGACAAGACTTTCAGATCACCCGCTCTAAAAGAGACTTGAAATGGGGAACAATTTTCACTGCTACCAAACATATTAGCGCTAAATGCCCCCCTTTTTTTAGCCCTACAAACTTTCCTCATTCCAATCAGTGCCGTTCTGACTTTTTTTGCTCTATTACTTGAGTTTCTCGTCTTTTATGCCTTGCTTTTTGCAGAGATTCATCTGCCCTACAGTGCTTACCTAACAGAAACTACACGGCCTGCCTTTCGTTTAGGTGCATTGAGCTTGCATAATGCACTTTTCTAAGTGACACAGCTCCAGTTTGAACTCTGGGTCTTGCGAGATTAAAATGCAGTGCGTGGCACACCTATTTGCACAGGTGCTCAGCATGCAAACATGACCACTCACGCACCACATTTAGTTCCACAGTAAAGCAGCGTTCAGAATGATTGAGGAAGAGCTCTCGGCTAAGGGATTAGTTTTCTCTAAGGTAACACAATAGCAGAGTGAATCACATATTGACAGATCAGAAAAGCGAACACCGATACCCGGCAGGTTTTGGCTCAGGTTTTGCACTGGGCATCTCGCTCTGCACAAATGCACTTCAGTCACCAAAACAGCACAACGGCGGGGATGCGAAAACAGCATCTTTTATGCGAGCCTTCAGAAAGGATCCACCGAAACGTAGGCTTTCAATTTGTGCAAATGTTCAGTCCAAGAGGACTATAGGAATATTTACACGAGGGGATGGTGTACATACATATATACACAAACCCAAGCCTATAAAAAGGGGTTGTGTGCTGCCTTGTGAAAGATTAACCAATAGTTACCTCGTTAACATTGATTTTCGACTTTGCAGATGACTCTAGAAAGGCACAGTTACACCACTGTCTTGCTAAGTTCTGTCCCTGTTCTTTGCCCACTACACGTTCATCTTCCAGGTCACATTTATTGCCAACCAGAATCATGGGAACCTGCACAGAAAGAATAAGAGAGTTATTAATAGATGGCATTCAAAGCTGTGTGCTTAGTCTGAGCAGACCTGCAAAAATACTCGCTGACCAACGTTAGCAGTCTCTAGAACGAAGGAGTCCCTCCCCCCCCCCCCCCGTTACATCTGGAGCAATTTTCTACTCTTAGTTTTTCATGCTCTTGCTTAACAGATTGATTACACATTATCGCTTGCTACTGATAACATGTTTCAAGAAACAAAAATGTGAGAAATTTATGAATGCATTAAAAAAGGAGTTTCATCATATTGAAAAGGCAGAATCTGAACTTTTCAAAAACTGTCTAACACCAGCAATAGGGAACCTTCCATAGCTGTTCTCCAAAAGCCATGTCCATCCGCCTCACACCTGACATCCCATGTGTCATCAGGGGTGGGACAGGTACTATTGCTGTGACAAAGAAACAATTGGGAACTTAAAGTGAGGTCTCAACTGTTCTTTTGCAAGTTGAGCTCCCTGTTAGCCATGAACGGCTGATTGGTGCCAAGAGGAAGCGCCACTCAAATTGACACACTGAGGTGGGTCATTGTCTCAGTTTGAAGCGGTCTGCTTTCAAACGACTTCCTAAAATGAAGCTTTCTTCCTCTGCAAAGGGTGGGAAAGGTTTGATTTGAGGAAGCAGAACTAGCCCCTCTGAAGGCGCATTCCCAGTTGCAATCAGTGTACCTTTAAAGGAGGGTATAGATCAGTGGTTACAGTGATCCGCTTTGAACTTCAACAGAAGTCAATCTCCTGACATCATTATGATAATAGGAGATTGACAGGCGGCTGAACCTACCCACTTGTCAAAGTTGGCTTTGAAGGTTGGGGAAATTGGGGATCAGGCTAGTGCCCCATCACTGAATACGAAATATATATATATATATATATATATATATATATATATATATATTAGAACTGTGCCATAAATCTGTATTATTTGGACACAAAACCCCTATATTCCTTGCAAAGTAGAACTCCAAAGTACATTTTGAGGATAAATGACTGAATTATGCATTAGGTACCTGCAAGAAAGTAAGCAAACAAACCATTTTGTACCCGTCTTTACCATGGCTACATCACACTGATAATTAAACCGTCTCATGGCAACTATCAAAGAAATGGAGATACCACAGTCTGGAAGGTTCATTGACACACAATCTATTTCCACAAGCACTTACCTTAATGTCAGTTTCTACAACAACACAGAGTTGACATTTCAAACCCTCAGATAGGCAGTAGCTACTTTTCAACTCAACATAATTTATACAACAGGATGTACATCACTTCCCAAGAAATACGTTGTATGTATTGGCCCCAGTGATTTGCCCTGCTTAGGCAATAAATGCCTTCTCAACTCCAGAAATGGGGCCTCAGAGTCATGAAATGCAAAGACAGCTATGCAATCCTTATGTTCTTATTTTGAACTGTTTGGCAGCGTGCTGGACATTAAAACTTTAATTGCAAACACTGAACACACACGCACAGAGACACATCCTGTTTCGCCTGAGCTATCTAAAAGCACTACACACAGAAAACTGCTGATAATGGGTGTGCACACCATTCTGTTTCCTTAAGTATTTTAAACACATACATGCACAGCAAAGTTTGCACTTTCCAGAGGAAAGTACCTCATATACTTCTCGTTTATAAATAATTAGCAACAGTTCTAATATTTGCTAAATTTCTGAGCACACTCTCTTATTCATGGATGATCAGTTCCAGGTAAAAAGAAACACATTTCTTGTGATTTCCGCCCCAACAGGTGTAGTTAAATCCGCTACTATACAAGCTACTATCCTGATAAAAGAAATGAAATCCATACTTCGTTTAAAACAAGGAGAGAAAAACATTTAGCATATTAAAATCTGGAAGCTATCACTTAACACAAAAAGTTTTTTAAAAATAGTAACTACAGTGTAGTTAGAATGAGGGGTATAATTTATTTGACCTCAAACAGGGTACATGTGTAACCTCAAACAATGTAAGTTGCTGCATACCACAGCGTTTTGACTTAAATGCTAAGAAAGGACTCAGCTTCTAAGATGAACATAATCCCTCATCTAAAAGATTGTTCGTTTTACTTTTTTTTTACTTTTTTTAAAAAAACACGTAACCAAGATTTGTGTATCAAAGAGGGTTTCAAAAACATTACGGGAAAAGAGAAAAATAAAGCCAGAGATAATGATCAGCAAAGACATGAAGAATAAAAATAAGTGGCTAAACTACTTTTAAACACATAATAATAATAATAATAATAATAATAATAATAATAATTTATTATTTATACCCCGCCCATCTGGCTGGGTTTCCCCAGCCACTCTGGGCGGCTTCCAAAAGAATATTAAAATACTATGTTACATCAAACATTAAAAGCTTCCCTAAACAGGGCTGCCTTCAGATGTCTTCTAAAAGTCTGGTAGTTGTTAACACAGTTAAGATCTTCCTATCCACACGCATTGGATAGTAGCTCCCTATTCATTTATGGAGAGATCTTTCATGAATAACTATCTGAATACAATGGGTTGCACAGACATACCAATTCTGTCCACTGATTTTCTGGACTAACAAAGAGCCCAAATCAAAAGAGTAAGCTAGAGCTGATGCTAAAGTAACACTTCCTGGTTAGCACAATAAATTGCTAGGTCACAGGTTTTACAGTGCGAATGGATGTTACGAACTTCTGTGACAGCATTTGCTGCTACTGATTCAGACAAAATATTCAAGATTTCTGCTTACCTGATGACACAGTCTCCCCTCTACTTCCCTGATGCGCTGTTCTGGGGGGTTCTCCTAACCCTCCAAGAGCCAACTGGGGTGGGTGGGCAAAAGACCCATTGCACTAGTGGGGGCCTTGCGCTGGCTCCTGCTAGCAGAACTACTTAGCTGAATCCAACCCATTGTGCAGTTCCACCCTGCACATTCACTCGTTGCACTATATGGGCTGAGACTTACTTCCTAGAAAGTCTATTAGGAATTGCAGCCTTAAGAAACAGAAAACTGGACTAGGTGGACATTTGGTAGGATCCTGATTAAACAGGGCTGTTCTTAACATATGTGGTGGTGATGGTGGTATCTGTAAACAATGAAAACATCCATGCGCAACATCGCAACCTACAGCATGATGCCATGGAACTGACAGCATAATGCAAAGCCCGTCAGCTTGAATTGCATAGCCACTTAACAGATGTGCAATAGTAACTGACCGCAAAGTCATCCAGGTATAGATCTTCGGCATGATTACTGGTGGAATCCCTGCTTAAAAGGTGATAAACCATATAGGAAGCCAGCTGCCTGGGTTGGCGCTCAGTCCAGCCAACTGGAAGTCTTTCACATATTACAGTAAAAGATGGACCTAGGCCAAGGTGGCTAACCTGTGCCCCGTTCCCTTGTGTTCCCAAACGAACTTGCATCACCCCTGACTATTGACCATCCTGGCTGGGGCTGATGAGAGATGCAGACCAACAACAGCAGGAGGGTCACAGGTTAGTCACTTTAAAATATGCACAAGTTAAAATACTAAAACATTTACATTACCTCCACTTTCTAGGCATCTAAGCATATTTAAACTATCGTGCGGCAAAGGAAGTTTTATAGTACTAAGATTTTTAGTCTACTAATTAAGTTTGTAATATTTTCTTTAGGAAAAAACCAGTATGGACTTTTGAGCACAGCTATTTTGATTAGCCAGATTATCACACAACTAGAAAACTGTGTTTTTCCACCTGATGGCAGCCAGAAACAAAATCTCTACCAAAGAGCCACAAAACCCATTTTAAACAGCAAGTCATAATGGGAATTACTGAGCCTTCTAAAAACCTGGCACCATATGTAGCCATTTCAGTGACAAAAGGTTGAGCGGGAGGAATTGGGCTTGTACACTGGCGTATTCTACTAAAAAGCCACTTCTTATGGGACTTGAACTTTTCCAGAGTTCAATCCCAGTTTGGGATACTGAGCATTTCTGACTAACCGTCCAGTAATGTCCATATGAATAGTCTCCAAAATATCTAAATAGAGAAATTTATGATATCATACAAAACATTCTAGAACAGTGTTCTTCAGTCATCTTATTAACTGTGCGAAAAACAGATGCTGGCTTGTTTAGGGTTTTTTTTTGGGGGGGGGGGAAGATTCCAATGGTTCAAAAAGCAATAACCCATTTACTTACGTCTTCCGTGTCCTTGACCCGTAAGATCTGCTCCCTCAGGTCCTGCAAGTCATTGAACGTGGACTGTGCTGTAATAGAATATACTAGTGCAAACCCCTGACCGTTCTTCATATAGAGATCCCTCATTGCTGTAAATTGCTCCTGTAATCAAATATTTTTTTTTAAAAAAAAATGAATTAGCTGTTTAGTTTAATTAGCTGTTTAACATACACACATTAAGAAGTTCAGGTTTAAACAGAGATAAAAAGGTCATAGGCAACTGGAAATTTCCAGTCTTTGCTCTTGCAGAAATCCAGTGAAAAAAATAAATTTAATTTTAAAAGGAACTGGCTTTCTCAAATATCCTTCTTTCAATGTTAGAAATTTAAAACAAGGGCTTTGAAGTATTTAGGGCGGCTTCACACCTTACCAAAGGCTGTATCTGCTTGTATTGCGAAAGGCAGCTATGTATTTTAACACATACCCCTCCCCTCTCACCTTCCCCGCCATCTCTCTCGCTCATACACCCAGAGCTCACTTGAAACATGCATCAGCAGCCTGGGCCAACACAGTGTAGTCAGGATGAAAAAAGTATATAGCCAGCCCAGATCGCATATTGTAGGCTGCGGAGGAGAATACTAAATGCACAGTGATAAATAAAACACACTTCTATCGTAAGATGTGAAGCAGTCTTTAGATTCAGAAGGATTTCGGGAAATCTTTTCAGAACATCAGGAACCACTATAAGCTTTAAAGGACGGACGCCCAAGAAAGCCAGGCAGATAGACAGTCTCTCTTAAAGGCAGCAGTTGTATCGGTACATGTGTTTTACAAGTTGTTTAGCAGCGTGCACACTTTATCTCTCAGCTTTAACTGCCATAATGTTTTAATTTGTTGTTGTTTTCAACAATAGAGAAGTTCAACAAGAGGGTTTTTCGTTAGAACTTCAAAGTGCCGGAAATCTGAAAATGTTTTTAAATTTTATGAAGTTGTAATGAAAAACTTCCAAGACAATGTTTCAGTTTGTTCCCAATAAACCGTGCAAGGAGCTACTTGGAATAATAGAAAAGGCAAGAAATGCTGGTTTATTTATAGCCACATAACATAAGCAAGAAAGAGATGGACACCCCTCCCCTTAAAAGCCATGTCTTGCGTCACTCTTAGTGTTCCCTTCAAATATTAAGCATTTCAGATTTCAGGATAGATCTCACTTACTGTCCCTGCAGTATCGAGGATTTCAAGCATACATTGTTGACAGTCTACTTCCACTTGCTGAAAGACAAATAAAGGACAGATACCATTATAGCCTTAAGGGACAGGAGGAAGAGACTCAATTAATGCTTGCTCATAACCTCCTGGCAATAGGGGCATTTAAGCATTACAAACAACCAGTGCACCACCTGTGTGCACAAACAGTTAAGCTGCAGAGTTATGCACAAGTTACAGTCCATGAATTTATGCAAGTGTTGTGTACACAACTGGTGAGCTGTACAAATCAGCAGGATTTAGAAAAACCAACAAGAGCATACACACAAACACTTGTACATGTGTGCAGACAGCTTGTACTTGTGTACAGTGTACATGTGAACAAGCCTTACTGTGAGCTTTTCCACTGTACACATAGGGTTGCATTCAAAAGGATGGAACGTGGCAGGCAGGAGATAAGATACCCAAAGAGCAAGCAGTCCTTTCACTAGCGGTCTCCAAGTCCTCCCTGCCAGTATCCATTGTCTGCCATTAGGAATGCAGGAAGCTACAGACTTACTGCACTGGTCCACTGAACTCGGTATTGCATACAACTGTCAGAGGCTCTTCAAGATTTCAGGCAGAAATATTTCCTAACCCTATCTATCTGGAGATGCCCGAGAGTGAAACTGTGACCTTCTATATGTGCTCTGCCGCTGAACTATAATACCTAAATGGATGTCAAGCAAGTATTTAATTTTTAATAGAACAACACTGACATGTAATATGATCAAGGAAATATTTGTGTAGGTGTGCTTGTAATCTAGGAACACAGGAAGCTGCCTTATACTGAACCAGATCTTTGCTTCACCTAGCTCAGTTTATCTATTGTGACTGGCAGGGCCTTCCAAAAAAGCTTTAGACAAGAGTCTTTTCCATCTGTACAAGAGGTGATTGAACTTGGAATCTTTTGCATGCAAATATTATGGTTAAGTTAAAAGTATCCACAATGAAACTGCAGGGCAACAACAATAAAGTAATAATAAAAACACTACTTCATAGGGTTATCCAAAATGTTTGGCTTCTGATTTATATCTTGTTATGAAAACGGAGTGAAGTGTTGAGCTGAACGCTGTTGTTCTTGTTTTTTTAATGGAATTAAGCAAAAAACTTGGGGCTTTTCTCCAAAACTTATAAAATCCACAAATGCCAAGGAATTGCAAACACTGATTTAAAATACTTAGTTATTATTTATTAAACTTAGTATGTTGCTTTTTTTTAACAGCAAGTAGCTTAAAATTGACTTACACTTAGTTTGGCATTGTGAAAGAAGGCTGCATGGCATTAGACCCAATTATCTAGAATGCTTTGGATGGTGTATCAGGCCCAGACTCAACTGGTGCTGACCACACTTCTCTGTCCTGGGCTTAGTGATTGTGCTTTTTAAAATAATAATAATAATAATAAAAGGAAATGCAACCACAGGGAGGCCCTCTCTGAATTGGGAATGCAGCACTCAGGGAGCAGGGGAAGATTCATCTTTCCCATGCTGCTTTCCGAACCCACGACCGCCATAGAAACCATTTGACCCTGAAGGTACCAATTTTGGGGGAAACCAGCAGTTTCTGGAGTAATTCTTGGTAGGAAAAAGACATAGGGAAAGGGCTGTCCCCAATTTACCATGCCACAGTCCATATCCAGATTTGGCCCTCTCTATATCAAAGACAAAACAAGCCCAAGATAAACCAGGGGTAGAGAGTCTGTGGTCCTCCATATGCTGTTGGACTACAACTGTTGTTGGCCATGCTGGCGTGGGCTGATGTAAACTGGAGTCCAACGACATCTGGAGGGGCCTGGGATGGACAATCGTGTAATTATTCTCTCGGGAAGAATTAGCAACACACTATTAGGAATATGATCCTAATAATAACTGATCGTGTTGTGGGAGGAGGCCATGAATTCTACACCAAGAGGAAAAAAAAAACTGGGCAAGGGGAGTCTTAAAGTTACTGATCTGAGAGTGGGTGGAGAAAATCACAGCATCATACTTTACCTTTCTGTAGGAGTCTTCTATTGTGGGGTCATATTTTTCAACAAAAATTCCCTGAACAAACTGTACAGTCTGGAAAGAAAAACAAGAAAGGGAAAAGAACACACAGAGAGGGTCAGCCAGCTGCCTCCAACTCAAGTTATTCAACGGGCTAATCGCATAAAGCGTTTGCAAAGAACAGACATTTCGCTTGGTTCTCCCAATCTTATTCTCAAGCTGATGCCTAGTTAGTGAAACAGGAAAATCAATGCAGGTAAAAGTACAGGTTTAAAAGGTACAGTATAAGTCTCCTTCAAGTGCTTAATCCATGACTGATACTCAAACCCCATTTCAACAATTTTATGCAGATTTCAGGGTGAAAATGTCTCTTCTCTAGCTACTTATGAGACTGGTTTAAAGAAAAAGCTTCATTAAGCTAACTTTCTATAGGTTGGAGCAATCTGCATTATTTACCTCAGTTTACACGGTAGCGCTAAACTGTGAAGTACCACACAACCCTGACCTGCTGCCTGGGGGTTGTCATTTGTCTCACTCATGGATAACTGCTACAGTCCACCACTATTCCTCTTACACTGAGCATATGCAGTAATATAAAACACCACAGAAACTCACATGAGATGCTATTTTTTAAAAGCTTTGCATTAAAGTGAGTATGTGCACATATTTAAATGAAACAGGGCTATTGCAGCAAAAGGGAGCAGAAAGTGTAGATTTTGCTCTCCAAACTTACTGGAAGAGCACCGAAAGAGGCAAGTACATGTAACAGGTCAATTTCACCAGGAAGCCAGCCACCAACTGAAGAAAAAGGCTCCCCTTGGCTGGCCTTGGTAGGTAGCCTAACTTAATTGCTTACAACTGTCCCTAACTTAGGTAAGGATCCCCAATGTTATGCAGACGCTCCAGTGACACTAGGAAAGTCTTGGGAAGTCTCCAAAGGGCAGTAACATCCGGACAGACAAACCAGAAGAGAAAAGCAAACCAGAAGTTAAGGCCAAAGGGCAACAAGATACTGCAGGGGCATGACAGAATTTAGGAAGACCTTGTTGCTCAACTGGAATATCTAGTTCTCTTATATTCCTGCCTGTCCTGGCCAGAAGGTTCTTCGCTGAGAAGTTGCTGCCTGCAGTTCAGTGGCCCACCAGCAGCTCATCCCAAAAGGCTTACAAACCAGGACCTGATTGTTACATGTGAACCAGGCTATATGAAGTTGGTTCTAAACTAAAACCCAGTTACGTGACTGAACATGGGTAACAATTCCTGTGCTTCAGATTCACAACGTGTTTAATTATATTTAAACACTTGTAGCACTGTCAGGGGGGAGGATGAGGTTCTAAACCAACTAATACCTGCGAGGCATTTAGCAAGACCAATGATGTAAATTGCATCAGCCTTTTGCAATGCAAGATTGTAACAATCCCTATTCCCCCCCCCCCCCGGAAGTCCACTAGGAGGTGAGCCATCTGCTTTGCAGATTTGCCCAAGACCAGCATGCACACACAGGGTCTCAACAAAGGTTTACCAAGACCATTTTTGACTACTGAATGGGCTTTATTAGTTCTCAAGAATATTCTGCCCTTCTGTGGAATGTGATCAATTTTTGCAGTGTGTACACGTGCACTTGCAGGTATCAAGTAGTTCCCTTTAAAAAACATAACAGCCACCTTTTCTGCAGTGACTCGTGCAAATGTCTTTTCCAGCTACTGGCTCTAAGAAATCGCAAACAGCCTTTAAACAACAGCCTGTTTTGTTCAGGGTCAAAGCTGGGATTTTTCTCATGATGACAAGAAACACAAGCACTATAGCTCCTAATAAGTGGTTTCAGATTTTGAAAGGCCAGTTATCTGCAAAAGGCATCATTGTATTTGTGGGGTGGGGGAGTGCTGAATGCTCCAATGATTTCTTAACAAGGGAGAAAACAATTTTCTAGCTTTCATGTTCAATGGAGGAAGGGAGGCACTATTCAAAAGTCATTCTTTCAGCCTAGCACAACCTACACACTGCTTCCTAGAAAAAAGATCAAGGCATCTACTAATGCAGAAAGCAATGGAAAGTCCATATATAAAGGTACCCCAGGATGATATTATTGATCCCAAACCTTTCAAACTGCAAAGGAGGTTAGGAGGGTGATGATTAGACCAAAATATGGTATGGAGACCTGATAGCTTTGCCTAAAGCCTATAATCTAAGGGCTTATCCAAATTTACCTTTATTCCGCTCTTTCTAGACAAAGTTTACTAGTTAAAGCTCCATGTATGAGCGCCCCTTTTTTTGCTCTGCAGCTTTCTCTGCAAAAACCCGCTCTTTAAAGCTCTATCAGAGCAAAAGTCAATCCGCAGAAAACCCAAAAGTCATTTATTGACAACGCAACACAGATTCCATTATTCTTGTTTCTTATATTCATTTCTCATTTTTTAACAAAATGTTTCAAAAGAAACCTGCAGATTTTAATCTCATTTGCAAATGGTTAAAAAGCCACAGAGATCTCACTTACGTTTTAAACACAGGAAGCTGCTAGGCTATATGTACAAAGACGGCCCTCCCTCAGTCTGCTAAATAAGAGTACATTATTTAACTACTCAGAACATTCTGTATTTCACATGCCCTTTAGGAGCAAACAAGTAATTTATCAATCACATCAGGTCTTTCAGATACTAAGGCAAAATAAAAATGCATATGAGAAAATACAAAGAGCCCCGAAGTACTTTAAACATTAGCTTTTTGTAGCATAAGCATCTGGAAGCAGGAATTTGTTATTTATACAGCGCCATCAGCATGTATGGTGATTTACAGAGTGGAAGTAACACTGGTCTCCCACCTCAAGGAGCTTGCAATTTTTAAAAATTGGCAAAGGGAAACAAAAAAGGGAAAGGAAGGTGTGAACAAGGACATAATATATGATTACTTCAGTTTTACATACATAGGGTTGTAGTCAACTAATCTGTGGCAATAAAAACCAGCGCAAGGAATCCTGTTAATGCAATGGGACTTAATCCTGTCTCCTCCCACCACACCCTCCCCAAATCTGCTCCAGAGGTTCAGAAGAACCCCCAGAACTGTGTGCAGAGGGAGGAGAGGAAATATTGTTCTTCCAGGCATGCAGAAAACCTTGTCCGGAGAGAACAATCTCATTAGCGCTAGAATGAATGCAACCCATAGTTCAGTTGCATGCAGCTACTTCAAATGCATGTATAGGAACCAGGGATAACAGGAAGCTAACTGTCAGTCAAGATCTTCTCCAAGCACCCCTGGCCCTCAGAGGTTACATAGGGGCAGACTGAAGACAGGGTCTTCAAGGTGGTAGTGCCCAAATTACGGGACTGCTTCCTCTTAAATTTTCAACCAGTGCCTTCTTTGCTTTAAGTTTATTCTTTTATATCAAGACTTACTTGTTTGTCTTAATGTAGAAAACAGGAAGGCATTGCTGGCAGATGATAGAAGCCTATTATCATCAAGAATATATGGGCATAAACACGACCTCAGAAATGCCAATACTCAGGAAATGGGCAGAGAATATTTTAACCTCTCAGGTCACACTATTGTTCACCTGAACTTAGAGACATTATTGAATGAGGGTATACCTGCCTACTTCAGAATGAAAATGCTGAACTGCAAAATGTCGAGAAGTTCATTTTCGTCATCTTTGGCATGGGCAAGTGTTAATACAACAAGCATCCTAACATTGGTGATGTCATTATCAGCTACTGGTGTTGTGAATGGTTAGACTATTTAATGGCACTGTGTTTTGCATTGCTCTGCATTTCCCGCTCACCTGACCATTTACATTTTCTCTTGTGCATATGTACCTGCCAGCTGAGAATAACACTTTAAGCATCTGATCAAGTGGTCCCTGGTCCATGGAAGTTTATGCTATAATAAACATTAGGCTTCTAAAGGATTCTTTGTGAGTTGGCGGCAAGAGACCAACATGGCTACTGGAATGTGCACAGAATGTCTTCCTGAATTAAAATAAATGACAAGATATGTAAAGCTTGCCCAGCAAAACATTCTATTCCCCTGAAGATTAAGCAAAACCTACCACTAATAAAGGATGTCCTTATTCAGCATACTAATCAAAGCAACTATCAAGTCAGCTTCTCATTAAGAAGCTTGATATCACAGCGCAGGATTCCAACCATGGCTGCAGAAAAACCAAGTACACTTGTCAGCCATGGTGAATGACACAACCAGAAGCAACAAAAACTTGCAGGTAAATAATCAAGTGTAGCTTTAAGGCAGAGCATCTGTGATTAAGTAAGTTCTTATGCAAAATACTCAACCTGAGTACACAGTGCTTTGCCACAGCAGTGGAAACAGTGAACACTGAACACCATGAGCATCTGCCTTGTCCTGGCCAACACATCTGCATTGTACAGATACGTACAGATAGGGAAGAAATTCAGTTCGGTCCACAGACCAAAACACAGCCTTAAAAAAAATAAATTAAAATGCACTTTTCCAAATTTTGTAGTGTAATTGTTCAGCAAAGTAATGTGTACAAAAATGCATGCAATGGGGGCAAAGTGTGCTTTAAAATGCATATATTAGTGAAAATTTACAAAAATGCATTATATAGGAGAAATCGCTTTGCAAAAATGTATATATTAGGCAAAACTGCATAGAAAATAGGCATATTCATGAAGACTTTCATTTTAATTGCAAACTGATGTGGAAATGTGGGGAACTGAACATCTGGAGATATGAGAGCCTGAGAGAAACCAAAATCTTCTACGAATGGACAGCTACACAAACATAAGCTGTTGTCAATTATTGGTTTCCCAATACCTTCCTACCAGGTAAGCTGTTGTCATAGCAACCTTCACCTCATTTAACTGGTTCTTAGTCCTGACTGCCTTAACCTCCACTGCCCTCAGTTCAGTTGGAGACAGTCATAATGATTTCTTATTTCTACATCCAATAATTACTCATCCCAACAGGAAGAAGATATTGGCAGGCGAAGGCTTATATCTTATTGGAATATGCAATTGTGAATGAGCCCCTGATGTTATGGCTAGCATTAGTAGGTCTTATTCCAACATTGCCAAAACAGATTTCAGCAAAATCCAACTATTGCAGGACAGCAAAGAAAGAGACAGAACATCACTTGTCATCTACAGTTTACAGAATTGTAGAGTTGGAAGGGACCAGGAGGATCATCTAGTCCAACCCCCTGCAGTGCAGGAATATTTCACCCAACACAGGGCTTGAACCCATAACCCTGAGATTAAGAGTCTCACCAACTGAGCTATCCAGTTGCCAGATAAAGGCATTCCAACCTATCGATGGATGGCAGCCCATTTGGGCAAATTGAATCATATTATAGGACTTAGACGGTACACCTGTATTTCCTTACCAACAACCCCTACTCAATCTAAACTAGCCACTCACCAGCATCAACTGACCACCCAGGGGCAAACCCTGGGTTTCAGCTCTGTCATCACAAAGAGCTCCATTACCCATCATTCTCATGTATCCACTTTAAAGCATCAACTACCAACTACAGTGGTATCTCGGGTTACATACACTTCACGTTACATACGCTTCTGGTTACAGACTCCGCTAACCCAGAAATAGTGCTTCAGGTTAAGAACTTTGCTTCAGGATGAGAACAGAAATCGTGCTCCGACGGCACGGCAGCAGCAGGAGGCCCCATTAGCTAAAGTGGTGCTTCAGGTTAAGAACAGTTTCAGGTTAAGAACGAATTAAGTACTTAACCCGAGGTACCACTAAGACTCTCCTCCCTGCAAGAGAGGGGAGTGGTTGTGGGCGGGAGCCCGGACTCCGCCCTGGCAGGGGCCTTAGCCCCTGCCCCTCCTTCTCCTCCCCCTCAGTCCTCGTCGTCCTGCAGCGAGTCACCCACCCTCCACTCCCATTTAGCTCAGGGTCTAGGTTTTTGGCCTTGCTATGGACCTTAGGTTGGTTGCCCCGGTTGTCTGGGGGGCCTGGTAGGAATTTTTCCATTTGGCATTAGGCTTTTTGGTTTTTTCGCCTACCTCGTAGCAATCGTCACAACTTTTGTGGTATTGGTGGGTAGGTTAGGCATTGGATTCATGTGTTGTGCTGTGTCAAGGGCTAGGTGTGGCCATCGCCTATGCTATCTACCGTGGGTTATTCCGTTAAAGGAATCTGGCGGTCGTGTATTCCGTCCGATGCCTGCTTGGCGGGAGGCCATGGCACGACCCTCGGTGACATCAGGGGGTGAGCCTATAGTTGGATGAGCATCAACAGGCTCCACCTACTGTTGAATAAACCCACCACCTATAGTCATCCAATGCCTAAGCCAATACCTTTTCACTGCTGTAATCAATAAAGTTGTGGCCTTTTCTTGCCCATTAACCTTATACCATGTGTCCATGTGTATTTATTTCACTTAGCGGGGTCGGGGCCCTCGATCCACAATATACCCTTCTTCTATTTAGAACAACCTCCTAACTCTCTAAATTAGTAAATAAATGATTACAATCAGGCATTGCCATTTTTAATGCTCTTAAACCAGTTAGTGAAAGTCAGGATACACTGAAGCTGACCACAAAGAGACTATCTTTCAGAAAATATCTTAGAGGCAGGCTGGTGCATAGAAATGTGATAGACTTAATGCTACTCTTTGCACTGTTTTGTTTAGACTCCCCCTATATGTTTAGTGTGTATGCCTATATAGACACACACAAGTTCTGTAACCTGATGCTTCTATTGTGATGACCTTTTCATAGTAGGTGTTTTGTGTAAGATTATATTTGACAGGCACACATGTGACAACTGAGGAGAAGCACTTCAGACATCAGATGAAGAGGGTTTTAATTCAGAGGAGCTTATTATTTATTCAAAAGACACTTTCAAATTGAATCGTACTCATTTCATGTTTGGGAAAGTGGACAGACGGGAATGTGGGTTTCAAACTGCGGTTGCTAACTCGGGAATGGACTTTTGGTTCACTACATTTGCTATCCCATCTAGGAAGTGCAATAAATCAAACTCCTTTTCTAAGTCAGTTCCACATTCCTGTCAGAACTTTCCAGGAGCACCTTGAATTTCTATTTGTTGCCTATGGATTCTGCATGAAATGCTTGACCAAGAGTAATGTGAAGACACAAACGAGATCATCCTCCCACCAACTCAGTTAGCCAGGAGTGCTGCAGCAGTCCAAAGATTACACTGGGCAACAATTTTTTTACTTTTTGAATGTTATCTAGATTTCTATAACTGATTTAGGGTATTTTTGCACTGCTGAATCAGGAAATGGCATCCATTTCTCTCCACCAGGTCAGATTTTCTGTAAACTGAATGGTGGGCATTGATAAAGGTAAGTACACGTAAATTGCATGTTGCTTCACCATTTTTCAAACTTCAGGGCTTGAACTTCTTTCTTGGAACTCCTGGAATGCTCAGCAGCATGGAGGTCTCTCTTCAGAGTCCAACAGTAGTCAGCCATCATGACTGCGCCCCAGCGACCCTGATACCTGGTCTACATCTCTTTCATGTCCAGATGGAATCTCTCCCCCTGCTCGTCACTCATTGAACCCAGGTTCTCAGGAAACCGGTCCATATGTGAAAATAGGTAGTGCATCTTGACGCTCATGTTGCAGCCCAGGTTTCTGAAAGCAGTCAGCATGTTGTTGACAAGTTCTGCGTAGTTTCTGGCCTTATGTTGCCAAGAAAGTTCTTCACTACCAGAAGAAATGCCTTCCACGCTTCCAGTTCCACTTCGTTCACTGAGTTTCCGAACTCTGGATCTCTGATGAGCTGACGGATCTGAGGACCGTCAAGGATGCCAGCTTTCAACTTCTCCATGGTCAATCCTGGAAAAGCCTGGCACAAGTAAATGAAGCAGTCACCATCCTTGTCCAGAGCCTTGGTGAACTGCTTGATTAAGCCGAGCTTGATGTGCAGCGGTGGGAAGAGTATTCTGTCTCTGTCCACCAGAGGGTCGTTGATGACGTTCCTTTCTTTGCAAGGCACCAATTCCTCCCGCACAGGCCAGTCCTTCTTCGTGTAATGCTGAGCACGGTCCCTACTATCCCACATGCACAGAAAACATGGGTACTTGGTGAAGCCAGACTGTTGTCCCAAAAAAAGTTCACCATCTTCAGGTCAACACAAATAAACCACTTATGCTGATCATAACCAATTTTCTCCAGCACATACTTCACCGCTTCATAGTTCTCCTTCAGTGTACTCGAGTGAGCCGGGGTATAGAGGCAAACTGGTTGCGGTTGTGTAGCAGAACACATTTCAGTGATCGCTTGCTGCTGTCAATGAACAGACTCCAATCTTTGGGTTCGTACTGTGGCACTCCAAGCTTGAGCAGAAGCTGTGCAATATCTGCACAGTACACCAAGTCCTTCTCTTCTGAGAAAAAATGGAGGTACTCTTGATGCCTGTTGCGCAAGAAGCTGATGCGAGCACTGTCAGAGAGGAGGTTTTTTTCCTTCAATCTGGATGCCAACAGTTCGGCAGAGTCCTTTGACAAGCTGAGGTCACGAACTAGATCATTCAACTCCTTTTGGGAAAATGGATGTGGAGCATCATCTTCAAGAACCACTTCTTCTTCATGTCCTTCAACACTGGAGGCATCTTCGTCACTAATGTCAGGAAGTTCTCCGAAGATAGGCACTGGAATTTCATCACAATGAGCTACAGGACGACGTGCTGATTGAAGATCAGGATACTTCGTGCGGCGGCTGCCCCATTAACTTAGTTTTGATCCCCCAACTTTATGCTTTGCTGGACCAATTTATGGAAGATTTTGAGGTTTTATGACTTCAAACTGATCCCTTTTCGACATAATCACTCAGAACTATCGGACCTGAATACTTCTTGTCATTAAAATAATCATTTCCAATCAAAACAATTATTTGACAAGGCATTTTACCTCCACCAACTTCTTCTAAAATGCGCCACACAAGCGTACATGTGAACAAAAACATAAAAAAAGACATGTGGCCATAGCTCAAAAACTTGACCTGATTGAGCAAAACCAATGTGATTGTTGGATTCAGCGCATCAGATTCATCCTAAATCAGCTGAAAAAACGCAGACAACAAATTTGTTGTTGACCAGTGTTATCAAAGACCTTTATTCGTATTGCTTTACAGTTTGAATTTTGCTGTTAAGAGTACAGAGGAAAGTGTTGTACAATTTTAAGTATTTCTGTCCATCATCTCACTATTACCCGCCCCCACAAAAATAGCGAAGGAGAACATCTTGCTCCAGAGCCACCCAGCAAGTCCACAGCTAGTAAGTGGCCAAATTGGCTTTGCTCACTTGCTTTGTCACCATGGCATAAGCCCTTTTGGGGAAAGACGTATGTGCTCATTAGGTGTAGGTTGTTCTCTCATTCTGGTTTTATTATTTTAAAGCATATTGTGGGCATCCACTAAAAATGGTATCCCCATCCTGGCATGGCAGTTTTTAGTCTGCATGCCTATTTCAATGTCACAGAGAATGGCAAACCATCAGCCACAGAATGCTACAAGAACCTACACCACATGGAATTCATTGCCTCTCTGAAGCCCAGCTCCCCACACGTCTCACTTTATTTAAGGCTGCTTAAAAACAGGAGAAGAGCAAACACAGAGGAACAGTAATTTGAAGGCGTCTAATTTAAAACAGCCAGCGATGTTTACCAGCATCTAAAAATGTGGTATTTTTAAACTTTCTACAATAGTTCAGCTCCAGCAATTCAGACACAGTTAGCCAGAGCACAAGTTGCAAAGTCTAGAAAGCTACAGGGCTGTGACTACACTACAAAGCTTAAAAAAAAAAGTGTATTCCAAGCGAAACTCATAACCTCTCCAGAATCCTAGAGATCAGCACTTAATCAGAATCTGTTTTTCCACTATGTTGTGTAATAAAAAGGAGCCTGAACAGCATGGCCAGTTGTTGAACAAGCTCTCAGCAGAAGTCCTAATCCTTTCTTGTGCCACATAATCAAGGCCCATCCCTATTCCCAAGGTGACTGTTTTACAAAGCCCAACACTGTACGTTTTGTGGAGTAACGTAGAGCAAAACGTGCACATTTTACAAAAAAAATGCAGACATAGACAAACTGACCTAAACTAGGGATAGCCAAGTGGTTTCCTCTGGGCCAGTTGCAAGCCACAGCCCAATTTTATTTGGTCCTGATGCCCCTCCCTGATTTTAATCAAGGCCTGCTGAGAGGTTCGTATAAAATTTCACTTGCGAGGAAAAGTAGTAAAATCTCAACTTTCAAGGCACTGTAGATATCCCTTGGATGTTATATGCGTTATCTACATCTATATGTGTTTGTAATGCTATATCTGAACATATGTACATCATAATTTAGATGTCATTGCTGCTAGACAACACAAAATATTTATGGAGGCAATCTCATGAGGGTATCAGCTTGTACAGAACAACACACGTTTTAGTTCCCCAGAGCACTTTAGAGAATAAAGTAACCCCCTAGTAAATGGAAGTTGGAAATCCCTCACCTAAATAGTCTAATCACAGATTGCAGGCTTTTCTGGCTGCAGAATTCAAAGAAACCCTCCCAGTCACTGCCACCCTTAACTCTAGAATTCCCCAACATCAAGCTCAGGCCAGCTTTTTCCAGGCCATACTTACACCTAGTAAAAGTCATTGATTTCTTTGCTTTGTACGTCGAATGCAAATTATTAATTATGGCATTAACACCCAGGGTCAAGCATTTCAAGACTGCTTTTTTAATAATATTATTTGTATGATTATGGTCATGACGATTAAAAAAATCAAGACTCAACTCACCAAAGCAGACTTCCCAACGCCACCTGAGCCAAGGACCACTAGCTTGTATTCACGCATGATGTGGTCTATTCAAATACTGACAGTCTGGAAAGGAAAGGAAAGAAGTAATGGAGTTAAGGTCATCATGTGAAATAATGCACAAGGGATAGTAATGAACCAAACTGCTTCTGAATCTTCACATTCAAGGCCTGTTAACAGAGGTATATAGTGGCCAATGATAGACAAGTGTGATGTGGCTATTTCTTTTGCCAAACTTGATAACTCCTAAGAGACTCAATGAGGTCCACAAGTCTAGACTGGACCTGGTAGCCAGCCTTTATTGTTTATGGTTGCCCCACTGCAACCATTGCACCTGTTTCCTAATTGACATAGAAGATTCAATATGGGTGGAGGGCTCTGGCTACCTGTGTCTGAATTGCTGGGGTTGGGGAGTTGGCATGGACAGCTTTTTACCTTCTGCAAGCCTCTGTAGATGTGAGAGGCCTAAAGAAAGGCTCTCCACCCAGGCACAAAGAGTGAGGTAGCCTTCTCTCCTCTGAGCTTTCTTGATTCAATGAGAACTAATAGGAGGAGTGGCTTCTATCTCACAAACATTCACCAGAAGCAACTTATGACTACAACTGTGAATCTATAGATGTGTAGCGAGCAAGCAGTATGAACACTCACAGGTTTTAAACTCCAAGCTGTTGGTGTTGGGAGCCAAATGGCTTTTCTAAGAACATCATAGATCTTTATCTTGCCCCTCAAGAACAGACAGAGGCATTAACAAAACGAAACTCATTTTAAAAGCAAACAAATCATCAAACCACAGCAGGATGATTGAAAAATGTGTTGCAGTTTCCAGGCGCAGTAAACATTGTATGGCAATACAAAACAAAAAACCACCACCACCATTCTCATGTCATACTGTTGTTTTAGTCGATATGTTCTCTTTGAAAGATGTTATTTTATGAGCAAATATTACAGTGATAGTAAATATTAAATAAACATAGTAAAAAGAGACTTCAGAAGCAGAGAATCTGATAAAGGATCGCCTGTATATTCTACAATTCTTTGACTAATCACTTTGAAAAGCTAAGTTCACAAGCCTTTGGCAGTTGCATCAACTTGCTTAGCAGAATACTTAATTCCTTGTTCCAAGTATTTTATTACTTTTTGTGTAAGTAAAAACATGTAACAGGCTTATACAACACACATAAAATAACCCAGGTTTCCGCCCGTACAGCTGCTTTATGAACATACAGCTGGTTTATAACAATCAAACGAGACAAAGTCAAAGAAATGAAGGAGGAAAAAATGGAGTAAAAATCTAAGAAAAATATAATGCCTCCCACTTGTGGTCCACTGTGCCACATTTAATGAAAGGGTGGGGGAGGAGAGAGAAGGAGAGAGAGAGAGAGAGTATGTATGTATGTATGTATTTACAGTGGACACTCGGGTGGCGAACGTGATCCGTGCGGAAGGCACGTTCGCAACCCGCAGCGCTGCGTCTGCGCATGTGTGGGTCGCAATTTGGCGCTTCTGTGCATGCGCCGAAACTCGGAATTATCCTGTTCCGGTACTTCTGGGTTCGGCGTGGTGCACAACCCAAAAACACACAACCTGAAGCGTCTGTAATCCGAGGTATGACTGTAATGTGGGGCACCCTGAAAGGAGCAGTTTGATATATATAGTAGAAAGTAAGTTTTCCAGTTTTTAAATATTGTTATTACTATTTTATAAATTATGCCTTAGTGGCAAAATTATTTCAAAACTTCATTGAATAAAGGAAAACAGACTGAACAACTAGTGATAGGTGAAGCACACATTCTCCAGCTCAATTTAGAACTGGACTTGACAAAATTAAGCAATTTTCATATTTCATTCATACGAAAAATCTCATCTATTTCTGAGATCAATTATGCATTCATTTGTGGTCCTACCAAGTGTGCAATGCCACGGTGAGTGTGATGGAACAATTCCCTCCAAGTCCAGCATCCTCATTTTATCTGGCTGCTGTGGCAAAGTTTTCTGCCAAGCAACACAATGTGCAAGGAGGTCCCCACCCCGGTTCCTGGTGTGTGGGGGTCAGTGCTGGAGGTAGACCTACCCGCTGTCTCTGTCAGGGAAGGGAAGGGAAAAGGAAAGGAAAGGCCAAGCTAGTACAGGTGGATGAACAAGTTACAAATTGCTGGTGTTTATATCAGGATTTGGCCAAAACCAATTTAATGAGACCGAATTTAAAGATTTTTTTCTATTGATTAGAAGCTTTTAACTGTTCCCCTTCCCCAGAAGTTTTAATTGTATTGTTTTAGTGTTCATATGTTTTCCCTGGTTCCTTTGGAAGAAGATTGTTATCATTTATTTATTAGATTTATATACCACACTTCATCACAAGATCTCAGTGTGGTTCACAGAAGATGTGAGATATAAATATAATGAGACTGAAAGGAGATAGCCATCTTCAAATATCTAAAGGGCTGTCACATGGAAGACGGAGCAAGCTTGTTTTCTCCTGCTCTGGAGGATAGGACTTGAACCAATGGATTCAAGTTCAAGAAAGGAGATTCCAACACAAAACTGGAAATAACTTTCTGTCGGTAAGAGCTGTTCGACAGTGGAACAGACTCCCATGAGAGGTGGTGGGCATCTGTTGAGATGCTTTCGTTGAGATTCCTGCATTGCAGGGGGTTCAACTAGATAACCCTTGGTGTCCCTTCCAACTCTACAATTCTATGATTCTATAACTAAATAAATAAATCTGAGCTTGGGAGAGAAATGGGCAGTACAAAGCACAGAGGCTGTGAAAGGAACTAAACTAAGAAACCTGCTCTGTCCTCTGATACTCCTGAGCTTCATTAAGCAACACAGAGAACTAATGCAAAAAATATCTTTTCCCTCTTAGATGATGTCAGATATTATCAAACTCAATTCTGGTGGGTTAAACTTTGTAACAGTGACAAATAAGGCAGCTAGATGCATATATGAACTCTGGCAAACAAGACCCTCCTTAAAATTCCACTAAACGCATTAATACTTGCTTATGCAATTTATCTTTTCACACTCAGCTGCACAGAAGTATGTACAATTAAGCAAGAAAATTATAGTGGCAAGTTGCAGGAGACTGAGATTGCTTTCCCATCCCCGATAGGGAATGATTTAGGTCAATATTTTCTCCCTGTAAAAGGTCAGGCCTCACTTGCCATTGCCAACTGAGAAACCTTTCTGCTCCTCAAAGCAATGTCTGTGCCTTTTTATGGAAATCTCTCCAGTCACTAAGCTGCACCAGAAAACCTTTCATTCTCTTCAAGATTACTCGACAAATAAGGAAAATGACAAAACCAACGATAAACATTTTAACAGTGTTTACATTATAAACCAGCCTTCGCTGCCCCAACAACTGAGCCCAGCCAAGCCATGACATCACTTTCTCATTCTTTTTTTCCAGTCCTCCCCAAGATAGCCCTGCTCCCAAGTAAGGATTCAGAAAAGCAAAAGCTATGGGATCAGAGCAGCCTAATTCTTTTGGAGAAATCACAATCCAACTTTGCCATTAGATTTATGAGTTTCCCCAACCATAACTCTTACTCTTGCTGTTATCCTCAGAAGTACAACACGGGAGGAAAATGATCTAGTTGACTATATAAGTAAGAAAAGTGTATAGTTATGTGCACAAGACCATTTTTGACTGTTGTGATGCTAATCTGCTCTGATTAAGTTCCATCAGAGGTAGCTGTGTGCTCATGTGAAACAGTAAAGGTAAAGGGACCCCTAACCGTTAGGTCCAGTCGTGGACGACTCTGGGGTTGCAGCGCTCATCTCGCTTTATTGGCCGAGGGAGCCGGCATACAGCTTCCGGGTCATGTGGCCAGCATGACTAAGCTGCTTCTGGCGAACCAGAGCAGCACACGGAAACACCGTTTACCTTCCCACCAGAGCAGTTCCTATTTATCTACTTGCACTTTGACGTGCTTTCGAACTGCTAGGTTGGCAGGAATGTGAAACAGTAGCCAATAGCAATGGTAGAAGACCAAGCAGTTATTACCACAGGCAGCAAAAAGCCAAGGTGTTTAGGCTTTTAGCAGGAGTAAGAGGACATCCTTCCTTCCAGCACTGGTACCTAAGCATGGATATTTCTGTTTGGGGAGGGGACAAATACGACACTGTGTGTTTCTATAGCCAACAAGAAAATAATCACTACTACAGCTTCCCTATATAAGGCTGCACATCTGAACCAGCTATTATCGCAAGATGCCTTTGGTTGAAATTGAATGAAGGCAAGAGCTGGAATGTACTCAGTGCCCCTCAGTCACATGCCTATGTTCAATGAGGAAGGTCTTAAGTGGGGAGACTGTTCTACATATGTAGGCTCCCTGACTATGCAGGATTCTAAATCCTCACACCTTGAAGATGCTACCTGCTTCAGGGCTCCCAACACCACCATCACCATTTGTAGAGGGTACTAGGGCTGGACACCATTTTGTGCAACACCATTTTGCCTGCTCATATGAGTGAATGCCTAAATACCACTAGTGTATTTGCACCAGTAGTGATCCAGGTCTGGAAATTTTATGCACTCAAGGAAAGGAGTATCTCTTCATTAATCCTTAGGGATTTCCACCATTAAGCTAAGTCTGGAATACTCCATACAACAGGTACACTTTCTGGATATGTTGGTACAATGGTGGGAGGGATGCTTCACTGGGCATTGCACAGCATACTTTTATGTTTCCAGCTTACCACCCGGAGCCTGCCACTGTCTGCAGCGAAGCCCTGCAATACATTTGCCCAGTTTTGGACAGTGATCCTAGTCTCAAGCACAAGCCTTGGGCAGCAGGCTTAACTTTGCTTACTGCCTCCCAATGTGAAGCAGAGACTCACCAGAAACACCTAATGGGAAACGCAAAGTGCTCAGCTGGTAAGAATTTCAGAATGGGAGGGTTCAGAATTCATTTTTGCTAAGTAAATTTGGCAAGTCTTCCTTTAATCCAGGTGTCATATAGACAAACCAGAAATTCCTTAGTATGGCTCCACATCCACTCTACCAATTTACCTGCCATCTTACCCTACATTTTCTCCCAAGGTATCTTGTGGGACCATAATCTCCATAGGCAAGGAAACAGGAAGAAGAGCAGTCAGAGGACACCAACTTCCAGTCACCAGAGAAACAAAGTCACATCCGCTTTGCAAAGGGAATATGCTCCTCACATGCTCAGAGGCACTCAGCTCTAGCTATCAAATGTGCAAATTCACCCTCTATGACTGCACCATTAACTGTGGTAGAATAGACAGGTATTCTTTTGTCAAAAATACACCACCTTTCAAAACAACATTCACTATTATGTTAGATATATGTTTCACTCCTCTATAATTAGTGCCTTTCTTGGGTGCAGGAAAATGAGTCTTGCAGAGAAAGTTAAGATAAATCATTAGGTTTTTTTAACGCTGCTTTTCCATGGAAAATCATGCCCAAAGCGGCTCACAAAATTGGGAAAGTTCACATGAGAAAAACAGCAATATTTTAAGGTAATTCACTCATCAAAAGGGTACATCTTCAAATTTTGAGCAAAATAGTTATACAATTATGAGGCCAATCAAAACATCTTGTATTAATAAATATACATTGCAATTAAGCAACAAATCAAACCATTTTTACTAAGATCTAAGAGGAATGTAAAACCAAAATCCAGCTAGCAGCAAAGCTATAGATAGGACCAAGTACTATGGCGGCATTGTATCTAGCATGCACCAAGTGGTGTTCAAAGCAGCCCATAATAAGCATGTATGATGAAGGTGAATCTGGCCTCAAGTGAGAGCAGATGATCTAAGGTCTCTAGAAACATTTGTGACAACGAGTGGCTTTCTCCTCCTGGTTTTCTTAATCTACACCCATGTGCTGCTGTTGCAATAGTGGGGTTTCTTCAAATAAAAAGCTTGATGCCTGGGCTAGGCAACCCAGCTACCAAATTCTAGGAGGTCAAATCCAATCTATTCCTGGTAACAGTTCGCTGTGGTTGTTCCTATAGATGTGTGCAGACTAATAATGGCCACAAATGAAATCACTCAAGTGTTTCACTGGTGTTCTAGTATGTGTGTCATTTAGTTAGTAGGTCAGGAGGAGGATAACAATTCTCTTCTTGTGCAGGCATTTGAGTCAACTGTTCTGCCAATTACTCTGCTGGCTGGCAGCTATGGAAAGAGTGCTGAAGTTCTGAACAATGACCACATTGGTTTTTCTTGAAAGAATGGGTTGCAAAGGAATCTTCTGAATAGCTGTCTGTCTAGTTTGAGACTCTGGTGTACAAGATATAGTATTGGTGGACGGGAAATTGGGGAGGACCCACTCTGGACCAGCAATATACAGTACTAAGGTGAAATTGTGTCACGCATCTATTAATTCAGTCTGATCCTTGGTTTTTGGTTTTTTAAATGAGACAAATACCCAAGCAGATATTTATTGAAAAGAATTGTGCTACTATTTATGGGTGACTTTTTACTGCTATACTAGCCTAGCCATTTTTCTTTTCTTTTCAACAAACTGCCACATTTGCTCACTAAGAAAGGGTTTTGATGCAAGCTTTGCTGTAAAAATCTATGTGACAAAACACATCTGCAGAAATCAGAGGAGTCAACAGCAATTTACTAAATAGGAATGAGAAGAGCTCCCAAACATTAGATTGCCAAAGGCTAACTAGAGGGCAAGGCGGGGGACAGGGCCCAAACAAGTCTGAAACTAGTTCTGTGTACCCAGAGGTTTTTGCCTTGAGTGTTTCTCAGTTAGAAGTCCCCCGCCTCCAGCACTCTAACATGTTGCACCACCCCAAAAAAACTGATCTTGAAAGCAGGGAGCATTTCAAAAGCCAATTATGATGCAGCATAGGAACTTAAGTAAAGTTTTTTGAAAAAAATTGAACAGGCACTATTGGTTGTACAAGCTTTTCATTTCAGGAGGAATAGGAAAGAAACACGCTATGAAGATATGACCTTCACACAGTATTATGTAAGCAGCTTCCTGCAGACGACACGGGCACCATACTAAACCAACCAGCAACTTGGGAGTTGAGCACTTCTTATGCAGTCACAGCTCTCAGCTTCATTCTCCCCATGTGTAAAATGCCAGCACCTGGCCTCATTTCCTCATAGGGATGTTGGGAAGTTTAATCAGGTAATTGCCATAATGCTTTTGGCAGGAATGACAAACATCATTACAAGAGCAGGTGCAGAATGCTCAAGCATATCCATAGTATTCAGGCAGAACTGCCAGAGGCCAGGCCAAGGCACTCCACAGCATCATCCCACTGGTTTTAGAAGGTTTTTCTGAGTCCCATAAGGCTGGCTGCCCCTTCTCTTGTTTACTCTCAGGAGAGCCTCCGGCACCCAACTGCAAATGCTTCCCAGGTCTAGCTGGACCACATTAGCATAGGGTTTATATATGGGACAAAGCTCCAATATTTAAGGTCTCATCATCTAACGATTTCCATCATGTACGTCAGAGAAAACTTTCAGGCCTTGCCTGTGGAACTTTTCAGGGAGGGTAGCAAAGCGTAGCTTTCTCTTTATCCAATGTCTCTCCTTTCCCAATAGCAGCAGAATACTTGAATGTATACTTTTGGGAAAAGCTGTAATACAGGATCTGCACCTCGTTATATCTCAGAGGGCTCAGAGTAGTTCCCATAAATCAGTATAACTACATAACACTATCTAAACAGGAAATATTAGAGTTATGTGGACAAAGGGTCAAAGGGCTTGGCAATTCGGAAGGAGGAAAAAAATTGCTAAGGAAGGACACCAAAACAGCAAAGTGCTTTTTCAGTTGCAAAGCCCTAAAGAACTTGAAAGTTACAAGTGTTTACAGAGTAGAAAACTATGGCACGAAAATGTCCTGAGGGGTAGTCAAGGTAGTCTGTAGGAGAAGTCTTGTGGTATCTTAAAGACTAACAAAAATACTGATCAATTTGTTTGCAACATGTTAAGAGATTCCTCTTCCGTTGTAAATGAACCAAGACTCTACAGCAAGGGTGGGGAACCTGTAACCCTACATTTGTTGTTGAACTCCAGCCGCCATCATCACTGATCATTGTCCATGCTGGCAATATTGTCCAACAATATCAAGAGGGTCACAGGTTTGTCATTTGTACTTTAGGATGACAATGCATTCAATACCCTGGCCATGTTTGCACAGTCAGATCCTGACTTAATAAACTTGGATATTCATGGACTGCATGCACCTGTATACAGCCTCATTGCTGCTGCTTGCATTCTTCCGCATGCACAAGCAGTGAAACAAACCAGAAAGCCAGAGTTAGCCATAGCTTCCTGTCATGTGCAAACTGGAAACTATTGCTAATGGCTTCCAAGCATTGGCATGGAACATTTGGCAAGCCAACTTTAACCCAGGATTGAAAGCTTTCTTTCAAAACCTGGCCAGTTTGGAAGCTGCTAACCAAAGTTTCCAGGAAGCTATGGTTGACTGCAGCTTTCTGGTTTGCTTGACCCACTTCCACAGAGAGAGGTGTGATGCGGTACACAGGAGTTGTGTGTAGCTGCACACAGTTGGTGTGTATCTAGTTTCTCAAGCCAGGATTTGATTGGGGGGCTGCGGGAAGTGTGTTACAATTCGCTACACACACCAGAGTCCAATATAAACACATTAAGTGCAGGGAAAAAAAGTTATGAGAAATGATAGACCAATCTGCAATGATCAATAAAAGCATAAGGCAGAACAACTAGGCTCTCTCACTTATGGGGTAGAATACAATTCTAGACAACATGCTGAGCATCTCAAAAATGCCTCCCACTCTATATAGTAAAAATTTCTAGATTTCATGCTGGTATCACATGACAGGCAGTAAAACTGAGACTGCAATCCTATTGTCATAGACTGGTTGGATGCAGAGGAATGGTGGCTGGAATCCGCTGGGGAACCAGCAACGGAAGAAGGCTCAGAGGTCAGGGTGTGGTGGTGGGACAACAATCAGTAGTCACAGGGGAAAAGAGGGAAAAGACTGAGAAGGAGAAGCTGAAGGGGTAACAGGGCTTAGTAAGCTGGGAGAGTCTGTGGCAGAAATCCAGAATCAGAGGCAAAAGCTTAAGCATGGAAGGAGGGAGTCAAGAGGCAGAGATGAGTCAGACTGGTGAAGAGTGAAGAATCGCTGGTGTCTCTTGCTGCGACATCCCTGGTGACTGTTGGTTTAGAAGCAAGAGATGCCTATAACTTTACAACAATGAAAACTCTCACAGTTAGTATTCAGTGCCTTTTCCTGTACAGCTGCCCTGGATGGATGTACACAAATAAGCAACCGTATTTGCACACTAAAGGTGGCAAAGCACTTCAGTCATCATTATTTGCATCTTGTCTTCTACTTGAAAATTTCCCTAAGCAGCAAAATTCACTTTCTTCATTTTACAAGACAGCTGTTTTGTACTGAGAAGAGGGGAAGTTGTAATTTTGGAAAGTACCGAAATTGGTAACACCAGAAAAGAAGCATTATGTTCAAGCTTTAAGAGAAGCTAAAAATTTAAAGAAAAATAGAAAATAAGGTTCAATTTATTCACACACTTTTCTACAGGCAACTTTTTTAAAAAAACAATGCAATCAAATAATGAAATCTATATTAAGCTGTGACCCTAACCCTTTCAGCTTATCTTAGAGACATAGATATATGCACATGGCTGCCTTAATTTTTGCACATCTGTCTGGGGCCTTCTTTCACCCAGAACAGTATATTACTCTGATTTAGGATTAACTGTATATGAGATACATAAAGCAGTACCCATTTATTCAGAATATGGACTGTGAAATATAGGATGTGGACAGACACACACACCCATACCCACACCCACACACTATAGCAGGGGTCAGCAAACATTTTTGGGAGGGGGCCAGTTCACTGTCCCCCAGACCTTGTGGCGGGCTGGACTGCATGCACACATGCGGCGGAGGGGACTTCTCTCTCTCCCCCTCTCTCCCCTCCCCCTGCCTACCTATGGTGCTCCCCGCGCAAGTGCGGGCTGGCTCCAGAGAGGCGCTGCACTCTGCCAACCACGGCTCCTGTGCCTGCCCTTGCTTTCAGGCCGCTCATCCCTCTGCAGCCAACAGCCTCTGCCGCTTGCAAGGGCAGGCACAGGAGCCGTGGTTGGCAGAGCACAGTGCTGCGTCTTTCCGGACCCAACCAGCCCTTTTGGAGAGGCGTTGCACTGCACTCTGCCAACTGCGGCTCCTGTGCCTGCTCTTGCGAGTGGCAGAGGCTGTCAGCGGCAGCAATGGTGAGACGAGCTGCCCCAAAGGGCTGGCTGGCTCTGGAGAGGCGCTGCCCAAAGTGGTACTCAGCCAGCTCAGCCCAGCTCCCTTCCTCCTCTACAAAGGGCAGGGAGAAGCCAGGAGGAGGGAGGGAGGAGGCACTGCAGTGTGTGAGAGGGAGAGGGAGGGAAATGGCGCCTCCAAAAAATGGCACAGAAAAAAATTAATGAACAGAATCCCCACAATCCACGGACTGTCCGCGGGCCGGATCCTGAGGGCAATTGGGCCGGATCCGGCCCGCGGACCATAGTTTGCCGCCCCCTGCCCTAAAGACTACTGCCATAGGCTCAAGACTACTGCCATAGGCTTCATGGTTAAGAATACTTAGCCATAGTTTGATGGTGTGATGCTTAAAACTGACAAACTATAGTATAAAATGAACCAGCGAGCTAGAATTAGGAACCATGTTTTGTGCTAACCATGGTAGAACATGATATCTAAATTGACAAACTACAGTTATGATTGTTCCTCCTCCTTAATGAATTACTGCACTTAGAGACTGAAGTGCTGAACTGATGGAAAAAGAAAGCAGAGAAGCACTGTTTGCACTTGCATATTTTGGAAGCTCAAGCCATGCTTGGCACAAACCATGGCTTGGTATGTTATCTAAATGGATCCTTGCAGACTGTATCCAGATTCTCATGTCTCAGCTTAATAAGCTAAGATGTGTGTAAGCCTCTCACCTTATGCCACCCCTTCCCTTATTTGTGGGCTGCAATAAGCTGGGAAGTCTTCAGTTAAGCATAGCAATTAATTAACCATAGCTTCCCATTATGTCTGCCCCAGGGAACTATGGTTAACAGGTTCAGAAATAGATAGGACATTAAACAGTTTGAAGTTGATTAAGATCCTAGCTTGTTCCAAACCTTGTAACCTTAGTTTTGTGATTGTGGTGGGAAACTATGGTTAACTGAAAATGTCTGGAATTAACTGCAGCACAATGGGAAGGGAAGGGTGCATGCACACAGACACACACAAGCTTAAGAAGTCAATATATGCTCATCCAAACCTAGCCATGGTGTTCTTGCCAGACTATCATTTGAAATGTTATATGATTTGCGTAACAAACCAGGAGCCAGGGATAACCATATCAACCTAGGAGTAGTCACAGGTCAGGCAGTAAAATTTGCTCATTCATATTGTAGAAAATACAGGAGCAAGGTCTCTCATTTAATAAAAGACTTTTATCTCTTGCTGGTTACATCATGCCTCTTATTGGTTAGTCAGCGGATACCTGGCAGTTTTAAACAACCTCATTTTAGATGGATTGCACAGCTCATAAAACTATCATGAGTTGGAGGTGAGGATGCAAGTTTATTTATCGCTTAGATTAAATGTGACAAACTCTATTGAGGAACTACATATTGCTTACTGACAGATGAACAGATGAATTTAATCCTGATAGGTGAATTCAGAACACTTTCTGTAAATGCAAAGACCTGCCACGAATATTTAAGCTGGAAAAACCTGGCCAAACCGAAATGCATTGTATTACTGACCCTGTACATTATAATTATGTAGTAGTTGAATAACTCCAAACATCCTCAGAGCACTCAGTCAATTGCCAGCCTTGGGATATAGGTCAGTGATACTTGTTTTATATTAAATAAATATATGCAGAAAAAGATGGGTGGATGTGCTGAAAGCGCTAGCACTCAAACTTCAGTAATGGACTAGTTAGCAAGAGCCACCATGGTCCAGAAAAAATATTGTTTAACTGATCAGGGAGACCTGGGTTCAAATTCTGACTGACCCATGGATGGCCTTCTACAATCCACTTTCAACTCTCAGTTCAACAGGCACAAAATGGGGCAGTGATTTTCTGCAGAGTGTTTGCAGAGAAGTCTTTAAAGTGATATAATAAATGGTGCATCCAAGAAAGGCTAAAGGAGTAAGACAGGGATGCATTGGTAGAGCTCTAGGTGGTCCGCAGTAGATCCTGCCAGGGTTTTGAACTTCCAGCTGCTTAACGATAACTATCACAAAGTAAACTTTTTCCACTTAAATTAAGAGGTTGAAATTTAATTTTATATTCAGAAGCAAACCAGAAGTGGGCTATTTTTTTGAAAGGATAGTGAACTCATTTCAGTTCTGGTACAAAAAATGAAATTCCTAGGCTCAGAAAGCACTCAGAAATTCCCTGCTCATTATTTTTTTAACGTGTGTCTTTTGTACCTGGCTGGTAAATCCTGGGGTTCTAATAAAACACACACACATGATTCAACAAGCCTGAAGACTACTCACCCTTGCTGTAAGTGTCATGACTCCTGTGGATACATCTTGGTGGGACTGGTCAGAGGGGTAGGAGGAATGGGACAAGGGCAGCAAACTGGAGGAATTCATGGGATTGGCCCAGAGGGTTGGGCAATGCCAGTCTGGACCCAGTGGAGTGGCCTGGCAGACTGTCAAAAGAAAATCCCACCTCGGTGCCACTGGACACCCCAAGGGACACCCTGAAATTCTTTCCCCTGCCATCCTCATACTTGGGTACATGCATAATGTAGTATGAACTGCGTAAAGGCAATTTGATTTGCCTGTGCCCATATTCTTGACCTTTCACTCACTGTTAATTTAGGAATAAGCTGTGTTAGATGCAAAAGTGCACCCAAATATGCAGAGGATGCAAGCTGATGTGTTCAAACATCAGGAAATATCCATTCCGCCCACCCACATTTAAACAGGAGGATGTCAAAATATTGAAAACCTTGAGGCATAGCAACAATCTAAGCAAAGAACGGGATGTTGTGGTAATGCTTTTGTGGAAGGATAGTTTGTGTTAACTTTTGATAATGGCAGAAAGTACATTGTTTAAAAACATACTGCAGGGGGTGGAGAGAACAGAAATTTTGAAATGCATGGGGCTCTCTCTTGCTTCCTCAATGCATGCAATGTCATAATTTGAGAGGTTTCATAGTCAAAGACAGAGACCATGCCCTGCATGCAGAAGTCACAGGTTCAATTCAAGACACCTCCGGTCAGAGCAGATGTAGATATTATTATTATTATTTAAAAACAAAACAAAACACTCCATACCTTGGCATATAAGATCTCTCATCAGTATTGACAGCACCTGCTAGAGGTCTTCCCAATCTCCCTCCAAGGGACTAAAAAAGAAAAGAAAACTGCAATTAATTACTTTTAACCAATTTAAAAACAGAATATGCAAGATCAAATTCTTATTTTACAGGGTTTGCCTGCCAAGCCTTACTCAACAAACTTTAAAGACACTTCTCTCTTCTCCCCATTCAATGAAGTAATGCTTCCCAGTACTGAGCGCACATGATTGCGGAAAGATGAATTCATCTATTAACAAGTCAGGCTATCTGGAACATTTCAAGTGAATGTAAATTTTGGAATCTCGCATTTGTGTGACCTTATAAAACCCAGCAAACAAAAGTTTACAAAAGTCTGAAGTAATACAAACTGAATCGACAAGATTCAAAAGGGCAATAACACTATATAATTTCATGACAAAATGCCTCTGTGTGCCCTGAACATGAACTACGATCATCAGAATATTTGCAGGCTCAACATTCTCCAGCCTATAAAATTGTGGTACCCAACGCCCAAGTCTAGTTTTCTCCTCACAAACACACCACACTTCCTAAGTTTATGAAGCAAAATAATGGCATAGTTAGCTTAAACAATTTAATGCTAACCATAGGAGCCTCCCACTGTACATTCTTACATTATATTATGCTAACTGCTGAACAACCCAGCATTGTCGAAAAACTGCCGTGCTAAACTGAATGGCTAGTACTAGAAAAGAGAACTTTTGCATGAGCAGTTTGATGAATTTTCTATTAATTCCCTAAGCATTTTTGAAGCATTTGTACTTTTACGTTATCTACTATTGCTTTGTGGGGACCTACAAGGGCTATAGAAAATATTATGACACTCAATCACTAGTTTGCTCCCTCCCCCTCCCCTAGAAAAACTAGCTATTAACACACACAACCTAAAGAAAAAGCCAATAGAGGACTCATAAAAAAGCAAAACTTCCTGAGGCTCTACAACAGCTCAATGCAACTTCTCATTAAAGCAAAGCTACAGTACAAGCTTGCAGTCACGTGCCTTTACATGGAATACCCTGCTTACACAAAGGATATACTACGTAGTTATTTCTGTTGAGGGGACATAAGGTACCAAGCAGTACCTTTTATACAAATTCCCTTGTGATGCTTGGAATTACAGCAGTGTGGTTCATGCAGTACTGTCCCACAGTTTCCCTAATACTTAAATAGCTTCACTAATGTTTAAAAGTCTTTTTGGAGTAAAAGGGGACACAGCTGTGTCATTTATTGCCATGTTCTTTTTTTCTTGGTATAGCCTTTGCTTCCAGCTTTCTTCAACAGTTATCTCAGTTGCAAAATATATCTTTATTGTAGTCTGTGCATTATAAGTGAAGTCTTGCGAGAAAGATTTCTCTCCAGACAATTGGCTAATTATTTGCTTGCTTCTAAAACCATCTCCCATTTTAAAAGCAACGGATCATATTCTCCTGCGCAGAGACAAAGAGGTAACTAGTGTTTTAGCATTCTTTCTTAGTCCACGAGATCACTGAAGCGCTTATGAGCTAAAATTAGTAGGTTTTACACACAGCCTGAAAGCCAGCACAGAATGTCTCCATTGAGAGATGACAGCCCATTAGAGGAACTGTGAAGGGCCTGGCTTCAGGCCCAAGGGAGTCTTTCAGGGACAAGGTTGGGGAAGAGAGAGATCATCCCAAGTGGGCTTTTGTCTCAGGCAGCCACAGGCCAACTGGCTTTGTCTTGGGCAAAACAGGAAGGACTACAGACCACTCACCAGAACTTGTTCTATTGAAAATACAACAATTCCTTCTCTGGGCAATTTCTGGAGTTGAATGTGGCACTTCCAAAAGCAGGCCAGGCCCTAAAGGTTACCTGAATATACAGGCACAAAGACCATGTCCCTGTTCTATAGGGATCTGCTCAGTGTTAGCTGTGAAACACTTAACAGTGTGTGGGGTGCCATGCAAATATGGCATGGCCACAGAACAAGAGAAGGTGACAAGAGATGAAACAGACGGTGTTTGGATAATCAGTCATATGGAGTATTACAGTAAGCATGGGGGCAGGTTTGATTATCACTCCCTGTCCTGTTTTCCATGTCTCTCTCTCTGCTATTACTTGTGAGAAGAAGGAAGGGCTTTGTCACCTTTGGTAAAGCATAACAGCCTTGCCTCAAAATTTACTGACTTCACCTTGCTAGCAATTCCAGTGTGCAGGTCAGCCTGGTGCCATTCATTCTGCTCAGATAAGCAGCAAATGTTTGTCACTAGCAAAAATGTAAGGCACAGAATAATTGCATTTCACAGTGCCAATGGGCTCCTCGATTATCTAAGGATACAGTCTAGAAGAGCTCCTTTGGGGAAGAAGAAGAAGCAGCTATGCTTTGTATTGCATTTTGCAACAAATTCCATCAAGCTTGTTTGACTCTAAGTCCATCCTTCCCCCCCCCCCACCACACACCATCAGAAACCAAGTTACTCTTGTGCAGAGACTACTGTACACGTAGAAGAAAGGGGAATTAGTACTTAGCAATAAGACACACTATCTCACCACATCCAACAAATCAATGTACTTAAAAAGGATCCTTCTTTGGTATGTTTTCTATTTTTGAAATAGAATTAAATTCCAAGTATACAAGACATGGCCAAGAGCTACACATAAGCATCATTCCATGTACTCAGGCTGTAAGCCAATGGCCTAAAATATGCACGTCCCACTGAAAGAAACAGCTTGGGAACAGCGGTGCCTTGACTGTAAAAATCCTGGGTAGACCAAGGTTTGCCACTACATTAAACATAAGCTAAAACTATTATGTACTATTACAACTATAATGTACACCAAGGTCATTAGTAGAGAAACCCCCATTTGAAGGTCTAATAATGTCAACTAGACAGCCAGTGTGGGTCAAGTGTCAGACTAAGACCTGGAAGACCAAGATTCAAATCCTCATTCATCCACGAAGCTCAATGGGTGACTTTGGGCCAGGCTCCATCTCTCAGCCCAACCTATTTCAGAGAGCTGTTGTTAGGAGAAAATACCGGAGAAAGTGGGGGAATTTGTATGCCATGAATTCTTTGGAGGACAGGTGATATACAAAATGTAGTAGAAAAACAGACTACAGTGGTATCTTGGTTTACGAACTTAATCCGTTCCAAAAGTCCGTTCTTAAACCAAAGCGTTCTTAAACCAAGGTGTGCTTTCCCATAACAGCAGGGGACTCAATTTACAAATGGAACACACTCAACAGGAAGCGGAACATGTTCTTATTCCAAGGCAAAGTTCACAAACCAAAACACCTACTTCCCGGTTTGCAGCGTTCTTAATCCAAGTTGTTCATAAACTAAGCTGTTCTTAAACCATGGTACCACTGTAATGGTATTTAAAAGTCTCTTTTTCTTTCAGGAATCTCGACATATTTATTTCAAGGTTTTCCTCGGGTTTGCTATTTTGGTTGTTTACAAAGTGTGAGAGAAAGGCAGCTCAGATTCCTGCCAATTTTGAAAAGGGTGATTCAGGTGCTCAAAGCCATAGAAAGTCAGGTAGAAGAGACGATATATATGAAAACATTTTGCCTACATTTTACCTGCTTTATGTAGCTCTCAAAATTTGGTAGGAAATATTTTGAACCTCTTTAGAAAGTGTAGGAGCTGATGGATAAACAGTTCTACGAAACTTGTGAAGGTTGCAAGGCCTAGTGTCCCCTCTCTCTTACAGTACTGGATGCAATAAAAAGCACATTTATATTAAAATTAAGTGTTTGGGGGTTTAGCAAAGTGATTTTAGGCAGCAAAACAATAGGGCAAATAAGCTTGCAAAAAAGATAACAAAAAGGAAAAAATCAGTTTCTACCAGTGTTTTCCTCAGCAGTTCAGAGAACATAGCATAGTCCTTTCGAATTAACAATTAAAACTCTTTTACACAGCCTTACTGTGCACTGAAGTCTCATGGGACAATCCAAACTGTCTAATGCAGGGATGGGGGGGCTGTGGGGCTCCAGTTATTACTGGACTCCTGCTACCTCCTGCCAGGATGGTCAGGGATGATGAGAGCTGTGGTCCAACAACACGTGGAAATTCACAAGTTCTCCATACCTGGTTTAACAGATGGCAGGCCTAGTGCTTTGAAGGCCAAACTAGAAGTTACGGCACCAGTTCAATGTGTCTAAAACATGGACTTCCGGGGGCGGCGCGAACGGCAATGGCGGTCCTCTTCTGAACGGGAGAGGAGGCTCCGCAGGCAACGGGTCGTCCGCTACGGCGAAGCGGAGACCCACTCTGGAAAACCCCAGGCGGCAAGAGCCTGGGGTCTTGAGGCTCGGTGGGCGCCTAGAGCGACCCTCCAAGTGCAGAAGGAACCCCGTAAGGGGCTCCGGAGCACGGAGGGGGGTTGCGGCGCTGTGAGCTGTTTCACAGCCTGAGGAGCGAAGCCGCGCTGCTACTGTCGGTGAGCGCTGATCCCTTTTCCTGCTAAATTACGGATCCGGACGAAAAAGCAACTAACTTGTGAGTAAAAGACTGAATCACTTGAATTTGAGACTTTAAAAGGGAAACCTAAATTGGCTTGAACTTGGCTGAGAGTGGAGAGACGTGGAAGCAGGAAGTCCGTCTTCCGCAGCCATTGAACTTGAAAAAAAAGCAATCAGCTGGAGGAGTGGAGGCTGAAAGAAAGAGACTCTAAGTTTTACAGATCCAAGCATCTATTGAACTTGCATCTTAAAGTAAAGACTTTAAGTTAAAGATTTGGGATTTTTACTTGCACTTGACTTTCCTCCTCTTATTGGATTACAAATTAGAAGGTGAAACCCAGAGTCAGGAGCTGCCTGAGTACTAAGGGAGCTGTCAGCACTGCAGATTTGGATACTGTATATTGGAACTTGAAACAATCTGAGGGTATTGAGACCTTTTAAATTTGAAACATTCTTTTTGGAGATAAATAAGCACTGTCTGCAACAAAGTGACCATTTATAAACTCTGCTAAACATTTGTATTTGAAGGTTCTTGGACATTAAATTAGACTCTGAAAGACAGATTAAGCTCCCTCTAGAGGATTGGATTATAACAGTGATTTTACATGCACTTTTTACTTTCGATTCCCTTGCTGTTTGCTTGCTCTGGGCCTTTCCATTCCCATGGGAACAACTCAGTGTGACCTTGACTGACAGATAACGTTGGAATGAGTGGCACAAGAAAAAGAGGGAGAGCTAAACAAACAACTCTAACAACTCTAACCTCAGCCTCACAGACACGCAGATCATCTGTGCCTACTTTGCCCTCAGAAGTGGAGGGAGAGGGCGAAGCAGAGCAGTTACAACTGGAAGATATGGCCTCAGGAGCATCTGTTTCTGTACTAGACAAAATTTTTGAAAAATTGGAAGCTTTGGACAAGAAAGCAGATGCGCAATCAGCAAAGATTGATAAAAACACAGAATGTCTAAATAAATTAACCACACAAGTGGTACAGAATGCACAAGCAATTGGACAGTTAACGGAGGCCTCAGCAGAAAATCGGAAATTGACTGAGGACACCAGACAAAGATTTGAAAATTTAGAGCAAGAGGTAAGACCACTCACTAAACAAGTCGGGGAACATCAGATTTATCTCTCGATGATAGAACTGCGAAACCGTGAGAACAACTTAAGGATTAGATCACTACAAGAGGCAGAAGAAGGACATCTAACTGAGTTTTTGACCAAAGAATTCTCCAAGTTCTGGAACCTGGAAGAAAAGGACTTTAAAATTGTGTCAGCTTTCAGACTTGGAAGATTTATAAAGAAGGAGAGGCCCAGAGACTGTTTGATAACATTGAGATCAAAGGAGGAAAGGGATAAGATTTTGGGACTACACTTTGTAAAATCACTGGAGGTGTTGGATAGAAGAATTGAAATTTATAAAGATATCCCAAGACTACTGCTTGATCTTAGAGCCGCCTATTCTGAACTTGTTAAACTACTAAGGAGCAACGCAATTCCATTCAGGTGGGAATTTCCCCAAGGAATATCTTTTACCTTTAGAGGGAGAAAGGTCAAAGTGAGAACACTGGAAGAGAGAGATAAATTCTTGTCTACACACGGAGAAGACCTTCAAAAAGGAATTGAACTACCTTCTGGGCCTGAGGCAACGCCAGTACCAACATCAGCATCTGTGGAACCTGAAGACCCTGAGAAGATACCACCCCTTGAAAAATAACCAGATAGTTCAGGATGTCTCTGCAACTGTTGAGCTGGAATATTAATGGTTGTAACATTCCGGAAAAAAGGAAGAAAATATTTCATATATTAAAAAAAGAACAATTGGACATTATTTGTTTACAAGAAACACATGTGACGAGGCTCCACAGAAAAGTGTTAATAAATAAAAGATTGGGCCAGGAATTTGTATCGTCCGACAAAGTTAAGAAGAGAGGTGTGGTGATATATGCAAAAGAGAGCCTGTCACCTAAATTCCTATTTAAAGATGAACATGGAAGAATTTTGGCTATTGAGATACAACATCAAGGTGAGAAACTGCTGATATTAGGAATCTATGCACCTAATGAAGGGAAATCGGAATTTTATAAGAAGTTGCAGGAGACAATGCTGGACTACCTAGATTATAACAACATCATAATGATGGGAGATATGAATGGGGTCGTATCAACTAACATGGACAAGTCACAAAGTCAAAATGTTACAAAAGACGGCAGACTACCTAAAACCTTTTTTGAAATGACTGACAATATGGATTTGATTGACATTTGGAGGACAAAGAACCCGCTAGGAAGAGAGGGAACATTCTTTTCTGAAGCCCAACTGACCTGGACAAGAATCGACCAAATATGGATTTCCAGAGGCCTGGCACCTAAGGTCAGAAAAGTGGAAATCTGCCCAAAGACCTGCTCCGACCATAATGCAGTAAAGATGGATATGACATTATTACCAACTGGATCCTTTAGATGGAAGATGAATGACAATTTGTTTAGAGATCAGGAAATTACCAAGAAGGCCCAAAAAGTTCTGAAGGACTATTTTGAGATAAATATGAATAACATGGTGGAAAAAAGAATAATCTGGGACGCAAGTAAAGCTGTAATGAGGGGATTCTTGATACAACAGAATGCAGTAAAGAAAAGAACACAAAATGAGAAAAAAGATAAGATCTTGGAAAAAATAAAAGAATTAGAGAAGAAATTAAGAGTGAATCCGAAGTCACAGCCAACTCTGAGAGAAATTAAACTTTATCAAACACAATATTCTAAATTGATAAATCAGGAAATTGAATGGAAGGTTAAATTAATGAAACAAAAAACGTTTGAGTCGGCGAATAAATGTGGAAAACTGCTAGCTTGGCAGTTGAAGAGAAGACAAAGATTAAATACTGTTACAAACTTAGAGGTTGATGGAAAAAACATCCAGAATCCAGTGGACATTAGAAAGTGTTTCCAGAGATACTTCAAAAAATTATATACCCAAGGGCCGCAAGATGATGTTGAGATTAAACAATTTTTGGTAAAAAACGGACTATCTAAATTGTCACAAGAAAATAGGATAATCCTGAATTCTAAAATAACACGACAAGAGATTGAACAAGCTATCCAGAACATGCAACTTGGCAAATCTCCAGGACCAGATGGGCTGACCTCCAAGTACTATAAGACATTAAAAGACTATTTGATACAACCTTTGATGGAGGTCAGCAATGAAATTATGGAGGGGAAGAGGGCACCGGAGTCGTGGAAAGAAGCGTTTATCACATTAATACCAAAGTCGGAAGCTGAAAAGACACAACTTAAGAACTACCGTCCCATCTCTCTTTTAAATGTGGATTACAAAATATTTGCAGACATTCTGGCAATTAGATTTAAAAAAGTTTTAAATGAAGTAATTCATAAGGACCAGGCCGGCTTTCTCCCAGGAAGACATCTGTTTGCTAACACAAGGAACATTATTGATATCTTGGAACTTTTGCAAACAGACATAAATACAAAAGCAGTCCTAATTTTTATAGACGCGGAGAAGGCCTTTGACAATATTTCCTGGAAATTTATGATGGGAAATTTAAAAGAGATGGGAGTGGGACGGGGTTTTGAGAATGGGATTGGGGCGATATATTCAGAACAGAAAGCTAAACTGATAGTTAATAATGTGGTTACAGAAGAGTTTAAAATTGAAAAAGGGACACGACAAGGTTGCCCTATTTCCCCTTTGTTATTTATTTCGGTTCTGGAAGTGCTATTAAACATGATTAGAGAGGATCGGTTGGTGGAAGGAATTCAGGTCGGTCAGAAACAATATAAATTAAAAGCTTTTGCAGATGACCTGGTTTTGACCCTGCAGAAGCCAGAGCCCAGTACGAAAAGAGTATTACAACTGATTAATGATTTTGGTCGGGTGGCTGGATTTAAATTAAATAAACAGAAAACTAAGGTTTTGGGGAAAAATTTGACGGATACAGAGTCAGAACGGTTTCAGAATGAGATGGAACTTAACGTGGTTAAAAAAGTAAAATACCTAGGGGTAAACATAACAGCAAAAAATCTAAGTCTATTTAAGGACAATTATGAAAAATGCTGGACAGAAATTAAGAGAGACCTAGATAGTTGGTCAAAATTGAAACTTTCTTTGTTAGGCCGAATTGCTGCTATCAAGATGAATGTATTGCCAAGGATGTTGTTTTTATTTCAAACACTTCAGGTCTTGGACAAAACGGGGTGCTTTCAGAAGTGGCAGAGAGACATTTCTAAGTTTGTCTGGCAGGGCAAAAAGCCCAGAATTAAGTTTAAGATATTAACTGATGCAAAACAAAGAGGGGGCTTTGCCCTGCCAGACTTAAAGTTGTATTATGAAGCCGCAGCGTTCTGCTGGCTAAAAGACTGGCTACTTCTTGAGGACACTGATGTGTTGGATCTGGAAGGGTTTAACAATGCTTTTGGATGGCATGCATATTTATGGTATGACAAGGTTAAAGCAAATAAGGCCTTTAAGAACCATATTGTCAGAAAATCATTGTTTAATGTCTGGACAAAATATAAAGACTTGCTGGAAAATAAAACACCAAGGTGGCTTTCACCTTTGGAAGCCAAGGCCCGAAAAAGACCCAATATGGAGGCTAAATGGCCAAAATATTGGGAAATACTAGAAAAGGATGGAGACAATTGGAAATTGCAGAGTTTGGAGAAAATGAAAGACAAAGTGCGAGATTGGTTACATTACGCTCAGATTAAAGAAGTTTTTAAAAATGATAAGAAACTAGGGTTCCAGGTGGAGAAATCGAAATTAGAAACAGAATTGTTAGAACCAAAGATTAAGGTACTTTCAAGGATGTATAACTTGCTGTTGAAATGGAATACACAAGATGAAACGGTTAAATCGGCTATGATAAGGTGGGCACAGGACATTGGGCATAATATCATGTTTGAGGACTGGGAGAGGTTGTGGAGCAATGGATTGAAATTTACTGCATGTAACGCTCTGAAAGAAAATGTAATGAAAATGATTTATAGATGGTATATGACCCCAGTCAAACTTGCCAAAATTTACCACCTGTCTGATAATAAGTGTTGGAAATGCAAAGAGTGTGAGGGAACGTTCTTCCACCTCTGGTGGACTTGCCCTAAAGTGAAGGCGTTCTGGGAAATGATTTATAATGAACTAAAAAAGGTATTTAAATATACCTTCACTAAGAAACCAGAGGCTTTCCTTTTGGGTATTGTCGGCCAAGGGGTGGCAAAGAAGGACCAGACATTCTTTATGTATGCAACAACAGCAGCAAGGATACTTCTCGCAAAACATTGGAAAACTCAAGATCTACCCACACTGGAAGAATGGCAGATACAACTGATAGACTACATGGAACTGGCTGAAATGACCGGCAGAATCCGTGACCTGGGAGAAGAGAGGATTGAGGAGGACTGGAAGAAATTTAAGAACTATTTACAAAAGTATTGTAATTTGAGTGAATGCTAAACAAGATGCTAGATCAAAATAACTGAGCACCACTAAATTTAGAAGTTTTTTAAGAAAATAAGTAAGACTGTGAAATTTAGCTCCTTTTGAGAATTATAAGATTATGAAACATAGAAGGGATATAAGAATTTAAATAAGATGATAAATTGCTGACAAAATGTTACAACGATGAAAATGGGAGCGGGAGATGTGAGGAAGTCCAAAGAAAATGTGAAAATATGTTAAGATCAATGTTACATTGTTTATTATGTTTATCTTTATTGCAAAATTTAATAAATTGCTTCAATGTGTCTAAAACATGGAACCATCCCAGCAATATAGAAAAAGTGGGCCTGTTGGTCCAATTTTAACAGCAAAAGGTGTGAGACTAGCTGATGAGTGTAGAATCCTCCTTGCTAGCAACCAACCTCACCAACGTCACCCCAGCACCCCAAACACCGAAAAGCAATGTTTCCTTAGCTGAACTCATGTACTGAAGCTACCTTAGCTGGGTGAAAGCATTTGGGGAGGGATGAGATGAATTGCAGGGAGGTAAGCAGGCGTGCAGGAAGGATTGGGGAGTAAAACCAGAAGTTCCGTATTTGTCTATGCGGTTCACATTTGAAAACACTGGCCTGCTGCCATTATGTCCAGTTTTGCCTGAAGTGGGAAGTAGCTTGGCATTTGCCATAAAATGCACTAATAATAATAATAATAATAATAATAATAATAATAATAATTTGTTATTTCTACCCAACCCATCTGGCTGGGTCCCCCCCAGCCATTAACAAGACTCAAGTGACTATTTAATTGTTGAGCTGTTAAAAGAGATCATTTTACTGCATATTTTAATCATGGATGTCTATATTTTAATGTTTCGATGGAATTGTTTTGTTGTGCATTATAATAATTGGTTTTTATGTTTATTCATCACTCAGACGCCATCTTGGCATTAAGCAGTATTTTTCATTAAATTAATTAATTAATATTTTCACACCAACGCTAATTTGGTAAAATATTTCAGGCATTCCTATCAAGGTAAAAATGTCCGGATTTCACTCTACCACCACATCTCATGAGCTAGTGAAGACTTCCAAAGCACCAATTCACAGATAACCCTTCAAGCGGGATTCTAAACGTTTCACTGCCAGTGTGAAGTTATTCAATCCATTTGCTTAAAAGATCTGCAGGTGTTATTTTCCTTTCACTATCATTTTCTGGCAATTTTACCAAGTTCAGAATAACAAAAATAAATTTAGATTATGGGGTAAGTGTTATTACTGTCTTACAGGGCAACATCTCCCTGCGAATTCTATTCCAAAATAAAAGTATAGTGCATCAGCTTTCTCCTTTAAGACACATGCGAGTGACAAAGGGAAGAAGAATCAGGCCCCCACATGTATTTTAAAGAGGGAAACGGCAACTATTCTCTCTTCCCACGCATCATTGCAAGATTAAAGCCTAAATGGATTGCCGGCTCCTCCTCTGCTATTCAGTTATTCTGGGCCCAAAGAGGAGGATGCATCCGTTCTCTGCCTCTTTTAATATGTACGTTCACCCCTGCAGTCAGACAGCTCTCTTTCTTTACAATCATCTGCCCTTCTAGAGTAGAATCATCATGTTTTCCCTTCTATCAGATGTTGCACTTCTTTAAGCCTCCCCTAGTTTGCAAAGTGCTTGCTCCTTTGATATGCTGTGGTTCTGCTTTAGCACGATTCAAAGACCAAGTTTGCAATGATGGAGATAGATAGATAGATAGAGAGATATCACAAGGTTAGTTTACATAAAGGACTATACATATACACTTTACTGGGCAAGTGTGGCTATGCTTTACATTTACATTTTAGCTCTATTTGCTTCTTTTCCTAGTGAAGGTAGAAAATCCCAAGCAGCAGAGCAAAAAACACATTTAAGGCCCACCACAGCGGAGAGCAAAGTGCTGAAGTCCACCCTACTACACCACTGCAGGAATATCCATCATGAACCACAGGTGTCATGCAACAATGGGAAAAAATAAGAATGAACAGAGACAAGTTACTGTCCATTCCGGCAGAAAGTTGCTCCCACCTTAGGGAGAGGAGAGAGTGAAGAGATAGACATGACAGCCCAATTAACACTGCCTGCAATGTGTGCAATGGTGCACAGATGAGGATAAAAGGTAATTCTCACCTTATTACTTCTGAGGAGCAAAGTGCTTCTTTAAGAAGATAGAATACAATAGAATTTGTTTTGTATTTTATCTCTTGACAAGGGGTGGGATTAGACATTACAAAAGACACGTGACTGTTATGAAACAGAGCAAAATCATCTAGCCCCGGCCTCTATTGACGTTGCAATTTGATAAGATACAGTTTTATGTTGTGTGCTTTGGAGTTGCTCTGAAGTTCAAACTTGCTGGGCTCACATTTCACAAACAGCAATTGATTTGAGATCTGGTGTCCTAATGTTGCTAAGTATGTATATGCCTAAGAAAGAATGCAAAAGCAGTCATGATAGTACTTTATTTATATTTTGGGGTGGGGAGGGGGGTAGATCTACAATTCCTAACATTGAAAAAAGTTATTTAGGGCGTTGGAAATAGCCCAAATGGACAAACAGATGAAATGGTCCAATTACACGAACGATTTCTCCCCTTCCCCCCCAAAAGCAACTTTTGGTTAAGTATTTGAATTATTATTTTGATTTGGAATACTTAGACATTTATGCATTTGAACATTTGTGGCTGAGAGGGGTTCGAAGCAATTTGTTTAGCACTCTGTCCACAAATTCCCACAGCCTCTCTCTCTCTCCATATATGACTGCACTCTGAATGTCCCTTTCCCTGGTCCATTTCAAGGGTTGCCATTTATAGAGGCAGGGGGGAAAGTGCAGAGGTATCACTTCATCATTTTGCTCAAAAGACATTACAGGGGCCACATATGGAGGGGGAAGTATATTTTGTGTATCTCTAATTTCACCCTAGATGTGCATACTGAGTAAATGCATTTGCTGTGCAATATACTGTCAGTTCATAAAATTAACACTTAACAGAGGGATTAGCAATATGCCACAATAATACAGCCATACAAGTAAAGGCCAAAAGCCACTTCTTAGTAAAGTTTACTGTTATTACTATTATTATTTCACTTAGAATTTGCCAGGAACAGGACCTAGCTAAAAGGCTATTCTGACTTCACCCAGTGATAGCTGCTAGAGAAAGGTATTTACCAATGACAGATTTCTTACCTGCAACTAGTGATCTTCAAGTAGTCACCAGCACACAGTTCTGAGTGTGCAAAAGCCCAGATCCCATTGGCGTCACTGTACAGAGACTATGGAGGACTTTCTAATTGTCCAACTCTGTTTAAAACCTGTACGCATTTGGCTGCATTAAAGTTCCATCCTTCTAATTTGTCTTGCAAATGTACAATCAGTATCTTACTCAGATGAGAAACAATGCAGTTCTCATTAATTCTACTCAAAGCTAGTCTACTGAATTCAATGCAAGTGATTCCCAGGCAAAAATGAATTAAGTGTATTTTTAAAAACAAATAAATAGATAAATAAATAAGGCAGCTAGAACCTGTACAGAAAGGCTGTTTCTGATCAGATGGGTCTGCAAGGAATGCAACGTCTGACAAACAGCTCTGCCAGTGATAATGGTAAATGCCAGGATTTTCATTTGTTAATTAATTCTTGCAGCTCATGCTGAGCTGTGGCTGGCAGAGTTACTGTTTGGGGAAACATGCACAATTAAAAAGAACAGGTTGGTAGATTTTCATAAACTCTTTGTTGGCAATGAAATCAATTTTGCACCATTTATTTCATTTTGTGTTTCAAGTGTTTAGATCAAGTAGGTTCAGGGATCAAAAAGCCATGCATGGCAGATTCAAGTGCTTTATTGGGTGGCTGTTGTTTCCAGCTTCCCGGGGGACAGTATGAAGCATAATGAATCTGCTTCTTTCTACTCAAATAGCAAAAAAAAGTGTGACAGAATAGCTGCATTCACACTTTATGGTAAGCCACAGTTAATGGTTTACTATAAATGTGCAGATGGCTCCTAATGCACTCCTCCCCAGCTTGAACATGAGCAACAAAACATGATCCCTGGCTTTGCATCATGTCTGAACTGAATATTGTTGATTGTACTGAAGTGATCTTTTTCTTAACTATTAACTATGCCAAAAATGATGTAATTTATTGAAGAAAAACATGGAGAAAGCTATTTTTGGCTTTTGATCCTGCAATAGTAGCTCCACTCTCTTCTGTTTATAGGCCTCATCCACACCCTTTCCCTAAAAATGTGCTTTAGTGTTTTAGAACCAAAGGAAACTATATGCTAAAAATTAAGTAAAAAACCATCTATATGAAAATCACACACACACACACACACACACACACACACACACACATATCACATGGAACCTCAGTAGCAACTATCCCTAGAGTGAAACTTGTCCAGTGTCACTTAGATTTCAGCAAGAATATAACTCAGGACTTGCTATTTATAAAACATACACACACACACAGCAGAAAATGTGAGGAATCAACTCTTAATGGCCATGAGACTACACCATGTTCCATTCATAGGGAGAGCTAACAGAAGAGAAAAGGCAACTACTGAAACTCTTCGTTCCAAAGGCATCTGCTACTCATTCCCCAACAAACAGCAAATTGCATGGCTGTTGAAACTATAATGAAATTACCAATGAATCACCCCCATTTCAAAGCGACTTGCAATTTTTAGCAAAAACAATGCAAACATGGCAAAGCTAAGAGACCACAGCATTATCTGGCCTTCCAACATTCCAGGTGGCCTTGGTGGTTAGAAGTTTCTATTTCCAACCAGGGCTGGTTTGCCAGCTGCAGCCCCTTTTGGAAAGAGATGACTTAGCCATGGTACTTCATGCTCCGGTAACTTCCAGATTAGATTATTGCAATGTGCTCTACATGGGGCTGCCCTTGAAGACAACTCAGAAACTTCAACTGGTACAAAATGCAGCAGCCACATTACTGGCTGAAGTTTCCTATGGAACTCATATAAACCATATACAAAACAGCTGCATTGGCTGCCAGCTCATTTCCAAGCAAGTGTGTGAAGCCCTAAATGGCTTAGCCCCAAATATCTGAAAGGCTGCCCTAGACCCTCTCAGAGTAGAGGGCTTTCTTGGTAGTTCCACCTTCCTCAGAAGTTTGGGTGGTGGTGGTATGGGACAAGGCATTCTTATTTTTATTTTTAAATTTTATTTATAAGATTTTACAATATATTAAATAAAAATAAATTTAAATCACAGACAATCATTCTCTTATTTTGACTTCCCTCACCCTCTTTCTGCGGCTCCTTGTTTATATTTTAATTTACTGCATATCCAAATTATACCAATTTGTTATTTACCCTCTATGTTACTTATATGTTGTTGTTTTTTTCTTACTGCACGTTGTTTGCTTTAACCCTGCTAATGTCTTAATTTGTTTTACAATTTTACAATAACTTTGTAAATATACTATAAATGAGTTCCATTCTTTCTTAAAAACTTGATCATCTTGATTTCTTATTCTTCCAGTGAGTTTTGTCCTTTTCTGCATAGTCCATTAATTTCTTGAACCAGTCTTCTTTTGTTGGGACATTTTCTTCTTTCGATCTTTGGGCATATAATATTCTAGCAGCAGTGGTCACAATACACAAATACATTCCCTTAGGGGCATTCTCTGTGGCAGCCCCTAAGTTGTGGAATTCCCTCCCCACAGAAGTGTTTCCAGCTACTTTACTACACAACCTTTTGAGAATTCTGGCCTTTGACAGGGTCCACCTGAGACTGTAATCTGTTTCATCTGTTTTTATTTCTGAGTTTTAAACTGTTTTAACTCACCTTGGGATTTGCTGGTGAAGGGTGGTAATACATTTAATTATCATGATGATTCATTGAGGGGCCTTCTGAGCCAAGGAAGAACAAAGTTCACCCTGTCCAAGTGTAACTATTGGTTTGCCTGCATTGTGTATCAATATTAGCTACAAAGTAGCAGATTTCACCAACAGGTGAGTTGCTGCCATGCTCATTTTATCCTGTTACTTTGCTTCATGAAATTCTGGATGTTACTACACAGTTTCTCTATGAAGTTCTCTGCAAGATAACAGAACAAGGACAACTAATGAAGGTTGCTGACTTGCAAGGTGATGAACAACAGAAAGAAATGCAACCCAGGAAAAACCTTTTGTGGTATCTAGGGCATAGATCAGAGGTCAGCAACCTTTTTCAGCCGTGGGCCGGTCCATCATCCCTCAGACCATGTGGTGGGCCAGACTATATATATATTTTTTTGGGGGGGTGAATGAATTCCTATGCCCCACAAATAACCCAGAGATAAATTTTAAATAAAAGGGCACATTCTGCTCATGTAAAAACACGCTGATTCCCGGACTCTCCATGGGCCAGATTTAGACGGCGATTGGGCCTCATCCAGCCCATGGGCCTTAGGTTGCCTACCCCTGGCATAGATCATCAGAAACGAGGCCGCACAAACCCCACAGATCTATTCCACAGAAGTGTGGAAAGTTCACAAACATATTGGTCACTCGGTGGTGACCAAGGAAAGTGAAGAGATTAATTGCCTGGAGGGTCCTCAGAAAACTTTATATTTCAGAGATACAGATTAACTGCACAAGATCAAGAAAGTAGTGGCAGCAGAGTCAGTTAACTTGTGTGTGCATGAGGTCATGCTGAACTCACTTCAAGGCAAAGAATGAGAACACCCCTTCCTAACTCAATCAAGAGAAAACAAAGCTGAGCTGAGATCAGTCTATTTTATCAAGCTATTCTGATCTTTTAACTGGAAAACCAAATACCATTCAAAAATGTCATCAGGTTTTCCAAGCTAACACCCTTGCTTCCCCAATTCTGCTATTACTCCATTTATTGATTCCTGCCCCCCCCCCCCCCCCCGCTATTTCAGCCAAGGCAACTTAAGTGGTCAACAAAATAATTCAACAAAACTCATATCATATCATAAAACAATCCGTCAAACACAACACAGAGCAAGAGCATTTACTTGCATCATCCTTGAGGTTCTCTGGAGGCTTTTTCAGCCCTGTATAGAGATATCAAGGATGGAACCTGGGACTTTTGGCCTGCAAAGTATATGCTCTGCTCCTGAGATTCAAAGGGGAAACATGGGACATTTTGCAAGCTAAAGAATCTCGCTTTCCTATGCAAAAATCACAATGCAGGGGAAATCGTGAAGCCAGCCAATGCCTCTACATAGCTCCATTCTTATTTCAGACATGATATTTTAGCTGATGATATATCAGAATATTAAAAACCAGATATCACCCAGCCCTAACACAGAGACTTCAGCGTGGATTAATTTCTCATAGACTGTTTACACTGAAAGCTTGACATGCAGCAAGAGTTGGGGAGGGGGCACCCACTACACATAGGACTGAAGTGCCAACCTGACCTCTGAACGATGAAGATTAGCAATAAATGGATACTGTATTGCCAAGTAAGTGTGTAGCTTCTGTTATGGACTGATCAATCTACAGACATTGTTTGATTCTCCCTTCAAGGTTATGCATAATAGGTTAACAAATTAACCGGAATAGCTCAAGGTTGAATGGAAAGTCACTTCCGCATTTAGCTTTAAAATGTACCTATGATAAGGCAAAACAAGTACTATCACAAAAGTCAACACCCAGTACACAGTAATTATTAGGATGAGTCACCAAAGAGAACCATGGTAATATTTTATCACCCCACTGCAAACGAGTCAAATGCACTTAAAGACTCCCTGTATAAAACATCTGCCTTCAGTAAAAACAGCTATTTACTTTGAAATTGTATGCTTCCCCATCCAAAAAGCTAGAAAAGGAACAGTTTTAAAGCTAGAAATGATACAAAATAGCCAGTAAACAAGTAAATTAAAATCATTTATGGCTTAAACCCTGGCTACTAAATGTAAACCTAAAGAGAGTTTTGATGAACTGCCAAAAAATTTTTTTTTTAAATTCAGGGCCAAAGAACAGGTAGAGAGCCGCCCTGGCATCTTTCTTGAAAGACTTTACAGGTTGTCCACTGTGATAATAGAAAATGAGCCATTATCTAAGCTTGTAGGTGCTAGTGATGCAATATGTCAAGGTACACAAGGACTCTCCAACATAGTTAAAGTTATGAAGTAGCTAGCACAATTATACAGAATCTGCAAAGGGGGTTCTAAACCTCTGGTATCAGCAACCAACCTTCTAGTTCAGATTATAATTAGGTACTGGACACCTTCTATGTTAAGATGGTAACTCATCCTGATCTTGACAACGAGATCAGCCACATCATCTATATAAATCTCATCTAACAATATTATAGATAATGAATGGCAGTCCTTTAACTATGGGCTCAATCCAGACAGCCTTTTTGTGCCACATTTCAAGGCACAGGTCTAGGCTTTAAACTTCTGTGTTTGAGCATTTTTGTGTGTTTTTTGTCCCGGTGGGAAAATCCACGTTTACTACTGAATTGGCATAAGCAGCAACTGAGTTTTTGGCAAATTACTGTTTGCTCCAGTTCAGTGGACCTGGATCTGTAAAGCGTGGTGCAAAAGGAAGCCTGGATGTGCCCCTACAGTAAACGGCAACAGTGAATATAGCAGGAGCACTGTTTGCCTCACTCTTCAGAAATAAATCTCTCTCGGCGTGTGCTCGTATACTGCCTTGCTCGAAGCAAGCTTCTGATCACATAGCTATAAAAACTGAGGGCGAAAAGGTGTTTGAAGGTCACCAAGCTTGGTTTCAACAATTCAGCACTCTCCATTCTCAGACACCCTTATCAGATTATCCCATATCAATTAAGCCATTGTGCTATATGCAGAGAGCAACGTGAGCCAGGTACATTATGTCGGAATTGCCCATAGTTGCACACCGTAAGTGCATAGCACACCTATGTGGCTTAAGTAAGCTATTCTACACATTGCGAAAATCAAGGTTCCCTTGATCCTAAAATATTAATACCAGGTTATGTGAAACTGCTAGCTTTAGGCATGGATTCGGAAACGGTCAACTTCTTGACAGCTGCAAGGACCTACAAAACAGGACTCCAACCACAGCTGATTAGTTTGATAAGATATGGACCATCATAACAATGATTCAACTGACATACTACAGAAGACAATGGGCAGTCAAGTACGTTTATGGAAAGACGGTCCCTTTTGTGATGTATTGGAACATACTGACAATAAAATGCCCAAGTCATAGAAGACCTTCACTTTATTGCAAAGATATAGATAATGACTCATGCTTGTACGAAGTCCATGTGAATAGTGAACTCGGTATCTTACGGTAATTTAAAAAACAAGGTTACCTGTCAATCTAACTAGAAAGGTGATGTCATCTCAATTCTCTAAATGGTTAATGTCTTACTTGTTGTTGTTTTTTAAAAGCAGTTTTGTCAAGTCAATCCCAAAGCAAAAGAAAAGAAAAAGAAAAAGCCTTATCTGTTTGACTCTTGAACTTCCTTTCTCATACAGCAAACAGCAGCAGCTGGGCAACCCACTCAAAATCCTTTGATTAATATGGTCAAGAATAATATCTCAAGGGATGATGGCCCAGAATTCTTTCAACTGATACGTGTATATGCATTTGGGGGTGAAAAGGCAGAGAGAAGATGTCATTGACCACAAAAACAAACAATCTCTTATTTCTCTCATGTGAGAACTCCTTGTATTTGCACAGTCTCTATCTCATCTCAGACCAACACCTTCTCAAGACTTGCCATGGGAGGTGTTGTAAGCTCAGCCAAAAGTAAACAGGGAGCTGGAAGATATTATGCTGAAGATAAGCAGCTATATAATTGTGAAGAGCTGTTGTCATCCAGGAACTCAAAATAGCTTCCCTCTTATGAAACATTTGGGGACAATGCTTGAGAAGCCCAGTGATATAAACCTACCTGAGATACAGCACAGCGATGGAAGCTGTGATTGAAAAAATGTATCTAATTCAAATATTTAGCAGGATAAGTGGTTGCACCACCTGAGATATGCATGTGGGTAGGATTTCATGTCTGAACGTTCTCCCCCTGCCTCACACCTCTCTGCCTATGCAAACTAGCACATGAGAGATGAGGCTTCTTTCTGAAGTTACATGCACACCATACATTTAAATCATCTGGCTTCCCCCAAAGTATCCTGGGAACTGTAGTCTATTAAGGGTGCTGGGAAATATAGCTCTGTTGGGGCAAAACTACAGTTCCCATGATTCTTAGAGTCTTTGCTCTGATGTGCTAACTTTGCATAATTAGAGAAATATCAGGAGGTGGGGATTCAGAAGAGTTATTGTATGAGAGATTTCAGCAGCCCAGTAATGTGCAAGTCACCAACAGAAGCAAGTTGTCCCTATATTGCACAACCTGGCAATGTCCTACAAAGTATTTTCCAGACAATTATTCTGAGAATAAAATAAGAAAGAGGGAGGGAGGAACTGTTCTGCAACAACCTCCAATTAGGGTTCTATCAGATGTCACATCCACACAGTACATTTAAAGCACTCTTATACCACTTTAGCAAACACGCCCCCCCCCCCAAGGAGTCCTGGGAACTGTGGCTTGTTAAGTGTGCTGGGAATTGTAGCACTATGAGGGCTCTCCTAGTAACTCTCAGCACCCTTAAACTAGAATTTCTCAAGATTCTTTGGGGAAAGCAATAAGTGCTAAAGTGGTATAAGGCGGTTTTAAATTTATGGGGTGGATGTGACCAGAGTTTTCAAATGCAGAGGATGAGTGCCTATTCCAGCTGAAAGCGTGGAACAGAAGAGAGGAAATATCCACAATATACACTCAATACATACTTTCCATGAACCACTAATATTTCCCCTCCCCTTCGTCTTATTTTAAGCCTGTTTGAAACCCACACTGGTCTAGAGATAAGTTAAAAGTAACCTCAGAGAGAACGTTTTGAAAAAGCCCACTAGTGGGAAGCTCTGCAGCTTTTCACTTAGCTAATGCATTTTTCAGCAAGTTTTTAGTCAGCGATACTGAGTCATATGCAAAGAGTCCAAAAGTGGGGGGTGGGGGGGTGGAGTGGGGGTAGAAGAAACTCCTCATACCAAAACTCCTACTTACTGAATGAATCTTTTCAATTTGCTTTAGTATTAACTTGATAAGATAGCCCAAGCAGAAATGCTGGCCGGGGCACTGAATAATGCTTCCTCGGACAGACAGCAATCTCATATAAATCAAGTTAGAAAACTGAGCTGCTTCTGTCGATAAGAATTTTTCAAGCAAATACGCAGGCTCCCAGAAAGTATTTGTTACAAATTGGTCCTTGTGCAAACAGAACCAGACATACATATAATTTTCGCTCCCCTTTCCCAAGGCTTAAATGACGAACACCACAAAGCTCTTGATCCTCCCATAAGGTTCAGCCTTTGGATTTTTTAAATGTATTGTGAATTAAGCTTCAAGTGTTATCTAAAGAAACCATAAATATGAGTTTGGGGTTACTCAAAAATTGAAGGGAAAGCAATTTACTTTTTTCTAGACTCTTTTTAAACAGGAATATATCAAGCATTACTCTCAAAAACATTTGAAAATGTCTTGCATTTAGAAACCATGTTGAAGTAATCATGACATCCATGAAATGAAATATACAGTATAGTTCAACCTGTTAACGTTTTAAAAACTAATAACCTAGCCAAAGCAGAGTTAAGAGACTGAAGTCGGGAGCCAGAGTCAGGAAATGTCAAGAATTCAAAGTGTGCATAATGCTGGCTCGTGCACAAAGAGATCAAGACAGTAGGCAGGAAGGGAAGTGGAGCTTGTGATGGCCCAGACAGGAAAATGAAGCAGAATATTAGTATTGAGAAGCATACCCACCAAGGAAGAACTGACTGGATAGCTTCCTGTAGATACCCTGGCAAAAAGGAGGAAACCATATGCACCTCAATACGCAACAAATGTTTGCCGAGAAATCATCAGTGGCATGATACAGAAGTCACTGGTAAAACAGATCTGGACTCCACAATGCTGGCGGCTTTTAGTTCATATAAAGACTCTTGAAGACAGCAAAAAGTATTCAGGCTCATCCTCAAGTTACTCCTAGAGATGGGATGGTGTTGCAACATGACAGACTTCGTTTTTGTTAAACTGCTAACAAACTGCAACTAACTACTGCAGAGGATTCTCCAGCTTGGGAATGCCCTCCCTAGTGAGATGCGCCCGCCTCCATCATTATTAACCTTCAGGAGGAATCTGAGGACATTCCTGTTTATCCAGGCATTCGGTGACTGAAGAAAACTGTTCCTGGCAACCCTGGGATCACTGGATGGAAGAGTGGTTTTAACCTCAACTGCTTTTAGAATGTTCTAATAGTCTTTCAACTCTTTTAAATAGATTTGCTATGTTTATGCTTTGTGTTTGTTTCTAAATTGTGGATTTGTTTGCCACCCTGGGCTCCTTTGGAAGGGTGGGATATAAATTCAATCAATAATAATAATTTGACAGTAACTGCAGAGGCCATTTTCACAGCTCATGTTGCTGTGCAGAGAGGTCAAATAAGGCCACAGTCACCATCCCTGCTGGCCTCAAAAACTATGATCACAAGGGACGTCAGACACTGGCCTCGAGATATCATTAACTTTTGTTTTCAGTTGCTGCAGCTTGTAGGTTTCTAAGAAAAGCTATAATTAGGTGGCTTATTAATGAAACAGCTTTAATATTGGTAACTCGGGGACAATTATTTAGAGTGGACAATGAAGAACATGCTGTGCATTACTTTCAACTATTTAATTGCATGCAGAAAAATACTGCTGAGCAATTCCACGGTTCACAAAAATGCAACAGTGGAGAATGGTGAAGCTTTGTCCATTGTTTTTTTTTGTTTTTGTTTTTTTTAAGGATAATAGTCAAGACACTTGAAAACTGTTGTACCTTTACATGTTAACCACCAAAACATGCTGTAGCAACATGCTGATACATATGTATCGTAAGACAGAAACCAGTATAAGCACAGACAGTCTGGGCTCTTGCAAATAATCCAGTGGAAGCAGAACACTGCTGTTAATGTTCTTGGAATGTCCTACGGTGGGGGTTTTTTATTGTTAATGTTCTGTTGGAACTCCTGGCAAAATGAAACTTCATGAAATGCAAAAGCTCGCTCTCTTTTTCCCCTATTGCAGCAGTGGTGAATCTCTTGCCCACTGGCCAAATAAGGCCTGGCACAAATCCCAGTTCTGCCTGTTCCACCTGAATGACCTCGCGTCTCACAGAGAATTGTGAAAGTCATTATTTTCTTGTTCATGTGACCTCCAGAGCATCTGAAGTTAAATTATCCTCTATGTCAAAGAAACAAAGCAAATGAATTGCGCTTCCTCAGGTTTAAAACATGTGAACAGGCATCAGTTTGAGGAACCTCACTAAAATTCAAAACACACATATATTCCAAAGGTCATCATTTTTACCCCAATTCCCTACTTTGTGGTTTATCTTTCCTGAATACGGGAGTTGAATATAACAAACAAACAAACAAAAAATCCATCAGAGATTTTGAAAATGTGCCGTTTAAATCTTTACAGGAGATAAGAATTTGCCAGCACATGCTGGCTCCTTGCTGCCAATTGTACTGTCAAGAATTCCTAGACAGAAACTCAGATGCGTGATTAATACTTGGCATACTGTGGTTCCGTTTCTGCAACAGATTTTATCCACACTGCTATTTCCAATACGACAAAACAATAATCTGCCTAGGCTAGGATATTATCTTGCCCATGTGTATCAGCATGCAAAATTATTAACATTAGTCAGCTGCCAAGGTGCTGTCAATAGATTTCAAACAAAACCTCAGTTACTGATAACTGAAAAGTTCCTGATCTAACTTTACTGAACAGGGCACCAACAAACACCAGATTCTGAATTTAAAGACTGCTTTGTACACGTCTCCATGCTCTCACAGGACAGCAGCTTAAGAAGATCAGAAGTAGCATAAAAGCTTCCCTGCATCACAGCTCATCCTCCAAGACTTCTCTTCCCTTGCAAACAGGAGGGCACTGTTACAGGTTGAACTCTCAGTTCATGGGGGGGCGGGGTAGTGATGAGGCAAGTGTCCTACATGAACTTAGCCCCTGTCTCAGAACCTTCTGCAACCTGCTGATCTTCAGCAAGGGGCTCAATGGGGTCCCTGAATGCAGAACATTTGGAACACCACCATGATAAAATGTATACAAGGTGATAGTCTCATATATACTGGACTCAATCCACTGAGCTTCTAATAAGGTGAGTTTCCTGCTATGAATAGAAAATAGAATAGAAAAACTATTCCAAAATGATGAGGGTAACATGCAGGGATGGAGCACAATTTCTTTTTAATCAAACGGATGTAATTCCACACATCTTAAACCAATATATGGATCAGAACACTTCTGACTTTTGCAATGAATTTCAAGCTAAAAGAGTACCAGAATGCTTACATTATTTGGGACTTCAGATTGGGCTTCTGTAATACTTGTGTTTGGAATTTCTGGTTTTACTGGACTGAGTGCTGCTTTAGTGCTCGATCTGGCTACACTACAGCTATTTATTACTTTGATTGTTATCACCTGGCTTTTTTTTTTCCTTTTAAATTAAGATTTTTAAAAAATATGCAACATTGATAGGGAAGTTTTTAATGTTTAATAGACTATTGTATTTTAATATTCTGTTGGAAGCCACCCAGAGTGGTTGCGGAAATCCAGCCAGATGGGCGGGGTATAATAAATTATTATTATTATTAAATTTGCTTGTAATAAATATGTCATTGTCTGTTGCCTTGTAAAATCCTCCCCCTCCAAGGGTAGGATATAAAGCAATTCAATACTATTAAATAAAGTAGTTAACTTTAATCAATTACATTCTTTCAGGGGAAGAGCTCGAGCTCCTGACCTAGCTCCCGCCCGCCCTGTTCCTTTAACTTCCCTTCCTTCTGTCAGAGGGGGTGGAGATATCCCACACAGGACTTCAAAATGCATTTATGCTCAAGACTCCTTCCTGTTATCTACTTCCTGTGCCTCAGATCCATAGCCAGCCTTCTCTTCTTCTAAATGTTCCTTAATAGCCTGCTGTCATGGCTCATCTTATGCTGGTTCTTAAAGGCTGCGTAATCCACATCTATTTACTGCATCTTTATTTATCAGAGAGACAAGTACCCTGCCCTAAGGAAACTGCACTCTGCTTTTGTGAAGCTCTCTGTACATTCTGGGTTAAAATATACAAAGCCTTTGGAAGCGTACCAACTATCCAAACCCTCACTTGAAGTCAAGTGTGTGGCAGCATGAGCTATTTCTAATTCTTGATTCTATCTGCACAGTCAGCCTTTTCCCTCTTCGTGATACACTACTGCTTTTCTCTTCGATATTTACAGAAACAAGTGCCTTAGAAATTCTCTTTATGGCTGTAAAGGCCTTTGAGCTGAAGTTATGCCACTATCTAGAGTGCAGTTAGAGTTTAGTAAAAGATTCCTTTGCAAACCAGACTCTCCATCTATGCATTTATAATTGAAGGACTGAAACCCCTTGGCTGATTGCTGCATAGTGTATGTTTGTCACTCTTAATTGCACACAAATAGGTGATAGAAACTGCAAAGGAAAGAAGAATTCAGTCACCTTGGCTGTTGAATCCTGGAAGACCTGCTCCCTGCCTTGCAGGCCTATTTGTGCCAGGCCTGGGAGGGGCACTGACTGACTGCAATGGCTGAGGCTGGGTGAACAGTCTTGGGCTGGGTGTGTGTGATTTGGGGGGAGGGAGCTGTTGCTCTATTTTTGTTTTTTACCATCTTTATTTTAGATCTTGTGATAAATGTGGAAATTTTCAATTTAGTTGTGTATTTTTTAATGTTTTATTTATTGTTTATGGCTACTTTTGTTATTATGTAGTTAGGCATTTGTTCCCTGTTGTAAGCCACCTTGAGCATGGTTTGAACTGTAGAAAGGCAGCATACAAATAAAATTATGTATACATAATAGCAGGAATGGGTGGGTGGATAAAATATACTACTACTTTTAAAAACACACAAAAAAACCCTCTTTTTGCACCTTCTTAGGCCTACATGTTTTCATAATAAGTTTCCCAGAAATCCAGGTAACTATTGTGGAAACTTCAAACCACTTGCTGTTCTTCTTGTATCAAAGAAGTGAATTCCTGCATTGTTCGGAGCACCAGGCTTGCTTCTGACATTACTTTCAATGACATGCTCTTGCATAAATGTAACATTAAAAGTGTATTACACTTGAATGATCATTGTAGTACCTAGGAAAAGTTTCTGACGATTTACCTAACTTCCATACTGCCTAGGGAAGGGAAGAATCTGCATGCAGTATTCCATCCATCTCTAAGAATTATACCGAATGCATCTCCCAGCATTCTGAATTTCAAAGCTCTTAATTTCAGTACTAGGTTTCAAAGAATGTATGTGACAGACGAGTGACAGGTTCAATTATCAATGCTGCGGCACCAACTATTTTATTTGTAACGTATGATCAATCAGAAGAAATCAACACTACGGAGTTGTCCCATGACATCCAAACCAGAAAAACATTGTTCAGGTGCTTCCTACAAACTAGGATTTCTGAAATGCAGATCAAACTGTGGCTTGTGGGGCATGCTTGAACCACAGTTACCCAGTTTGGACATTATAGGAAACAAATTTAACAAACCAGGAAGTCTCTTCTCTAGTCAGCCTTGTTTTAAGAAGGAAGGGGAAGGCAAGAGGACTACTGATACCCTGTGCCCAACAGCCCCCAGAAATTTGAAACTAGCCCTGGGCATATGCTTACCAGATCTAACATCAAAAATGGATAATATATACGTCCCCCACACACATGCTGTTTGCAACACACACATATTACATTATGTCAAAGTATTAAGGAATTACATTGCTAGGCTTTTAGGACTTGACAAGAGATGTACATTTTAAAGTGATTGTTTGCACATTAAGTAACACTTCCATTAAATTGCCAGGGCTACGAAAAACACCCCACAACAAATAGACATTTTCTCACTTTCCCTCAGAGACAAAGGCAGATTCTTGAAGCATTACAACACACCTCATTCTGTATATTTTTAACTTCGGAGTTCATCACAATAACCAAACTAAGTTAAACAAATCTTTAATCCTCAGCAAGTAAATGCCCTGCATTCCAGATCCAGAAGTTACCATGACCCATTTCCTGAAATACTAATTCTCCTATTACACACCAATACTAATCCACTTACTACGAACAGACTGTTATTTTCAAGGCAAACATTCACTTTGAGCCATTGTTACCAAAAGCTTCTCCCACAACTCCATAGTATTTATTTACTGATAAATCAGGGTCTTGTGGAAGAACTCCTTGACACAATAAAATGGCAGGCAGCAAATCAGTCTAATGATATCCCATCACCACCCTTTTGAACTGCAAGTGTTCATTTAATCACCAATAAGGAGAATGCAACAGCACTGATTGGGGTCAAAGTGCTCATGTGTCTTTGAAAGTTGCATGGCAGGGATACATTCTAAGCCCAGAATACTGGGGAAATGAATAGCTGCATCCGTCAAAGCAGCTGCTAAAAGTCTAGAAGCTCCCTCTGCACCACAAACTGGCAATCCTATTAAGGGCTACCCTTTAAATACAGGTAGTTATAAACAACCTCATGCTATGCAGCCAAGCTGGTGCTGAATGTATTGCTCTGCTTTCTTTGGACCACATCAGCGAGGCCAGGAGGGGGGTCTTGTTGTCTAGGAAGCCCAGGACCTCCATACACACTGCCCAGGCTTGCACCCCAAAGAGGTCACTTCAGTGGTGTTAATGCAGCAAAAGCAACACAGGAGGCAGCAGGTACGAGTTACCAGTGTCTGCAGCCACAGCAGGTGCTGTGATTCTCCAGTGCTTTGACCTCACCCCCCAAAGGCAAACTCTATTATCTCTGAAAACAGACGGGTGCCTACCTCATCCTATGCCTCATGTTAGCTGCTGCAGCACAAGCTGTAGAGGTGAGTGAGGCAGAATTAAGCACTCTGAACCCCTCTGAAATATATATATATTGCCAGCAGCAATATTTGCTTTTGCTGGTGTGCTTCTGCAACAATCCTGTTGAGTTTGGCCTGCTCCAACTGCTTTATGATGTTGCAAACAGAGCTGTTGAATGGCTCCTAGATGTTGCTTCTTTCTCTAACAGTAGCTGCAGTGTAAGATGAAGAACTTTTTTGTGGGTAGAGCACAAGACTGCAACACACCAAGACACGATCTAACAAGCATAGGAAAATCGGGGAGTTGATTTGTACACTGTCACAGTAAGCAGCAAGACTAATTATAAAACTGCTATGAGTAGTTAACAGCTCTTTCCATAATTGCGTCGTAAAGCCACCTGCTATTCATATAGCCACATTACAACCACATAACATTTTACTTTCAGGGTTGACTTTCTTCTATAAACCTGCTAGCGGGAAGTGTCCAGCACTGTCCGGGAATTCAAAGGACAAGAAAACAGAGTTTTTTTAATTTGTTGAGTTGTAGGACACACACAACAACCCAAGGCTCCACGTAGGGAACCTTGTGCCAAGTTTGTTACAGTACATCGAGAGGCATCCAAATTGGTGCAGGTTGGAACTGTCACACCAAATTTGGCAAAGAGTCACCAAAAGCGGTGGTATCTTCAGAAGTGTCCAAATTGGCATAGCTTGGACCTGTTACGTAAAAAAATTGGCAAAGTCACATCAAAGTGACATTTCGGTATTGACAAAGACTACCACCTCTGCACCGAGAACCCTCATACAAAGTTTGGCAACAGTATCTTGAGAGGTGACCAAACCCATAGAGAACAGGCAGATAGACAAACTACTTTCCAAAATACATAGTAGATACACTGTGCCTGTATATTATAACCACTAAACCATTTAGTTCCAGAGAGACTTTAAAGTGCTATACTTCAAATTCTTCAGGTCAGAGTTTACCAATGCTTTCAAAACCACGAATTCAAAACAGCTCCTTGACATTCCTAAGTTTTTATTGTGAAAGATCACTGCAAGGGAGTAATATATCCTTGAAAACAGAAGGGCACACCTTTATGGGAACTGCTCCCAGTTGGGCATTTAAACACCAAACCAGGAATTTGTGAATTGAGCACCATTTGATTGTTATATAAAGTCACATAGAAATGTTCTAATCAATGGTAATGGAATAAAACCTGATATTGCTGCACTGCTTAAAATAATTCAATAATGAAGCTATAAAGCAAGACAGCCCATTCATTTACTCTGAAGAGAGCGTTTCCTTCTTTCTAAGAAACCTTTCATTGCAAATTTATTACATACATGTATAAATAAATGTATGAGTGTATTATGAACATTCTAAGCTACTGAATCAGTACATGTTCCGTTTATTACTCAATTCATACAACCAACATAACAGCCGAACAGTCAAAATGATTTTCATATAAATTACCACAATGGGTGAATATAAATTACCATTCCACCTGCCAGACATCTACACCCAAATCTCTGATGAAATCCTTATCATCACCTGGCAGAAGGATACAGAACATCAACCCTAGGATGAGTGATAAAATGCAACTACTAAATTATAACTACTACTAATATCTAAGGACCAATTTGAAGGCTTAAGGCTTGTGATTATGCCCTGCCACATGCTAAGCTGCAGGTCAAATTCCAAGGACCCGGAAGCATCAAGCAACTCATGCACAACATGCTAGCCAGCCAGTTTCTATGCTACTTCCATCTGCCAATAGGCAGGGAAGGGGGAAGAAACTCACACACATCTCATGCTTCCTATGTTCAGTGGCACACAGGAATGTTCCAAGTATGAACCTTGCCGCATACAAGATACATGACCTCTGAACATTTAATTCATCCCTGAAGTTATCCCACACTGAAATATAACCAAATTGTTTCCTCAACATGGGATTATTTCATCCTCAACCATAATCCTTCTGTGATAACAAACAAATCCTAAAATAGGCATAACACCAGACAGCAAGTTTCCAGAATACTCAGTTGTGGCTAGGGCCCAAATTCTGACTTTAGGCACTCCCAACATAAAATGTTTGCCTTTTCTTTTAAGCAGCAGACTCTGCGTGTCATATTACAAGTTCCTTTTGAAATTGTGCTCATTCCCAAAATTTCCTTTCAAATAAGGTTTGCCCTTCGAAAGCACTCCTTTGGGCAGGAACAGACAGAAACACTGGAAACTGACTTATAGAGTGTCATATTGTTGGTGTATCTAGCTCAGTACTGCTTCTCTATGCTGACTGGCAAGAGCTCTCTAGGGATTCAGACATGCCAATTCCCAGCATTCTTGGAGGTGCCAGGGACTGAGCCTGGCACATTCTGCATGCAAAACAGGTGCCCTGCCAGAGTTATGGCTCCTCTTTGGATCCAGCCCAGTGCCTCCTTAATACTACAGTAATCAACCACCAGCTCTCAGAAGCAGCAATGCTGTTTCAAGCCTGGTGACAAAACGTCATAGAGCTTCTATGCCAACACAAATATTCCCACAAAACAATCACTTCAACAGGAGAATCCTACTCTCTGAACCATTGCCAATGGAGTTGTTTTTGCCAACATGCTTTTGACCCCAACCAAGCAGCACTCTGCCACAGGATGCTACATATGGTTGGAAGATTCACAAACAAGACTCTTGTGCCACATCCTATGCTAGAATCAAGAATTTGTGCATACCCTGCCTCCTATACACACACACACACACACACACACACACACACACCTGCATAAGGGGACACCCCTTTTTTTTCTCCAACTATTCATCTGTGGGGGAAAGAAAGAGAAGGAGTGAGGTAGCCAACGTGATGCTCTCCAACAAGATCTGGAGGATGCTGCATTGGAGAAAGGGATGGGGTGCCAAAGAAGCCTACATCACATTACTAGCGCCAACCCCATTCAGCAGCAGCAGCAGAATAATATCCTCTCCCCTCTCTCACCTTGCAAAGGGACGAAAATAAAGTGCATGACAGCCACTTTAAAAAAAGCTATTTCCTTACATTGAAAAACGTAAATTACAGTAACAGACAGCTTTGTTTTATTTTTAATGACACATCTTAATTAAATTATTATACAGCTTAAAAATAGTATTTGTGCGCATCCAGGAAAGACTCCTAGATTGAAAGAAAGGCGGAGGCAAGAAAAAAGAAAACCAGATGAATTTTCAGGGCACTCATAACATTCCCCATGTTGTTGGCTGAGGGGCGGGGGCACACAGGTGTCTCCCCAAGCAGTAAGGTGCAGAAGTGCTGTGGCGAGTGTGTGTTTTCCACCACTGCGGAGGTTCAAGCTTCACCCTGGTGGGTAGGAAGCTGTTTCTGACCATAGACTGGGGAGAGCCCCCAAATGGAACATTTCAGGGCATGGCACTAGAGGATTTGAATCCAGTGGAGCTGGTGGAGGAAAAAGGCACAGGGAAGCTTCCTCACCTTCTGGCTTGCCTGGCACCAGTGGCAGAGCTTTGGGTGTTGCAGTCGATTGTCCCCCCCCCCCCCCATGCCCATTGCTCTTGGTCAGGAGCTTGCATCTTTTAAACACACACACACACATTAAGGCAATGGGCTGAAAATGCCAATGCCATCCATTTTAGGGCACTGGCATGCAAATGGTTCCACACTCCTTCCCAGATTTCAACTGCCATCGTTTTGTGATTTTCATCAAGCAACACTTTTTCCAGGGTCTCATGAGCGCAGACATGGGGATGGGGGCAATTAACCCAACTTTCAGCTCATCCTGCAGTGCCAATTCAGCTTACCAGAAGGGCGGGTTTGTCTTCCATGTGATTACGGTAAGCCTGACCTCTTACCTATTAGAACAGGCCAAGATTGTTTTGGCACCCAAACCTCCAAGTTGTTGGGCTTTACATGACCATCCCTCCCACTTCAGGCATTCAGTGGGAGAGAAGGAATGGCTGACATTCACTATAAGAACACCTCAGTGGGCATGCATGATCCTCACATTATTATAGCCTATCTAATGCTCTAAATTGCAAGAAACACACAATGTGGTCAGTGACAAAACACTGCTGTTGGAAGGCTGGCAACTACATACTGTGGTTAGTACCTGAGCATTTACTCCCCACTGCTCCCCCGCTACTGCTGCTGCTGCCGCCGCCACCACAAAGTCACTTGCCTGGGAAGGCCCATATTTTGAATCCTATTTATTACTTCAAGGACTGCATAGCATTGGGCTCCTCTTGCAAAACATTTTAGGGAGTAGCCCCAGCTCTTCTGTCTGCCTGCAGTTACCAGGTAGAGGACTTCTAACATTCAGCCACATAGGTTTTCGTTTTTATCCTGCTAGTCTACATTTACAGGAAATTTAAGGCACATGTGCCAAAACAGACAGAAGAGAAGCCAGGAGCTGGGCTAGGAAACAGCACGTTATACCCGTTGCTCAGTAGAACAAAGCACAAGTTCATTGGTGGCAGTGTCTCCTCTAAATGGACTGAAGTTATTGGCGCTGACTTCAACATGGCTGTGGGACAGGAAGGATAGCTGCCTACCTAAGTCATGCTTCCTTTCCTTTTCTTGGAAAGGAAACTGGTGGTAGAGAGGGGTAGTGGTGGAGGAGAGACAACATTCTTTTGCTGTGCTGATTAAGGGGAAAAAACACACAATAGAGCTACCTTGACATAAAGGAAGGACTGCTTACAAACACTGTGGAAACAGGAGGTCACAAGAAATCACACCGTTCAGAGAGAACAGCCGCACATGACTAAATGTCACCCTCAGCTGCCAAAATATATAGTTTAACACACAGCTTCTCATAGTACAGAACTGCGAAGTTTTCAACACAGGATGCATTACAAGGTGGAAAAATTCCCAGTAGCCTTTTCCTCTTCCATTCCTTTGGGGTGAAGAAGGGCCAGACCTTCCATTTTTCCTTCCTACAGTGCAAACACAAGCTGCAAGAGCATAAACACTAGATCCTATATGAAGTCCATAGTCTAATTACAGAGTGGCAGGCAACAGGCATGGAGCCTTCTGGTGAAATATCATGCTGCCATGCTTCATGGATGCTACAATGGAGGGAATAAGGACAAAAAAATAAATAAATCTGTTTGTTTTATTATAGTATCAATCTGTCTCCAATGTAGCACTGTCCCATCTTCCCAATGTGACTCCCTCTCCAAATCTGTTCTGGAGGATTGGGGGGGGGGGAGGGCAAAACACATTTAGGGAGCACATAGAGGGAAGAGGGTGGAGAGTCCCATTGCACACGCAGAAATCCTTGTTCTGACAGCAAGACAGATACTTAGTGCTACACTGAATGCAAGCCTTTGTTTGCAGTAATGAATTTTAATTGTTTTTAAACTGTGTTGATGGCTAGTTTAGTATTGCAAGCTGCTTTGTGGGGGCTTTTTGCTGCTTTGAAAAGCAAAGTACACATTCCGCAATAAATATATTAAATATATTCCACTATGAATCTCCTTTTCCATCCACTGTAATGCCAGGTCTGCATATATCCTGCCACAGACCATATGGAGAAGTACTAAATTTGTCACCTTTCAAAAATGATTATCTTTAGCCAAGAAGGGAACAAACAAAAATTAATGCATTTTTATCTCTAAACTGTGTTGGCAGAGGATGAAGAGAGTTATAGTCCAAAACATCTGGAGCACAAACATCAGGTTGATATAGGCTGACTTTAGATTTTCCACTACTTAGTTACTGCTCACAGGCTGTTTGTCATTTTGCTGATTACAATTTGTGATTTATGTTATTGGAATCTTTTTATTTATTATGGCTTGAATCTTAACTAGGCTTCTGCAAACATAAGGGCTTCTTCCTCCCATTCATGGATGGAGCTGAGGTCACATCTACACCTCACGTTTAAAGCATTCTTATACCCAAGAGTCGTTATGAGACCCTCTCACAATAATTCCCAGTACCCTTAATGCAGTGGAGTCAACTGCTGTAGAGATATGATGCTAACACACTGTAAACACATAAAATGTGGACCACATGTTCTGGTATTTAAAAACTCACATTCCAGCAACTGGGAACTCTGATTGGAACAGTATAATGCTAGACATTAGTGAAGCATCATTATGCTGGTGCATTCAGTATCCAATACATTTTGAAAGGTGAGCAGGCACCAAATTTCAAGGTGGCTTTCTCCTTCTTCAGCTTGCGTGTAAGATCAAGACAGCAAAGAAAGGCCATGCTACAGCCCCCTCCGTCTTCGGTTCAAATTTTCGGCACCACTCACCCACACCCGCCACAGTCACTTACAACGGGAGATATTACCTAGCAGCCTCCACTTACAGATATGAACACGTATCAACTGCCGAGATAGGGATGTTTCTGATCTTGGTGGCCCAATTGATGGAGTTGTCACTAAAATTCTTAGTCCACCACAGTTGACAGAAAGCTACTTTAAAATCAAGTGGAAATGCTATTCAGAGGATGACAAGGGTGCATTTGACAATGGGGAGGGCTGGAGAGATCTGAAGAGTCATTGACAGGCTGCTGCCTCTAACTGAAGCGAGTGGGTTGGGAAAGAGAGAGAGTGAGTGCCTAATATTAGGTATATAGATTTGTTAAGCTGAGCATCAGACAGCTGCAAAAAGTGATTCCGTTGAGTGTGTGCAATACTCCACTCCTAAGAAACAATTGTCAAGAGCTGATGAGTCAAGTTTGCTTGCTTTGAGCCTCACACGAACCCAATGAGCTTACAGCAGCCTTCCTCAACCTGGTGCCCTCCATATGTTTTGGCTACAACTCCATTATCCCCAATTATTGGCTGTGCTGGCTCTAGCTGATAGCAGTTGTAATCCAAACCATCTTGAAGGCTGGTTCACAGTTTAGCTTTCATGTGATCTGCTTTTGTCTGACCTATTACTTTCAACAAACTGCACTACAAGCATTGCATGTTTTAAACTAATACAGATCTGTCTTGATCAAGTAAGAGTTATCCAAATACAGAAAACAGGCTACTCAAGTAGCTCAAAATCCCCAAGCACTGAAGCCAAGCCTATGCCCATATAGAGGCAAAAGCAAGGCTCTTAACTACTGCATATCATTAACTATCTGCCTAGAGCATTTGCCTGTGTGTGTTTTATATATTTCTACTTCACATCAGCAGGTAACTTTTGTCCTTGTCTCCAATTAAGAGTTCTCCAGAACTCGAAAGCTTGCACACAATTTTGTGCCATTTTGGGTGGCATAGGAAAGGTATTGTCCTATATACAGATCTGGTTTTTTCTTCTTATGGGCCAACACAGCTTTCTTTGCTTTTTGTAATCTTTGCTTTGGAATACTTTGGGGCTGAGATGTCTCAAATGTGGCCCAGCTTTCTAGAGCAGACCTTAAGTACCTAAGTAACTATATTTAATGACACACAGTCCTTGGCATGGGAGGGGGAGAGCATTGCTGGATGACTAAGAGGAAATGGAGAGCTCCTTCCGGGTTGCTGATTTAAACTCCTGGAGCTACTGATAGAAGAATCGCTATGCTAAAAGGTGAATCTTGTCAGGGGAAACTGAGGCTAATTTCAGAGCAGCAAACAGGACAAGAGGAAAGGTCTGCCATGCACTTGACAACCATGGAGTCTTCAGCAAGACATGTCTAACATGCAACTATAATAATATTTATTTATTTATTTATTTATTTATTTATTTATACATACATACATACATACATACATACATACCACGCCCATCTGGCTGGGTTTCCCCAGCCACTCTGGGCGGCTTCCAACAAAATATTAAAATACAATAGTCTGTTAAACACTAAAAGCTTCCTTAAACAGGGAATGCATGGGGTCCCATCCCCCCCCCCAATCAATATATATTGATGCGTAGGGACTCTGCTAAACCCTTAAGAAAGTGAGGACAACTTATTGGCTTCTGTGTTCTTAACTGTGTTCTTATTGTTAAACCACAAAATGAAGCACTGGTTTCAATTTAAGAAGCATGCTGTTGCTCTGGTCATCCCACAGCGCTTGCCTCCAGCCCTTCATCTTGGGCTTAAAGAAAGGGACAAAATCAATTGACGGAACTTTTGCATGTTTAAAAGGGCAATGTGTGTCTTCAGGGAAGACATAGCAAGTTGACAATCAGATTGTCAGAAGAAGCTGAGCAAACAGCCTGAGGAGAAGGCAGGCAACTGAAGTGGAGCTGTGTCTCTGCTACAAGAAGAAATCCGGAAATCATGAGCCCACAGCAGTTTCAAAAGCTCCAGATTATAATCCTGGACTGTGCTCTCAAGCATGTTCCAGATGGCTGACGCCACTACTTGGAGGGTAAGAACACCCAGGCTGATGAATTACCACCTGAATTGCTGCAGCTACTCAGTTGCAAGGCATATAGCAGACTCTGCGACACACAGGGGTGGGGCAGAATGGTTTTGCACTATTCCAGTGTGGTTTCAAACAATTTTACTTACTGTGCTGAAGTAAATATATTATTCAGGCTCATTCCAGCTCTTGAATATAGCACTAAGCCTGGAAGCTATGGCCCTCCAGAGGCCATTGGACTCTAAATTCCATCATTCCTGATCATTGGCTATGCAGGCTGGGACTGACTGGAGTTTGAGTCCAGCAACATCTAGAGCACCACACCCCATCCCTGAGCTATATCATTTTGTTAAGGCAAAGCTGGTTCCCGCTCCTCCCCACAAAATAAGCTGCCCACTACTCTCAGCAAAAGAAGGTCTGTTTCCCCAGAGGGGAAAGTCCTATAATCATATCCTGCTCCACAGACCCCAATATTCATGATACATAACAAAGCAGAGCAACCTCTTGAATAAAGAACCTCTTTCACAACCTTATTCTATACATCCTTGAGATTGGGGAAGGGCTGTAGCTCAGTGCCAAAGCATCTGCTTTGCATGCAGAAGGTCCCAGGTTCAATTCTTGACATCTCCAGGTAGAGCTGGGAGAAAACCCAGCCTGATTCAGCATCCTCTGTTCCTGTTTCATGAAAACACAAGTCATGGAAAAGCAACTGAATGCCCAAGACCATGTGGTCCAAAAATTCCTCCACATTACAGAGTCAATTTTATACTTGGATCAAGAGGGTGGCCCAGCAAAGCTTTGAAGAAGGCAATTATCCTTATCGTGTCCTAAGTACACATTAAGAGCCCTATTGAATCAAACCAGAAGTGTATCTAGTCAAGTATTGTGTTCTCACTGTAGCTAACCAGCCAAGGCTGGCTCAAGACATTGGGCTGCCCGAGTCCAAGAACAAGATGCCCTTTCCCATTCCACATACAGAAGGTGGCCTGACTAGTAGTTGAATCATATTTCAACACTGGCGATGGGAGAGTGTTCTCCACAACAACAACTTGGGGCAGAAAGCATGCTTAAGGGAGTGCTGGGCAGGCCACATGGAATATACAGCTCTGTCCTCCAGAATATTGCTCCCACTTCCTGCTCCCAACATCTGCTGTCTATGGCAGCTGCCTCAAAACGGTGGAGGTAGTCCTGCAACCGGATGCTTAGGGGAAACCTACAAGGAGGACATGAGCACACTTCTGCTTTTGATGCCTATTACTGGCATTCAGAGCCATACTGCCTCTGACACTGGAGGTAAGATAGCCATCATGATTATTAGCCACCGACAGACGTACTCATGTAGGATGAGGATAATTCCCCTTTTAAATCTGTTAAGTTGGCAGCCAACGTGGTGCCATTTGCTCTGCTACCCTAGAAATGCCACAGGAAAAGTTGTAGCTGATGCTAGATTCTGGGACCACCATTTTTACTCGGTTTTGTCTAACAGCACTCTTAGGCACACCCAACCAGGTTGTAGATTCACCTACCGATACAGAAACCTGGCAATCGCATGGAGTTCTCCACCACCCCTTCTAATATATATGTACCTCACATATAACCTTGGATTCCTGTGCTTTTTACAGCACTGACATTCAGAGCTGCACTGCCTGATGATTTCCAATGAACTTTCTTCAAAAGGAGGAACATGACTAAACTCCCAGCTATCTGAAGTAAAAAAAGAACCTACAAAAACACACACAAAAAGAACTATTTGCTGGCACAGTCTGTAAAGAATTCTATTTTGAACATCCTTTAAACAAAGGAAATAAATGCTAAGAAACAAGGGACTGAACTCCTGGCTTTCATTTCACCTTTCTTGGCAGCTTTATCCACCCATCAACTTACACATATCACATTGACTTACTTTTTGTTTTACATTATTTTTAAGAAGTCATACTTTGTCTAGGTAGCCACCAAGGTGGTGTTGACGCCTGCTTTCAAAACCTCCCACCCATCTGTACAGGCTGAGCCATTTGCTATGGCTGTGGCTGATGCAAATAAAGATTCTTCTGATCTGCTGAACCATTCCTCCTTGTTCCGTGCTCTTTCATTTAAATATCTCTCTAAAGTTCAACACTATCCAATAAAAGAAAGATGAAACAGTCTGGGGAGAGATAAACAGAAAGCAGAAGGTACGAAATTTCAGTAACTGGCCTTTACATTCAGAAAGGTCATTATACATGCTTCCAGAGAGATTTTATTCAGTAATCCTAAAATGTAACATCAAAAAAGCTTCAACCAAATCTCTCTTAAATATAAATATCTAAAGTTTTAAGAATGGCAGAGACAAGAGAGAAGGAAAGCTCAGTTTTATCAACTTCAAGTAGATGGCTCTGAACCCCAATAGTAGACAGACACCCCAGAATTTTGTAAGAAAAGCTAAGAATGTCAGGTTATCATGCGACACCAGAAGCTTATAAGTAAGATAGTATGATATGATAAATTCATAAACCTGGTGATATTGCAACTTACATAGTTCAGTGAAACACCTGCCACAGCAATGACAGAGATGTGAAAATGCGACAGAGGGCTGTTCTATGATTTATGGTCCAGCCTAGGAGCAGAAATTTTCCTATGAATTGGGGCTCAGATACTACAAATCAAGTGTCATTACAGCTCACCCTTGTACTCTGTCTCAACTGAGTTCCTTACCAATTTAGTAGCTTCTTGGCTTAACATCAACTCCCAAAGTCACTCTCAGTGACCACATGTCAGTGGTGGGTGAGGCCAGAGGCAAACAAGGATAGAACAAGTTTACATCCATACCTCTATCCTCCATCCCAACAAACCTGAGTTCAAAGATACATTCAAGTGAAGCAAAACATTCAAGGAGGATGTGTAACTAGGCTGGAGAGCACCCCAAGGGCCAGAGAAAGTTGGGTCTGAGACTGGCCACCAGGTCTGAGGTTCCGCACCCATGACTGCCAACATCAGAAATGGGGAACCTACGGCCCTCCAGATATCGTAGGACTACAACTCCCATCGTTCCTGGCCATGAACCATGCTGGCTAGAGCTGATGGTACTTGGATTCCACCATCATCTGGAGATCCACAAGTTCCCCATCCCTGATCTACACACACTGAAGAGGCTAAAGTCATATTTATGCAGTACTGTGCCTAAGTGCTCATGCTGCTCCAGTAATATTCTGATCACATGGGGCTGCCAAGATTCCATAGGCTACTGCCCCTTCCCTTCTGAGCTGCTGACACTGCCAAACATAGTATCTCTGAAATCCTGGCAACACCATGCACTTCTGCCATCCAAACACTACAGTAGCAGGATGGTAGCCAGTCACAGCAAGTAGCAACTACACCTCTTTGGTAATACAGGAATCCAACCTAAACATATCTGTCAGGGGAATTATCAAGCCATTGCTAATAGACTGGGGTTGGGTGGGGAATAACTTCAATTGAAAATAAGCAGGGTTGAAAATAAGCAGCTTTCATTTTCCCATTCAAAAACCTTGAGAAAAAGTCACATTTCTATTTTTATTGGTTGGGTCATTTGTGCCAAGCTCTTTAAGTCTATATTTAAAGAAAATATTTCAGAGTGAGTAATAAAGTAAAAGACTAAAATATGGCCAAGACTTTTTTCCTATTTGAAGTTTTTGTCTTTTATCAGCTTAGACACTATACCAACAAGAACCCTATCTGAAGACGACAGAATTGCTCAAGTTACTGTATCTGTGCTTTGCTAGTCTGCTGTTTGGATTACTGCAATGTATTATATGTGTGGCTGCCTTTGAAAGTGGTCAATGTCCATATTATGCCAGTGAATGTCATCTGCAATGGCTTCCAGTTCCTTTCTAGGCCTGATTCAAAATGTTGGTGTTAACCTTTGAAGTCCTAAATGACTTGGCATTATCATACCTGAAGGCTAGCCTCCTCGCATATACAGTGGTACCTCGGGTTACATATGCTTCAGGTTACAGACTCCGCTAATCCAGAAATAGTGCTTCAGGTTAAGAACTTTGCTTCAGGCTGAGAACAGAAATCGTGCTCCGGCGACACGGCAGCAGCAGGAGGCCCCATTAGCTAAAGTGGTGCTTCAGGTTAAGTACAGTTTCAGGTTAAGTACGGACCTCCGGAACAAATTAAATACTTAACCTGAGGTACCATTGTATACCTTCCGAGACCTTAACATCCTCTTCAGAAGCCCTTGTCATGCGGCCTCATCAAGTTAGGTGAGGCAGTTGGCTACAAAAGAGGAGCTTTTCAGTAGTGGCACCCTAGTTCATGAATTCCCTCCCCAGAGAATACCTTTCCCACCATTTCTAATCTTAACATCTTCTTGTGCTTTTTGAATACCCTACTGTAATCTTTTAGTTATTATTTTGGTTCTAAACTGCTGGGGGGGGGGGTTTAGATGGTTACTGTAAATTATCTGAAAAACCTTGGTTATTGGGTGGTATGATATTGTATAAACACATACCTAAATAAAATTACTCATTGTATATGTTCAAACTTTTTACTGGCCTAATCTGCGAACAGAAAAGATATATTGTGATATTCTAATTTAGTCTCTCATGGACAAACTCTAGTAATGATTCTGTCTTAGAACAGGCTGTCAAAGGTCTGGCAATAATTGCGCAAGTACATTTGAAACTAAAAGGCTCAAATTCATTTTTGCTTGCAATCTAAACTTTGCATCCATCTTCAAACAGCAACAAGAACTTGGGAAGTTCCAATCAGAGTCTTGCTCTTTACACAACACAGTACAAGCCAACAACCTTTCAGATAGGCAATTTTTACTTTACACTCCTCAGCTAGACTGGAATCGGAGACACATGCAATGTAATGGGAATAGATGTACTAAATTGTTTATACCAACGAACCCTCTTCCCCTGTCCCCCCACCAGATAGACATACACACACCCCAACATGCCCGAGAGTTACAGGCAACACCCTTCAGCAAAGTAGTTGCTGCTTCAAAGCAAAAGGCATACTTTAGTCCTTAAGTTAAAATACAGTGTTCTGCATAAACAGACCAGATGGGCTGCATGCTTAATGATGGTGGAAAGGCAGATAGTTTACTGCAGCTTTCATATATGCGCTACAAAAAATGTATGAACAAATGGCATGCTGTGACAAGTCTACCAGGCACTTTGAGAGGGGAAAATCACTTGCCTTCATGTGGATCTTGACGCCACGGTTAATACAGTCTCTGGGGAGGTGTCCAGAGTCCACAGTGATTCATGTGCTGGTAACTTCACGTTTAGACAACTATAATATGCTCTGCGTGGAGCTTTCCTTAAGGCTGGCTCAGAGGCTGCAGCTGTTGCAGAATGATACAGTTCAGGTACCGAGTGGTGCTCCTTACCAGTCAAATATCACGGCAGTGCTGCAAGATCTGAACTGGCTGCCTATTAGTGACTGAGCCAGTTTTGAAGCTTTGTTACCTGAATATAAAGCCCTAATCAACTCTGGGCAAGGCTACCTGAAATACCAACTTCATCTCTGCAGCCTTGTAATGGCATTAAGGCGGCTGGCAATTAGCCTTGCCATGGTCTGATGATTATCAGCTCATAGTAACTCAGAGGTGAGCTTTTTCAGTCGTTGCACCAATGTTATGGAATGCCCTTCCACTTGAAATGCAAGAGGCCCCATCTGTACTGGCATTCCAATGACTTTTGAAGATGCACCTATTTACACAGGAATAAGGGACGCGGGTGGCGCTGTGGGTTAAACTACAGAGCCTAGGACTTGCTGATCAGAAGGTTGGTGGTTCAAATTCCCGTGCCTGGGTGAGCTTCCATTGCTCAGTCCCTGCTCCTGCCAACCTAGCAGTTCGAAAGCACGTCAAAGTGCAAGTAGATAAATAGGTACCACTCCGGCGGGAAGGTAAACGGCATTTCCGTGCACTGCTCTGGTTTGCCAGAAGCGGCTTAGTCATGCTGACCACATGACCCGGAAGCTGTACGCCGGCTCCCTCGGCCAATAAAACGAGATGAGCGCCGCAACCCCAGAGTCGGCCACTACTGGACCTAATGGTCAGGGGCCCCTTTACCTTTACCTCACTCATGAATTCTTGCTCTGGATCTGCCTCTTGAAATCGCTGGATTGTTTGAATGGGTGGGTTTTATTGTGCATTGTAACTGTGGATATTTGTATCTTAATTGTTCTGCTCAGTCTGTTTTTTATATTCTTTAAACTGTTTAGATATTTACTCTAATGAAGCTTTGCATTGGTAGATGACACTATAAGCCATGCAAGAAGAAGCTCCTTTCCTCCCTCATTCCCTAGCACACACTCCCTGGAAGACAGAAGCAAGGGTACTCAGTATTCTTTTTTGCATCAGTCCGTAGCTCTTTATTATCAGCAAGACCTTCACAGTAGCAAACTAGGAACCAGGAGGCAGGAGTTCATGTCTTGTACCAAACAAAAAAATGGTTTACATGCTACCCAAGGAGTATTTGAAAACAAAAGTCTGCAATGTTTTCTGAACATTGCAACATGGCACTTTCCCACACTCTCTTAAAATTGCAAATCTTAAATTACTTGCTTAAATTACAAGTGGCTCTCTTTGCAGCTTGACAGGTTGGTCCCCTGTCTTTGCTCAGCAAGCTCCTGCAATCCTCACCCACACATGGCTTTTGGAGGATTGAAAGGAGGAATCAGATGTCCTTTAAAGTTTGCACAGACTGAGGCTGGGCCTACACCTCCAGCACAATTAGGTGATAAAATGGCATGGACTGTATGTACTTCAGATGAAAGATACCAGTTTTGAATGTTCCCTGCTCTTCCAAACACCCCCTCCCAGCTGGATACAGTGGTACCTCAGGTTACAGACGCTTCAGGTTATAGACACTTCAGGTTACAGACTCTGCTAACCCAGAAATAGTACCTCGGGTTAAGAACTTTGCTTCAGGATGAGAACAGAAATCACGTGGCGGCAGCATGGCGGCAGCGGGAGGCCCCATTAGCTAAAGTGGTACCTCAGGTTACGAACAGTTTCAGATTAAGAACGGACCTCCAAAATGAATTACCGGTAAGTTCTTAACCTGAGGTACCACTGTATTGGGGAGGGGGATTAAAGGGCAAACGAAACTCAAACAAGCACAAGTCTGTGAAACTAGCACATGCAGAGAAAAGGTTCTCTCCCAGCCCTCTGTCTGCAGTGCTGATGTTTTATTTGCAACCAGTTTCCCCACATCTGTGGTCTGAAGTGGTGAAGCTCATCTGCATCTGCAGTATCTGTAACTGAGGGTTGGAAGTACAGCAAGGTAAGAACAGGCTCTTTGCTCCTATGTCCCACTAACCTAGTAGCTGAAATATTTTCTTCGACTTCTGAGAATGGCAGTCCACTGCACAGAAGCTTCCAAAACATACCTCAGGGGCCCATCACCATGAGTTTATGTAACTTTTGCCAAACTTGCTGAAAGAGCTGGGTCGAAGCTGCCTGGGATAAATGGACAAAGTGACTTTGGCAGCCCACCCTTAAACCTGTTAGGGAAATTAAGCTGGCACCTCATCTTCAAACGAAAAAGAGAAGAGTGTGCATTATAATAAGGCCTCTTAGAGCACAGAATAGTAAAACACAAAGAGTTCTTCTAAAGGATGCAGACACAGGAATGCTTTACTCAGCTCCATGGCAATCCAAAATATGAGCCTTAAAGACTGCTTGCTGAATGGGAAGTTTAGCAATTCAACACTACATTCGCCACTTGATTGTGGCAGCATCCATTTATGACTTCCATTATCTGAAACAGATCAAACATAATAAAAAGTATTTATATTATTATCATCACCCACCACCTGGTAGCTGCAATACAATACTGACCAATAAAGGTGCTTCACGCATTCTCTTGAGAGTCAGAGCAACAAGACTTAAGAGTATTGCCTTGTAGTGAAGTATATGCATGTGTGAATCAGATCTTAGATACACTGGAATAGAGGTGAAGAGAATATTTCAACTCCCACTGGAACATGCATCATGCTAAAATTACTGGATAAACTTGAAAAGGAAATAGGAAAAATTATTACTATCTATCATAACACAAGGCCTCCTGTTACTGATTCTTGAGTGGAAACAGATAACTATTCATGCTATGGTGACTGCTATAAAGCATACCCTGGCAACAGAAACCAATTTCCCCCTCTTACAAGTTAATAGCCCATCATTTGGGAATCCCCATTTTTCAAACCTGACAATTTATGAAATTTCTTATTTGTACATCCAAGAGATCAAAATGTTGGAGGAAGGAAAATTAAGAGCCACCCAGTTCCACTCCTTCTGCAAGCCAGTTTAATAATTATAGGCTAGCTACCTCTTCCTCATCACATTCCAATTTTGTTCCATATTACGTTTTACATAAATTATAAGTGGTGACACTACCCAAGCCAGATAATTCTGTCCATCTGACAAAGATCAGAACAACAGTGGCTTATGACGGATGCTATGGTAGCGATCTCTAATGACTCAATATCACACATTCCAGTCTCTTGTGCATTTTAAAACCGCTGATGTCTTAAGAACCAGAGTTTAAAAAAAGCTCTTCATCATATACTTCTGTTAATTCTTCTCCTGAAATTTTGTCATGTGTCAAGTCAGCTGTCTTCCTCTTTTGAGCTATATTTCTCCCTTCAATTTCATTTTTTAAAAAATTACATTTTTCTGAGCTACAGGGTTAGCAAAAACAATTCAAAACAAGGAAGTACCACCAAACAGCTGCTATTATGAGCCGTGGAAAAAGATGGTGGAAAATCTTCCCACTTTGCCAGAGTTGCATGGGAACAAAGACGTGCTTTTTCCAAAGACTTGTCTGACAGAAAGTTAACAAAACATTTAGAAAGTATCATATCAAAGTTAAAACGATTCTTGCCCTTATCGTACCATTTTATATCTTACTGTCTTTGTAGTTGACTATCTACGCAAATGAAAGAAGTGTGCGTGCACACGAAAGCTTAGACCCAGAACAAACTTAGTTGGTCTCTAAGGTGCTACTGGACAATTTTTTTTCCTCGACTGTGTCAGACCAACATGGCTACCTACCTGAATCTAGTATCTACACAAATATCATACTAATGAATTAGTACGGATTAGTTGAATTTGTTTCAAAGTCTAAGTAGATATAACAGCATAATCCACTGAAAAAACACAAAAGGCTTGAACAACAAATTAGTAAATTACCATATACCGTATTTTTTGCACCATAACACTCACTTTTTTCCTCCTAGAAAGTAAGGGGAAATGTCTGTGCGTGTTATGGAGCGAATGCCTGCGGGTGGCAGGGGGGATCTGCTGCAGTCGTGAGCAGAGGATTCATGGTTCCCCTTCCTTCCCTCCTCCGTGGTTACAAAGCATGGATCCACATGGATCCTCAGGATTTTTGCATGGGGATACTCCAAACTCACTGTCAGATCACATGTCTGTGGCCACAGCATGAACCACAGAAATCATATATCCACTATTTCGTTTAGAATTTTTTTCCCCTGTTTTCCTCCTCTAAAAACTACGTGCGTGTTATGGTCTGGTGCGTGTTATAGAGCGAAAAATACCTTTCTGAAGAAACCAGAGGCCTTTCTTCTGGGCATTGTCAGCCAATTGGTGCTAAAGAAGGACAGAACTTTTTTTATGTATGCTACAACAGCAGCAAGAATACTCATTGCAAAGTATTGGAAGACACAAGATCTACCCACTCTGGAAGAATGGCAGATGAAGGTGATTGACTACATGGAATTGGCAGAAATGACTGGCAGAATCCGAGACCAGGGAGAAGAGTCGGTGAAAGAAGACTGGAAGAAATTTAAAGACTATTTACAGAAATATTGTAAAATTAAGGAATCTTAGAAGGATGTTGGATAGAAACTAAGTGGTTTCCAGCTGTAATGCTTTAAGAGATACGAAAAAAGGTTTACAAATGGATAAAAGCTTAATGGTAAGGATTTGCTGAACTAACAAACTGAATTGGAACACAAAAAAGGGAGGTACGAGGAGGTCTGGGGAAATAAGTGTAAGGAAGATAGGCTATGGAAAATTAACGTGTTTTTAACTGTTTTTATTTTGTATGTTTCTTTTTATTTTTCATTTTTTTGTTATATCTTAAAAACTTTATTCTTTTTTCTGTATTTTGTATTTTCTTGTATTTTTATTCTTGTATTCTTTGAAACTTTAATAAATATCATTTAAAAAAAAAATAGAGCGAAAAATACGGTATGTTATTCAAGGGGCTATGGGCACCACCCTCTCTTCCTACCCCCTAGCGCACTGCCCTCATAAGCAAGAAATAGAGGAAGTACATGCATATTTCACTTTTCCAAGAGTTCCAAGAAAAAGTCAGGCACGGTAGAATTAATCTGAGTCTTGGAAAGCACAGAAAGCTGACAAAGGAAGTGGGAAAGAGTGTGCCTTTCTTAACTTTATCTTTCTGTACTATGTACTTTCCAAAGCAGAAAGGGGTCACCAGTCCTCAAGACTGTGGTGGGAATAAGGGGGAATCTCAGAGTCTTCATTAGTGCCAGAGGAAGACCTCATAATTTAACATGTGAACACTTCAGAGAACCCATTTTCTGTCAATGGTTAAAATATACCATGAGAAGGGACAGACCTTCAACACAGATCTATTAGTTATATTCCCCTGTAATGTTTGCATTGAGGAATCAGTCCTCCGATTCCCACATAGAAAAATAAGCTAAACATACCTGCTTCAGTCATTCTACACAAAATTCTACCCTTCCCCCACAAAAAACCCAACATGACATTTTGTTAGTATGGCACTCTGGTAACAAGACCACTTTAGTTAAACGCGAAGATGCCTGCAATATTGACAGAGTGAGATCATAATTCTCATAGCCTGAACAAGACACTTAGGTAAATATTTCACCCTGTCACATGTCTCAAGAAAGGTACTTGAAAACCAGCAAATTACCGGTATCCAACATAACTAGATTACGATAACATAAAATGCTTGGAACAGAGCAAATACGTCTGAAGAAGGTGAATTTAAATCCTGCTTGTTAGCAAAGACCAATGCCAAAGGAACGGTGCACATTCAGGAACCATATCTATGAACACAGTTTAAGTATCTTCACAAAACTATCAGGGTAATTGAATTTAGACCTCAACTTATCTCAAGTCTTCAAGTCAATCGAGAATTGAGCGAAGCAAAAGCCAGTCTCCAACAACTCTGTTCTTTAACAGTGACGCATTATCAAAGCCGAACCAACAAAATAAATTATTATCGCTTCAAGCAGCAGCAAGCAGCGTTAAGCGCAGAGAAGAAATAAGCTAGCGTCAAGGCATTGTAGTGGTACACCTGTGCTCCAGGATGCCACTTTAAAACGAAGATCCTCAAAGCAATTTACAAAACGCTGCTTTAAACTGCACTTGTGAGAAAAGTGCATTAAAATTACATGGCAGTTAATAAGGTGCCACTGAAGGGCTGCTTTATTATGTTGAATAGTTTCCACATTTAGCTAACTAAAATAATTTTAGTGAAGGTTTAATTTAACACATAGGAGGTGACAAACTAAATGTACCTAGCTAATAAAGCAGCAAACAAAACAAATGCTGCTAAAGCACCCTGAACTGCACTGTACCCAACGTAAGGCCACTTTCTTTAGTTATCAGGTTAATACATAATGCAAATTTTCACACCAAGAAATTGCACACAAGAAACAGGAGCCAAATCACCGGATTTCAGATTAGAATTGAAACTAACATGTAAGTGGGAGTAACTTCACTGAAGCCACAAGACTTGAAAGCAGAATTACTACTAAAGAACCACTTGTTAAAAGGCAATGGTGGACGGGCAGAAAGAATAATGATTATTATTAAATATGAAAGGGTTGCATTCACCAACATTTTATTCAGAGCAGCCCCACTGAAATTATTCAGTAGGTCTACTAGGAGTCTTACGCACACTGAATACAACCCATAGTATTCTGACTTCTCACCTGCAAAAATCTCAAACCACTGGTATCTTTTTTAATGGGCATTCTTATAACCAAACCAGAATTTTCTATAAACAGAGTGCAATTCTGCCAGTTATGAATATACAGCTGAAGTGATCTGCTAACTCATAACTCATGCACAATGCACAATCTGCTAGGACAACAAGCTCGTATTGCACACAGATTATGGATTCTGAAACCATCAACCAACGGAGGTGCACCTATCAGGAGCCAAGTGAAGCTGCAAGAAAACCAGGCCCAAACCATTTCAAATTGTTAAGACTGAAAAGTCTTGCAAATATATGCTTACAAAAGTTACTGGCTCACAAAACATTTTACGAGTTGGCTTGTTAGCCATTTGTGGTAGCACAATTTTGTGGCACCACAGTTCAAGAAGGACACTGACAAACTGGAACGTTTCCAGAGGAGGGCAACCAAAATGGTCAAAGGCCTGGAAACGATGCCTTATGAGGAACGGCTAAGGGAGCTGGGCATGTTTAGCCTGGAGAAGAGGAGGTTAAGGGGTGATATGATAGCCATGTTCAAATATATAAAAGGATGTCACATAGAGGAGGGAGAAAGGTTGTTTTCTGCTGCTCCAGAGAAGCGGACACGGAGCAATGGATCCAAACTACAAGAAAGAAGATTCCACCTAAACATTAGGAAGAACTTCCTGACAGTAAGAGCTGTTTGACAGTGGAATTTGCTGCCAAGGAGTGTGGTGGAGTCTCCTTCTTTGGAGGTCTTTAAGCAGAGGCTTGACAACCATATGTCAGGAGTGCTCTGATGGTATTTCCTGCTTGGCAGGGGGTTGGACTCGATGGCCCTTGTGGTCTCTTCCAACTCTATGATTCTATGATTCTATGATCAGTGGCCTAAGGAGCCAACTCTCTTGTCATTTACAGGGAAAGAAGTCCTACCAGTTATTCTTACCAGCTGCACATATCTTGGGGAGTGGATGCTTAAAGCCCGACTTAGAAAAAAACAACACACCACATTCACTGAATGAGGTGAAAGGAGCATAGAATACATACATGCTTGTCAGCTTTATTTTAACTGCTTAGCATTTATTGATTAATTTATATCCTGCTCTGCCACTGCAAGTAGTCAGAGAAGTATACAACCCAGGCAGAAAAGGGAAGCATGAGATTCCTGTTGTATATAACTAGCACCACAAGCCCCATCTAATAAGGTTCCCACTGATAATTGAGCATTCAACAGACACTGCCTGTTCCCTTATTACATTTCGCTATGTCATCAAAAGGATAAAAAGGATAAAAAGTTACTTTTATTTCTTAAATAAAGTTCTCAAGAAGCAAAAGTACAGTGGGTACAATTCTACATGATATGCAAACATTTCATTTAGCCAGGGAAGGTTCACAATGCTCTGTGGCATCACAAAGTGCTCCTGTTCAGTGTACAATCCCATTCCCGCACCGGCATGGTTTTTCATTCCCTATCAACCATAGTCAATTCAGAGTTATGTGGCCACCCAATCCGCCAACTCAATGCAGTGAGGGGAGTGTTCCACTCTCATCTCTGAACTTCGAAATAGAGGCAATTATTTGGGGGAGATATTTTGCACACCTAGAGATTCCAAACATTTGCAACATTGACTTTCTAGCCAAGAAGAATTGTTTGGTCACATATGCAAGTTCTTCAACCATTCAGATTGTATTTTTAATCAGTATTCCTGCAGGGGGCTGGACTAGATCAGGGGTCAGCAACCTAAGACCCATGGGCCACAAGCGGCCCACCAGGGTTTGTTTAACCAGCCCATGAGCCACCCCCGAACCGAGCTGCCTGCTCAGCGAATCCCCGCGCACTTTGCTAAACCGGCTCAGCATGGCAACTCACTTCCACAGCGCCAGAAATCACAGAGGGCTCTCTGCTGGAGTGAACCAGCCCAGGCAAGGTAAACCTTGCCGACCCCTGGACTAGATAGTCCGTTGGGTCCCTACCAATTCTGTGATTCTATGGTTTTCCCCTCCTTTAATTATTTTTTTTACTGTATTATTATTATTATTGCATCTGTATCCTGCCCCTGCACAGTGGATCACACAAATGAAAAGAGAAATGTTCAAAATGAAGCTTCACAGGTAGAAGGGATTATAACAAGCCATGCTTAGATTTGAAATGTTGTTTCCCATCTATGCTCAAGTCAATGCTTGGAGAAAATAAGTTACTAGCTATGCTCCTTGAAAACAACACATTTCATTTGACCTTTGAGGATTCTCTGTTGTGGGCTGCTTAGACATTTATTAGGAAAAGCAAGATCAAATCAATTCAGAACATATTCAGCTGGGGTCTGAGAGCTTAGATTAAAACCCTTTAATCTCATAGCAGAGAATTCTCTATGAAGTGGAATCGAGACAACATGATTTATACCATAACCAGGTTTTATCCTTGGAACCTTATATTGTAAGAACAAATAATACTTTCTGAACTAGTAAAAATGACAGCTTCAACATGGCTGTCATAGAACAGCACATTTTGCAGCTGGTTGCAATGTTCACAAGAGTGCACAATGTTTCATAGAATGCATAAGCATCCAGAACCAAGCCCATAACTAAAAAAAATTAAAGGACATCAGGGCAGGGGGGAGGCGGAGAGAGAGAGGACAGAATAGTGTTTTCCTATATAATACTTTATTTTTGAAACATTAATCATGCTGCAGTTTGCAAGGTCACTTATAGAGGAAGAGGGACATCGGGGGCAAAACAGAGTAGGGGACATAGGACTACAAAAGAGTGAAAGGATCAGGGCAGGGCATGCTTTGCCCCACTCATCTGTCATGGCCACAGAGGTCCCCCACCCCTGGTCTGAGTTGGGGGGGGATGTGAAGTGTTTGGCAATGCCTGGGAGTTTGGGTGAGTTATGGGTGACAGATGCGGCTGGTAAGCAGGGGAATAGCTCCCAGTAACTATTTAAAAATATTTGTATTCGTAGGGTTCCAATATGTAACACAGAAATGAGGCTTAGATTAATTCCATTCTCTCCAGCTAACTGAACTTAATATAAATGGGAACAAACTCTTGTCTTGTTGCTTACACAGAAGATTTGTGTATATGGGTTCTCTAGACAAGAACAGAAAACTAAAAAATACAAGTTTCCAGATGAGCCCCAGCATTAATGATGTGAAGACTGTCCACGGAGGTCTTCCCTACCTTGGTGCCCTCCAGATGATGTTGGGGCTCCCATATGCCCCAGCAAGCATGATCAACAAGCAAGGATGATGGGAACTGTAATTTGACAAGATCTTGAGGTCACCAAGTTGGGGGAAACTGCTCCAAGGTTCCAACAGAATAAGGAGGCTATCATAGGGCATGAAAACTGGTCCTGATGTAATGCAAAGGTGGTCACCTATAGGAATGTACATGCTTACAAAGCATTTCATGAGTCCCCCCCCACTTTAAATTACCAAAATATGTAACATTAAAGTTGAAGCCAAACAACAAGCCATCTTTAGAGCAACTTGCATATGTGCTGAATGTTTTGGGATGGAAAGTGAACACAGCACGAATGCGCAAACTTGACAGTCTTCAACTCAAGTGCATATACTATGCCAGCAGATCTAACAGCTGAATAATAAGGTTTCCTTCAGCCCTAAATAAAGATACTTGGTAGTTTTCTGTGTCTGACGAACGCAATAATCTTTCCCTCTCAGCTGGATTTCGGAGTTTATTTAACGTGCTGCCACTGTGCCAGGCACATGAAGAAAACAGAGACACATGCCAGCAGAGGCACAAAGTCCTTTGATGACATCCTGACTAGGCCACAAAACGGATCGCAACCTCACCCACACTTTAGGTTCTACCTAAAACAAAAAACAAAACATCAGGCAGGTTTTAAGTTAAGGGTTTGAGAAAGAGATCAAAGTAGTGTCAAACATGGAAGGATGTATTGACTGAAATGGAGAGAGTCACATGCATTTGTTTCTCTGGTGCAATCACTTAACGTGCTATCTTGCTTCTTCCTCTTTGCCTAAAGCCCTTTATTTCCCTTAATCTTTGCCTATTCTTCATTTGGCTTCTTGGCTATGTCTCGATCCTGATTGATTTCGCTCTCCGCATCCCACCCCATGGTTGGCCTCCAAAGCTATGCTAAGCCAGGGCTTACGAGGAGGCATGTGATGCAAGCCCTAGTAGTTCCATTCTCAAAATCCAGAGTGCAAACACTCCTACTTACTGCACGCGCACTGTGATTCCAGTGCTGAATTTTTAATCTGTGTCCACACCAAGTGATCTCTACTGCATATGTGTCCTGCACTTTGTTATAAGACACTAGTTCGGTGTGCTGTTTCTCAAACCAGCTTCACACAAACTGGCATCCTTAAGTTGCTCCTAACTAGTTTCCACTCAAGGTGTGTGTGAACACCTCTGCATGGTGGTAAAGGAATCACAGAAACAAACTGAAGCCATGCTAATGTGAACAGTGTGTGAGGGGGGAAGAGACCTGTAAACACACACACACACACACACACACACACAACCCCACTTCACTGCGCAATAAGACAGTAAAGGGAACCAAGAATAATCACTTGCTGCTAAGTTTTCTGTCCTTACAGAGGGAGAGGGGAGAAAGAAGGACTACTTTGAGGAAGTCAAGCATTCTTAAAATGATATATATCATGTTTGTCTATCAGCCATTCTAGTCAGAAGTCATGGACATTTTGGCCCTAATTTATTCATAACATAACTGATTGTGTAACCAGTGTGCACTTTAGAACTTTATGCTCCATTGCACTCTTTTTCACTAAATAGAACATAAGATAGATTGTATTTGCAATCCTACCCAATTACTGTAAAAAGCTGATTAAACTGTGTTTTTCTCATGAGAATGTTATGCAAGAAGACTCCCCACCCCCCCTGCTGAAAGCAGGAAAGGAACATACAGGAAAGGAACTCACCTCAGTTATTAATGCTAGGATTAAGACTGCATTGCCACAGTTCTGATACTTCAGCAGTAAACACAAATAGTGCTGAGTTGCTAAGGTATAGTCAGAAGAAAAGGAGTATTCCTGTATGCAATTTCGTATTATGTTCCATTTCCAAACAAGGAAGCTGGGCAGATTCAGTCCTGGTTTATTTTGCAATCCATGGGGATTTCTAAAATCCAGGAGCTTTGGCTGCATATGTACATCTGGTAATTTTAGAAGTAGTCAACTACTGGAAACTACAAGGCTCACCAGAACTGTGCTTTATTTCCTTCCTATCACTTATTTAATAGAAAGGAAACATTTTACTTTATTCACTCCCAACAAATGCTGGGCACCAAAACCTTAACCGGTACCCTATGAACCCTCAAGAGCCTGCAATTCAACTGTTACGTGGGTATGTGAATGAACAGATTGAAAACCATTATACATTTCCCCAAATTCCCAATGGTTACTTATTCTATGAGGATTTAGGTATTTGGCCTTTCAGAGGAATCCTAAGACCTCTGAATTCAGAGCAAAGTCAATAGTCACAAGAGATAACCTGGTATTGAAAGAAGATTAAAGAGCAACTTCTCTCTCTTCTTCCTTGACTGAATCAAGTTGGCTATCACAATCACACTCTAAAAAGATAACCAATTCTAATCCTTAGGAAGGGCAGATATGATTGCTGCAGATTCACTGGCGTTAGGCTACACTGCTATTTCCTGAAGCAATGTACAAACTGTGGGTGAGAAGACCTGTATATGTAAATGGCAGCAGACACATGTTGGGGAGCCCTAGGGCCAATCAGATATCAGCTTCCCCAGGAACACATGCATACATGTATAAAGACACAGGCTATATATATATATTCACTTTTAAATAACTGTGTCAAACACCAGGGTACACACAGAAGTCACATGGAGCCACCCAGAGTACTGCTGAGAAGCAAATTCACAAGAGCAAAAAATCAAAGAATACTGTGATATTATATATCCATGGTCTTCTGAGAAGGGTTGCTAATGGTTCTTTACTTTAAGAGAGTGTATGCCATGGCAAAACACTGCAGTTTCATAAGCAAGCCCCCTATTTCAGAGCATCACAGCTCTACGACAGTCTAAAGAATTTACACCAGAATTCTAAAATATTCCTCATTTTTTACATTCTGATCTGGAAATCTGCTACATGCTTAAGCATCTCTGCTGCTGAAATGAAAGGGACTAGTGTACCGTGATCTTTTTAAGTTTTACATGCAATGAAATGTTATGTTATACAGTGTAGGTGCTCCACCATTTTGCTGCAAGTCTTCACAGTGTTTCCTTACATCATCACTCACACACACACATGAAGCTCACACTTCACTGTGGGTATTCTGCTGCAAGTAAACATTTATAAGGCTGGTAAAGAAAGCCACAAGTTGAGGCCCAATGGCAACTCAACCACAGCTTCTACAGTGCAAAAGCAATCAAGTCGTTTAGAAATAAGCAATTCTGTACCAGCACACATTTATAAAGGCTCAGTTAAACAAAGATTTGGTTGTTGTTGTTGTTCATGCACTATAGCTGCCAAGCTCAATTCTACTTTATGCCAACAATGCCCTCCTGAGTGTGGGAGGGGGCATGAAATCTATAGCATTTGGCACATCAGAGCACACACTTGCTGTGTGTGTGGCTTCAACTGCGAACTGTTCTGATAGTCTTTATGCAACTGCTTCAAAGAAAAGTATTAGCACACAAAACTGTAAATGCTCTGCACTAAATCTCAGCTCCAACAGTTACTGCTGAAACTGAGGTTGTAAAGGACACTTACAATGGAATAAGTTCAACTGAACCATGTGGAACTTACTTCTGAGTCAGTATGCATAGGAGAATGATGTTACTGTAATCTTGCGCATATTTACTTGGGAATAAGGGGGAGTTCCAAGAATCACTAGCACTGCATGGTGTTTCTAGCAGCAGACCCAGGAAGTTGTATTAACATGGATACACACATAATGCGCAGAGCTGCCCTTAGTCCTAATGTCAACAGGGCTTAGTTCCATGTTAGGCATGCATAGATTTGACAAGTTAAAGGTCCAATCAAACCTACTGAAACTCTAGCCAAAACGTACAATTATTTTGCCCCTAATTTGAGCCCTGCATTTAATTGCCCTTCAGGGACCTAATATTGTTTCCTTGATGGTATCGATCAAGGTTAAAGAGACCGGGGGAGAGGTGAGGAGAGCCAAACATTCATAATATACAATATAGATATTAAAAGAGAAGAACTCATAATCTATCCTGAATATTTAAGTCTTGTGGCCTTTTGAAACAATAGCAGTTTCTCTGAAGTGTTGTTTTGATGAAAATACTGTGCATGAAAATATATTTATAGAAACAGAAGAACACAGGACTTCCTGTTTTTAGCTCAGCTCCACCTTAAAAGCTATACTTTTTTCTCCTGCCGATTTATACTGCAATTAAATGCACTTCTTTGCAAATGCCAAATAAAAACAGTTGCATTTTATTCATTTACTGTTGTGAATATATAGAGAGAGGGGGAACACTCAACTTTTCCACTGTTATAGGATGCAAAGAATGGCCTTGTCAAAATCACTATAACAGGATCATAACAATGTCAGAAAAATCATAATAGGCTAGTCTCCAAAATCCACTCCTGCAAAGATTAAAAACAATCCACTCAGCACCTTTCTTGCACAAATCCCATTAAAATAAGTATAACTACACAAGAAATCTGTGTTTTCATACTACCATCATTCATTCCAATGGCATCTGCACTGGAGAGGCTCCCAGAGGCCATATAACTTAGATGTTTCATATCCTTAAAAATAGATTGTAACAGTTGAGATCAAACACATTTCTGAGAATTATATTTAAAATCCTTCTATGCTTGCATAAAGGAGTTACAATCTATATGATAATCTATAAGAAGTACTAGTCAGACCAGTTCCCCCCCCATTCTGAGAAGTGTCCTTTCGAGGGGGGCCATGGGAGGAATGATGGGGCCAAAATCAATGTCATATCAGTTGTATTAAACCCTTTTAAAAATAATTAAACCAGAGACACTGTGTATTCAGTTACAAACCCCGACATACAGATATAGCTAATTGCTGCTATAGTTATACCAAATGGCAAATGGATAGTAAATTTCATGTCAGCTTCAATTTCCCCATCAAGTTGACAACATCAGTGTTAAAAATATCTGAGATTTGAGGTACAAGAGTATTTTCATTTCAGTTTGAAACAATGCCACAGTAATTCTATCAAGATGAGCTACTGCTTATATAGGTTTTTTGAAAACACATACAGAAGACTCCACTTATTTCATACCAGTTTCTCATTGATAGCACAGCTCTGATTATAGACATCTCAACTGCATCTGGAAATTTTCCACACTCTTTCTAGCAAGCAAGCTAACATCTAATGGTACATGAATAATACCTCAGGGATTACTAATGTAGTAAGTCAACTGTTTTGAAAGTTTTGCAGTCACACATAATATAACACAGACATTGCACAATGTATGTAGGATGGTTAGATATTCAGAAATTGAAACACAATATGCCAAGTAATCTACATGCCAAAGTTATCTATAATAACTTGAAGTCCTTTTAAAATTCACACAAGTCAGATATCAACCACCACCAAGGACTCTTTAAACGCACGCAGGCTTGGATGGCACGAGCCTATCATTCAGGAAGGAAGTGATGTATATAGAACAAAATTGCTCACTCCACACTACATTGAAATAGAAGACTGGCACCAAAAGGAGACAACATGACCACTCTTACTTCCTCACACCCCACCCGTGACATTTTCCAAATAGTAACAATATATCCCAAAAGGAAACACAATATACTCTTTCAAAATAGGAAGTACTACAGACAGGCAACTGCATTAATGACAGGAGAGGCTCATCCGCCCCCCAAAAGAAACCTTGCTCACGGATGTCACTCGGGGGGGGGGGGCAGCACAAGACCAGTCTGTTGCAACACTGCCAAGTTTGATAATTCAGTAGTACTGCGAACTACAGAAGCCACCGGCAACTCAAAACTTTAAAACGCGGGTCAGGGCAGCCTGCAAAGTTGCCTGAAGTTCCCCACTAATCTTTCACCCTTCAAATGTCAGTGCTATGAAGGGAGAAAAAGAGAGAAAACACACACTTAATTTAGTCAGCTTTCGAAAACAACAAAATACACGCTGTCCTCACAATGGTTCTACTCCACACCAGGATGCTAAGGTGAGATGGCGTTCCAGGCACGGCATCTACAATACTAAGACTGTGGTGCCATGACTAAACTGGGCAGACAACATCACCTTAGGAAGCACTGTGGAAAGAATCACTGTTAACCAGCAGCCCAAGTTCCTGGAAAACAGAAATTCCTACTCCAAATGATTTCTAATGACCCCACTTACTACTCTCACTATGCGGAAGGAGGCCAGGCATGCTCTGATGATACCTTTTGGATGGTGCCAGTGGCAACAACACGAGGCATCGCAAGTCCCTCCCTGCGCCATTTTGAATTACCCGTCCATCAAAAAGACTTTCCTGCCAGTGCTTGGACACTTTTTAATTTCCGAGGCTATGCTTTGCAACTTGCAGTGTTCCCAGCACAAACTTGAAACCAAGTTTCATTTTAAAAATCAAAAATCGCTGGGACAGAGTGGGGGGGTGAGAGAGAGAGAGAGAGAGAGAGAGAGAGAGAGAAGCAGAAGAGAGAGAACGGCTACTGCTAGCAAAAAAGAGGGGTGACACTTTTTTAAAAAAGAAAATTTATCTGGAAGCAGCCAAAAGCATTGTCATAAAGTCAAGGGATATATTTTGACTCAAACTGGGACCCTCAGCAAAAACACAATTACACAGCAGAAGACAAGACCTACCTCCTCAGGAGCTCGGCAGCAGAGTGGCAGCAACAGGATGAACCCTGCAAGCAGTACAGAGAAGCCAAGCTGCCAGGGATCTTCCCACCAACCACAACAACCCAAAACAGGGAAGTACAGTGTCTCTGGTACCGTTTCTTTTCCTGATATCCTGTTGCATGGGAAACTGTGGGGAAATCCTGTATTTTACTTCCCTATTACTGGCACAAGCAATAAACTTAAGTCCAAGTGGAGTGTGGTGGGGAGGGGGAGCAACACCGGCCACAAGTTAACAATGTGCCATTCAAGGCATTGCCTGCCAATGATTTGCCTTTCCCCAATGCAGAGTGAACCAAAGCAACCTTGTGGGAGGGTCACCAAGATGTTAGCTTTGGAGACACAGGTTAATAAGCATGTTCCGCTTATTATACTGGGGGTGGAAGTGAAGAGCAGGTCCCAGAGTTCAGATCCTATTGGTTAAACTCCCTTATATCGCCTCTCCCCTCCCCCAGAAAATGTTGTTATACACCACAAGAGGTTCTGTGAACAGAAGGAGTGACCACCATGTCCAGCCAAAGACATCAAAATAGTAACCAGAAGGCGTAAGGAACATTTGCCTGCCTGGCAGCCACTCCCAACAGAGATGCCTTAGAAGGAAGGAAGGATTCCAGTTTATGTACGCACTACAAAGAAAAACTGCACCATTCAACTAGCCCTGGTAGAGGAAGGAAGCCCTCCCCCCATCACATAAATGCATCCACATCAACCATAATAGGAGCTCCTAGCACAACACACCCCTTTCTCGATGGAGCAGCCTGGGTTCTCCTGCTTCCAGGATGCAGTTGGGACACCCTCCCCCGCCTAAATAGCAGCTATCCTTCATTAACCGACGGGCAGAGCAACCCAATCATACAAAGGGGGGGGGGGATTCCTCCAGAGGCAAGTCTTTAAAAACTGCGCAGGGGAGGGGGTGTCAAAGAAGAAACGTGTCTCTGTACTGTCAAAATCGCACAAAGCCACCCCCCTCCCACCCTCAACATACAATATGGGGTCCTGACTCCTGTCACCCTTTGGTACCCTGGGTGGATCAGGAACTCCTCCCCCCTGCAATCTCCCCCCCCCCTCCCGCCTCGCCCCGCCAAGCACACACACGTCCCCTGCCTGCACTCCGGCCAGGCACTTCTCTGGCCAGGCTCCAGCCTGGCTGTCAAGGCTCCTCTCCTTTTCCTGGCCGGGTGCAAGACCTCGCCACCCGCTTCCCCGTCCCCTCCAACCTTCCTGGGGGGGGGGTGAAGAGGAGAGACGCTTCGGCTGCTTTCCTTACCCTGGAGGGAGCACACCCTGACCCCTCCCTGCCGGGCCCTGAGCCAAGGGGAAGCAGCAGGGCCCCTCGGCCTGGCGGCGGGAGGGAGGGAGGCGAGCCGGCCCCGCACTGGGCCGGGAGGGAGGGAGGGACCGGGAGACCGAGCGAGCCGCCGCCTCTGCGGCCGCAGCAGCGGCGCCCCGGCTGCCCCTTCCTGCGCACCTTACTCACCCCGTCGCCGCTGCCTGCCGGGGCGAGCCAAGCCGGCCGCCCGCTCGCTCGCTTCCGTCCTTCTTTCCTTCCTTCCTCCGGCTCTGCGCTCGCTGCCTGCCTGCCTGCCTGCCTTGCTGGGCTTGAGGCGCGGCAGCTCCAGTGCGCGGCGGCGGCGGCGGCAGCTCATCCGCTCCGCCCCCCTTCCCTCCCTTCGCTTCCCTCCTCGGGCTCGGGGAGGAGCCGCCGCGCCGGCGGAGGAGGAGCGAAAGCGGCGGAGGGGCGGAGCAGCGAGCTCGGCCCGGGCAGGAGGGGTCAAAGCGCCCGCGCGAACGTTGCGCCACTTTCGTTTTGGAGGGGCGCGAGTGATGAAGTCTCCAAGACTAGAGGAGATTCAGTGCCGGATTTACGTATAAGCTAAACAAGCTATGGCTTAGGGTGGGCCCCCAACAAATTTAAAGGGGGGATAAACCTGGATGTACCTTTCCAAAATATAAGATAAAAAAGAAATAAAACCTACCGTACAGCAACAGTGTTTTGTGTTGTGTAGGCTCCTATGATGTAAGTAATGGGCCCCAAATCATTTTAAGTTGGAGCTTGATAATTATTTCACTATTAATATACTTCTTAATTGTATTTCACTATCAATATACTTCTTTTTAATTGTATTTCAGTTCCACAATTACTTTGCTAAAATACGTATTTTGTTCCGTGCAAATGGCTCTAGATACCTATTAGGTCCATAAATTACCATATAGCATATGTTCAACATGAAAAACAGCGACAATTTGTTGTTGACAAAGGACAGCTGGACATATAAAGAGCCCCATTACCTTCAGTAGCTTAGGGTCTCATCAAACCTAAATCCGGCCCTGATAGAGATATAGATATTTATATAGATACACGCACATGCCCTTATGAAAGAGGGGAGGGGGCTGTTAGTTTTAAATGCTTCATACCAGCAAATAATAAATAGTTGAAGGTAAGAAGGCTAGGTTAGGGGGGTGGGGAAATATTCCTGTCTGCTTAAAGAGTTAAAAAAGAAGATAACATTCAAGAAAGGGGTGATGTGGTCACCATGTAGATGTTGCTTCTGTGCTATTTATTTATTTCTGACTACATTTTACTAGGATTTATAAAGAGATAAAGCATATCTATCATACGTCTTTTTTGTCCAAAACTATTTAAAAAAGATCAAAATACAATAAAAACATAGGGGGAAAGAGAGAAAAAGAAAAGCAGGAAAAATAGAGAGAGGAAAAAGATTAAGAAGAAATAATTGGCAATAGAATTTAAGAGAGTGAAAGAAAGTATTCTGTACTATTTACACAATCATTTAGGGTTTGCCCAACCTGTAACAAGCCAAACATTCGCTGTCTATGTTACAGGGGAGCATAAGTCACAACACACAATACCAAGGCTTGGGTTCACCCCGATGCAAAGCCGAAATAGGCCTCTCTCACACCATGTGCAGGACTGAGCATAGATCAACTGCTTGTGAGCATCACAGCTGACTGGGAACCAGAGCTGAAACTCTTGTGTGAAACTCAATGAGCCTACCTTTCCCCAAGCCGGAGTGAGCGATTCCTGGCCTCTTCTCCACTGTAAATTTGTGAGTCATCCTAAGACTGTACATGCTATACCTTTTAAAGCACATCTGAAGCACATTCTTTCCCTCAAAGAATTCTGGGCACTGTAGTTTACCCCTTGCAGAGTTACATGTTCCAGCACCCCTTAGCAAACTACAATGCCCAGAATTCTTTGAGGGAAAGAATGTGCTTTAAAGGTACAGTGTGTCCCAAGCCTTGGTGTGATGTTTGTCACATGGTTTGTCCTTGCAGGATTTGTTTTTCTTTAACAAATAGCCTGCAGGGGGAAGGAGAACCAGATTGGGGCTGGCAAAGTAGGGTGGGAACATTAACCCTTTCCCCAGCCTTAGAGAAGAGATCCCATTGGCATCAATAGGATACTTTCTTCTAATTGCAAATAGACTCTATGCTGGGAGGTGTGAGGTTATATTCTGATTGTGACCATTGACCCCCCCCCACACACAGTCTGGCTCACCCCACCCATGTGTGCCAGCAATTTGTTTAAAAAAGATTTATGTCTACTTTGGTCCTCTAGAACAGGCAAGCTTCAGTGAAATGTTGAGCTTTGTTTTAAACTGAGGGCTGTTTGATTATTATTTTTTGTCAGTTAAACATCATTTCTTCCACGACTTGCAATATTATTAAGTGTGTTCTTATTGCTAAGGGTTCCAGCTACCAAAACTGTCAAAGTCAGTTCCACAATACATAACAGGCAGCCTTCCAAACTGCATCCTGAATTTGAACTGCAGGCTTACATAATAATTGCAACGGACAGATAAATGTGATCAGGCCAGTGTGCATGGAGAAATATAACCTGTGATTATTAGCCATGAGACTTGTGTTTCTCATTGGAAATGTCTGACATATGCATTATACAGACAACTTTTTTGATGCAGACAGTATCTGTCAATGTACACTTATTTATTTTTAATAAATAATTTTAATTGCCACAATAAGTACTTTTACTATTACAGATAGGTAGCCGTGTTGGTCTGCCATAGTCAAAATAAAAAAATCCTTCCAGTAGCACCTTTAAGACCAACTAAGTTAGTTCTTGGTATGAGCTTTCGTGTGCAAGCACACTTCTTCAGATACACTGAAACAGAAGTTGCCAGATCCTTCTATATAGTGAGAAGGTGGGGAGGGGTATTACTCAGAAGGGTGGTGGGAATGGGAGATAGCTGAGATGATCCTGCTGACGACTCTTAACGACTGTAATAGGTCTTACAGGAAAAGGCAAGGGGTGAGAAGGTGAGAAATGGCTTAGTCATGTATAATGGGATAAGAATCCAATGTCTTTGTTCAAACCAGGTGTCTCCATGGTTTTAAGTTTGGTAATGAGTTGCAATTCAGCAGTTTCTCTTTCCAGTCTATTTCTGAAATTCCTTTGTAGTAAAACAGCTACTTTGAGATCTTGTATAGAATGTCCTGGGAGATTGAAGTGTTCTCCTACTGGTTTCTCTGTTTTGTGATTCTTGATGTCAGATTTATGTCCATTTATTCTTTGGCGTAAGGTTTGGCCTGTTTGTCCAATATAGAGAGCTGAAGGACACTGTTGGCATTTGATGCCATACACAATGTTAGATGATGAGCAATTGAATAGTCCCGAGATGGTATGTGTGATGTTGTTGGGGCCAGTAATGGTGTTGTCCGGGTGTATGTGGCAGCAAAGTTGGCATCTGGGTTTATTGCAGGCTCTGGTGCCAGTGTCCGTGTTAAGTCTGGTTGTAGTATTATTGTGGGTTAGGAGTTGTTTAAGATTGGGTGGCTGTCTGTAGGCAATGAAAGGTCTTCCTCCCAGAGCTTGAGAAAGAGAACTGTCATTGTCCAGGAGAGGTTGTAGATCTCTGATGATGCGTTGTACTGTTTTAACTTGGGAGCTGTATGTGATGACTAGAGGTGTTCTGTTATTTTCTTTTTTGGGTCTGTCTTGCAGCAAGTTCTCTCTGGGTATAAGTCTGGCTCTGTTGATCTGTTGTCTAACTTCATCTGCTGGGTATTTTAGTTCTGAAAAGGTTTGCTGTAGATCTCTTAGGTGGGAGTCTCTGTCTGTAGAATTGGAACAGATGCGGCTGTAACGTAGTGCCTGGCTATATACAATGGACTGTTTGGTATGTTTGGGATGGTAGCTAGAGGCATGTAGATATGTTTGTCGGTCAGTTGGTTTACGGTATAAGGTGGTGTCTATGCGCCCATCCTGTATTTTTATAGTAGTGTCCAAAAAATGTATTTCTTGCATAGATTGATTCATTGTAAGGTTGATTGTGGGGTGAAAATCATTAAATTTCTGGTGAAAGGTGTCCAGGGTCTGTTGACCATGTGTCCAGATGATAAAAATATCGTCAATGTATCGTAGGTACAAGAGAGGTTTGAGTGGGTAGGAGTTTAGGAAACGTTGTTCTAAATCTGCCATGAAGATGTTGGCATACTGTGGGGCCATGCGGGTGCCCATTGCTGTGCCGCTGATCTGGAGGAACAGGTCATCACCGAATTTGAAGTTGTTGTGGGTAAGGACAAATTGGCAGAGTTTGGTGGCAAGGTCCGCTGTGGTTTTATCTGAAATGGTGTTCCTTATAGCTTGTAAACCATCGTTGTGTGGGATGTTGGTATACAGAGATTCCACATCCATAGTAGCTAGTATAGTATTGTTGGGAAGATTATTTAAAGATTGTATTTTCCTCAGAAAATCTGTGGTGTCACGTACATAGCTGGGAGCACTGATGGCATATGGTTTCAGAACAGAGTCCATATAACCGGAGACACCCACTGTAATAGTGCCAATACCTGAAATGATGGGGCGTCCTGGATTTCCTGGTTTGTGTATTTTAGGTAGAAGATAGAAAGTTCCTGGTCGAGGTTCTGTTGGTGTGTTGGTGAGGATCTGTTCTTGGATGTGTGGGGGTAGTTCCTTAACAATCTTGTTCAGTTCTTTCTTGTATTCTTGTGTGGGGTCTGAGTCCAATTTTGTGTAAAAGGCGGTATTGGAAAGTTGTTTGTGAGCCTCCTGAATGTAGTCAGTTTTGTTCATGATGACGACAGCTCCACCTTTGTCTGCTTCTTTAATTATAATGTCTGGGTTGTTTCTGAGATTATCTATGGCTCTCCTTTCAGCATGGTTTAGATTTTGTTGTAAGCGATGGTGTTTTCTGGTCACCATTTTACTTTTACTATGCACACGTTAAAAAGTCATGTGAAGTATACATTTAGTACAAAGTTTCATATAAAATAACCTAATCATTACACAGCCAGAGTCCATTTTGGCTGAGAGTCCTGGAAGACCTGCTCCCTGCTTTGCAGACCTTTTTCTACCTGGCTTGGGAGGGTGGGGCCTTGACTGACTCCAGCTACAAAATCTGAGGCTGCTGAACAGAATCTTGGGCTGGGATCCTTGTTTAGGGGGTTTTGCTGCAAGGGGCTATTGTTGATGTAATTTTTTGTATATTTTGTATCTTATGATTTATGTGGGAAACGTTCAGTTTGGTTGTGCACTTTTTGATGTTTTGTTTATTTTTTTTATAACTACATTCTTTATGTTCGTGGTTATGCAATTTTTTTATGTTGTAAGCTCATAGCATGGTTTTAACTTTGGAAAGACAGCATACAAATAAAACTGATTAATCGTCATCAAATTAGATGTTTAAAAAGAAAACTCTGCTACTTATACTTTCATGCATGTGTAATTGCAGCCAGATAGGGATGAATTTCAACAAAAAAACTGGTTCTATAGAGTGCTGAACCAGAAGAGAAGAAGGTTCTAGACTGGGGACCCATAGCCACTTCCTCTCCAAAACGAAAGCCAGGTTAAGCACACTCATTTAAGCATGTGACACAGGTCACTTATTGTTCAGTCCTTTATGACATTCAATGAAAGTTACTCCATGTGTGCTTAGAATGGTAGCCTTAGTGCTAACAATGTTTTAGCCCTCAATAAACAAAAGGAAGGCTGTTGTATTTGTTTTTCACATATTTGCACACAATTTCCAAAACTCTTCTGGTTAAAAATTACTCCAAAATAAAATTAAAAAGTGAGTCCTGTGTTTTTGAGGGGAAATCAGGGTTGACGTTTTGCTGGCTGTGGTTTGCATACTTCTCATCCCACTGCATTCCACATATAGAAAGCTGACTGGGCTGGCAAATGAATCCTGCTTCAGTGATGACACCAATATAGTGTCCATCTATACATTGAAACAAAGAGAAGGACATGAAAGGTATTAGGATGATGCATAGTAGATGTACATCTTCTCGAAAGAATTCACATCAGGCATAGCAAAATGTAGTGCTTTACATGAAATCAGCAATAAGACATGGGTCACCTAGATGCCTGCAACCTATAATACCTTTGTAAGTCCTGTTGTTAAGCCCTTGGTGGAATTTATGCTGGCAGTAGGTAGAATTCCAAAGAGAATATTCATCCTAACCAAGTATTAAAACACTTCCTTAGAATTCCTCCAACTGTCTTTGTGAATATGGTTCTTTCGAAAGAACAACATATGCTTCTCTTAGCCCTTGCCACTTCCAGACCTCACACCAAGAATTTTGTTTAGGACCACATTATACAAATGTAAACAGCACTGTGGATTAAAGTTTTTTTGGAGTAAGGATCATTTGCAATGGCTTGGATAACAGGGGAACAAACCATGCCAAAGCAGAGAGCAAGCAATTAAGTAGATAAGTTTTTCTCCTTATCAGAATAGAAAAATGTGTGGTTAACTGTTAACAGCACAATGAAGAGCACGACTGGTGCAATGTACAAGGAAACCAAATTATATGGATGCTGCTTGCTTTGTTTCTAGTGCAAGTCTGGCTTATTTTGAATTATTTCCGGATTAAACAGCCTGTCTTCTACCATATAAAATGCAGCTTTAGTTTCTTCACAGTCTTTTTGGCCCTTGAACATCTACAGTTGACCATGAAATCCCTTTTGGTGAACTGCGTCTTCACTTTAAAACATGCTCTTTAACGTCTCTCATTGCCGTAAGTATTCATTGTGTTGTCATGAAAAGCTTTTATTGCAAAACTCATAAAACTAGTTAAAGACATGTCCTGTGGTAGATGACAAATGGCCATAAAGTTATTCAAATGCTGCTGCAGGACTGTAAAACTTCCTTGATCATGGAAAAAGACACTGCAGTTGTTGGAAACCCTTGAATTAAAAGAAAATAGCTGAGGGAACAGATGAGAAACGATGCATCTTGCTCAATGTTTCACAGAATATAAAATAAGAGTACGGTAATCTGCGTGAATATCAAGAGAATTAAATATGCTCTGACCCTTGATGGTTTTCCCTTCCGTTTTCCCACCTTCAGAGTTGGCTTTGGATTTGAAGGTCTATCTTGCAAAGTTCCTCCTGGTAGGCTCTCTCCAACATTAGTGCCCCCTCAGGCAGTTTCTCAGCTGGTGACGGCAGCAAGCAACAAGTAGTCCTGTAATCAGTGCAAGGCAGCTGTGAGCAACCCAACATTTTAATTACTATTGCTCTTGTTATTTATTCAATATATTACCCGCCCTTCAACTTCAGCTCCCAGGACAGGCTACAACAATTGAAAGGTCAATTAAAAAAAAAATCAAATTACCCACAATGCTTCTCACATAGCTCCAGTGGGGCTACCATTTTAATGTTCATCATTGGCCTGGAATGGCATTATATCAGGAGCATTATGGGTAATATAAATGGCAGGTGTCCCAGGGGCACATATCCCAGCAACTGCTCAAGCGTACTGGCACCCACCCCTCCCCTTCTTTCACACATGCCACATTTTGCTTCCTGGAAAGAGTAATAAATAATATAAGTAGAAACAGAGTTGAAGTAGTTCAGCAAAATGACTCTTCACTTCATTGTGTGTCTCCGGGAGATATAGATTTTCCCATTTTCAATGGTAATGAAAGAGGAATCCATTTAAAATTATTTTATACATGGAATCTGCCAGTTCTGACCCAATCAAGCTTTAACCTGCATTATTCCAGCAAGCTCATACATTATTGGTTGTTTTGTTTTTAAGTCCAACTATATCTCACATAAAAAGACAAGCCCCATGTGGCACTATGTTTCTACAACTTTTTTTATAAGTATTTTACACAGTTATATGCACTTTTGTTTATCTGTTTTTGTGCTGGGGTGTATATGCATATAATACTATACAGTGGTACCTCGGGTTACATACACTTGAGGTTACATACGCTTCAGGTTACAGACTCCGCTAACTCATAAATAGTACCTCAGGTTAAGAACTTTGTTTCAGGATAAGAACAGAAATCATGCTCCAGCGGTGCGGCAGCAGCAGGAGGCCCCATTAGCTAAAGTGGTGCTTCAGGTTAAGAAAAGTTTCAGGTTAAGAACGGACCTCCGGAACGAATTAAGTACTTAACCCAAGGTACCACTGTATGTGTAATAGTGCATATAATATGCTAGAATTTGTAATATATTTTAAAAGGAGACCTTAAAAAACCACTTCTCATTGAGATCAAGAATAAGGAAAAACAAACATGCAAATGAGTTCAATGTCAAAATTATCAGAAA